>NW_027468712.1:17500-25102 GCF_046254945.1 Alosa pseudoharengus | reverse complement strand
TCACCAGAGCCCACTAGAGTCCAACAACTACAGAACAAAACACAGCCAGAGCCCGCCAGCAATCAAGACTGCAGCAGTGTGCCAAACACCTACACAAACAGACTGACACAGAGAGAGAGAGAGAGAGGGAGAGAGAGGGAGAGAGAGAGAGAGAGGGAGACAGATGGAAGGCTAGAAGGAGAGGGGAATGAGGAGAAAGAGAACCTGAAAGACCAAAGCAAAGAGAGATAAAGGGAAAGAAAAACAGAGAAAAGGATGGAAAAATAAAGATGTTTAGCAGAGACCCCGAGATTGAAGAAAAGGAAATAAAAACAGAAGTGAACAGAGTGACAGAACAGACAGCGAGAGAGAGAGAGAGAGAGAGAGAGAGAGAGAGAGAGAGAGAGAGAGAGAGAGAGAGAGAGAGCGAGGGAGAGAGAGCGAGAGAGAGAGAGCGAGGGAAAGAAAGCAGACCAGAGCGCGTCTGAAGAGCGCAGGCCGTGTAGTCTGCGGTGTGGCAATGGGGCTTACAACTTATGATTTGCCTGGTGGTGCCGCGGCGGTAATAACAACTCCCCGCACACACAGTGGAGCGGCCGAGCCCAGCTGAGCCCTGCCCGGCCCGCGGGCACCACCAGAACCGGTCTCGGGTCTCGCTGGAGACCACATCAACGGCGGCACCGCGCGCCACACAACACCAGGGCCGGGGAGCGAAGCCTTAGAGACATCCCTGCGTGTGTGACTTCAGCTTGTCCCACATTCACAGAGCGCTATTTATGGAGAGGGACGCTGATGCCAGCATGTTGGACAACACACACACACACACACCCGCGCACACACACACACACACACACACACACACACACACACACGCACACGCACACACATGCACACCCACGCACACATGCACATGCACACACACACACACACACACACACACACACACACACACACACACACACACACTCACACTCACACTCACACTCACACTCACACTCACACTCACACTCACACGCACACACATGCACACACACACAACTGTAGCGTGGGACAGAGCAGTCACTAAACCAGAACAAGTTGGAAGGCATTTGTGCTTTGGTAACTGTAAGCAGGTCACTTGCATGTCATCTGAATAGGCGCTCACTCTGTAAGGGCAAGGATACGCATGTTTACATTAGCCATTAAGCAACACAACAGAGCTGAATACATGTGTGACATATTACTGTGTGTTCATTATTCTGTGAGTATGCATGAGTGTGTGTGAGAAAGTGTGTGAGAGTGCATGTGTGTGTGTTGTGAAAGTGACCCATGTTGTTGTACTCAGTCAAAAGAGGACACACACAGAGACAAAAATGCCATAGTTAAACAGACAGACACAGTCAGACACAAGGTTTTTTTTTCCGTATCACACACTGTGGTGCTAACCAGGGAACATGAACGATCAGACCCCATGACCTGTCACAAGGGATCCTGATCAGAAGCAGCACTGGACACTATGGCAACCACAGGATGTTCTGGACAAGCCACGAGTACACTTCAGTCCAACAAACAGAATGGTGGGAAGAGGGAGAGAGAGGGAGAGGGAGAGAGAGAAAGAAAGATGGGCAAAAGAAGTAGGGCGAAGAAAGGAGCAACACCCAGTCCAGCACAGACTACGGAGGACATGACACAACGGTTTCTTGCTCAGACACGAAACACCTATGCATATGTGTGCATACACACACACACACACACACACACACACACACACACACACACACACACACACACACACACACATCTGTCTATAGGCACAGACAACTGGTATGGAAGACAGTGAGGTCTGACAGAGAGTGGAGAGTCTCACCTATGTTCTGTCCACTTAAATTAGAACCAGAATCAGAGTCCTCTGAAAATATGAGACAGAGAAAAAGAGAGAAAGAAAGAGAGAAAGAGACAGAGAGAGAAAGAGACCAAGAGGGACAATGACAAAAGGAGGGAAAAAACAGTTCAAGAGTCCAAAAGAACAACAGAAAGTGAGCTTGTAAAATTAGACTTTTGAACAACTGTGCAATTATCTAATCTTTCAGCACACAAGCACAACCAGACACACCCTTGGACACACACACACACACACACACACACACACACACACACACTCACACACACACTCTACACTGACCACATATACACAACTCCACACAGACCAATCAGTTTGCAATCACAAACACAGCACACCACCACACTAACTACCAAATGATCACAGGTTGAGCTACGTGGGAACACAAAAGGCAGTCCGGCCACTGTGGGCTCTGTAATTTCAGTCTTTTCTGCAGGGTGACCCCTCTGAACACTGGCAGAGGCCAGAGGGGACAGTGACTGACTGCACACTGGACATGGGAACGGAAAACCAGCACAGCTGCTATACTGTAAAAGTATCGGGACCTGTCTAGTCTGTAATAAAAGCATTAAAGCATTTTCAAGAACATAAATTCTCAGTGTACAAAAATATTTAGTTTCTTTCTTTTTTTTTTTCGGGATGACGTTCACAAATGAAAGCATAACTTATGATTAAAGCATGTTTCTGAAAAACTGCTCAAACTTGAGTCTGGCCTATGAAACTACTCACCCATTCTCCTGTATATGTTGATCAGATTTAAACATCAAATATGTAAATGCTATGTATAACATGTAGGCCATGAAAAAAGCAGTATGGAGAAACTCTGAGACCAGTATGCAATGAGACCTCAGTTTCCACATACATCTTTATCTATGCCTTATGCATAGTACAGGTTATCTTGAATTAATGTGATCAAAAATTCCATCATAATATAGTCACTAAATGAGATGGTGAGGGGTTTAGGAATGTGCATGTCCAAGATGTTAGCATCTGGCTAACCCTGGGAAGCCATTAGGCCAGGTAGGGGGGAAGCGTGACCCTTCACCCGATGTAAACCCACATGCTATTTTATGCTATGCTACGGTACGTTTCACGGTTATGCTCAAACGCACACTAATCGGCCATGCCCTCATCGGCTAAGACTGTTGCATTAAACACACACACACACACACATATAGTATACACATACACACAAGCACAGACACACACACACACAGTATTTCTAACAAGCAAGCACACACATTTTTGGGATAAATGCTTTCACACATAGGCTACTTTTTTCTCATACCCGCACACACACAAATCGCAAACATGACTGCATACATTTAGACATACTTCCTTCCTCTCCATCACACACACACACACACACACACACACACACACACACACACGCTCCCTCCGCAGCCAACAGCCTCCCAGCCAGTGAGAGCGGATGGGTGAGGGGTTAAAATGGGGGCAAGATGAGGGCCAGTACCTTCAGTCTCCTCCGCTGGGACAAGCCAGGGGGGAAATAACACAGCAACGCAAGAGTTAGGGATGAATAGGAGTTACTGAGAGTGAGAGTGAGAGAGGGATCAGGGGTGAAATTAAACAACCAGTAAATGTCACACAGAGACAACAGAGAAATACATACCACATTCAAGGGCCTCATCGTCTTAGAAAAGCAAAGCAAAATAGGGGGAGGGGGAGGGGGAAACAAACCATTAAATTCACATCTCAAACACAACAAAAACGTTTACATCTCTACAGATGGCTTGGTGCGCTAGAACGGAGGGTGTGACACCTCGCTGGAACTGTGCTGGTGTGCACATGATCATAGTGCCTGACACACTTACCAACTGTGTACCCGAATGAATATGAGCACTCACACACAAACGCACGCACGCACACACACACACACACACACACACACAAGGGTGAAAAGCAGTAATAGTGAGTGAATGCAGATGAATTAGGAGAGACAGACAGAGAGGAAGACAGGTATATGAAGTGAGGGAGACAGAAGAACGAGGGAGAGGTAGACATGAAAGGAGAGATAGAAAGAGAACTTGAAGAGGAGGAGCAAACGAAGAGAACAGAAAGGGAAGAACTGAATGTGCATAGAGAGAGAATGAGCATGAGTGAGGGATGAATAGGAAGAAAGGAAGTGTGTGTATGTAAGAGAGAGAAAGAGAGAAAGAGGGAAGTGACAGGGCAACATTTGGAACCACTTAAAGAGTGCTTCCTCTTCCTCATGTGGTCTTGATTCCTCCTAACAGGGGTTCAATCAAAACACACGCGAGAGAAACAACAGCATCTCCACAGCAGTACACGCGTCTCCTCTTACACACACACACACACACACACACACACACACACACACACACACACACACACACGTACACACACACACACACACACAGCATTTCCCACAAACGCGTGGCTACACCCGGGGGCGATGCAGCAGACATAACAGCCGTCGGCCTCGATCATGAGGCAGACCGGCAGAACTGGCGGTGGGTTTGACTCCTTCGCAGAGAGAGAGGGATAGAGAGAGAGAGAGAGAGAGAGAGAGATAGAGAGGGATGGAGAGAGAGAGAGAGAAGGAGAGAGAGAGGGATAGAGAGAGAGCGAGAGAGCGAGAGAGAGAGAGAGAGAGAGAGAGAGAGAGAGAGAGGGAGAGAGAGGGAGAGAGAGAGAGAGGGAGAGAGAGTTGAGGGAAGAAACCCGAGCTGCTCTGATCTGCTATCTGCCATCTTGTTCCTACGTTAAGGATGCAGAGCTGACTGCGGTGGCAGACGCCTACTCAAGCTTCCCTTGTGTGTGCCGATCTGACAACACTAAACAAGACGGAGCTTCTGGGGAAGTGGGCATGGGGAGTGAGATGGTGTGATGTGATGGTTGGAAAGAAAAGGGGGAAAGAGATGAGCGAGACAGAGGCTGGGAGAGGGAAAGAGGGAGAGATGGAGAGAGGGAGGGAGAGGGGAAGAGGGAAAGACGGAGAGAGCTAAAAGGGAACATGGGAAAGTAAGAGTCAAAATTGAGAGAAACAAAAATGAAGAAAGAAAATAAAAAAGAAAGAAGAGTTGTGTGTGTGTGTGTGTGTGTGTGTGTGTGTGTGTGTACATGTGTGTGTGTGTGTGACTCTAATCTGGAGGTGTGCGTCTTTAGTTCTGATTCCAATTTGCTCCTATTCTTAATGTAATGACACACAGTATAGGCAACACAGTACAGGCTCAAAGACACACACATCTATGGGAGGAAATGTCAGGACAACTCGTATGTGGATTCATGGGGGGGGGGGGGGGGCATCACTGACAGGTAAAAATACAAACACACATTTTTTTCATTTATTTCTCTCTCTTTCTCTCTCTGTCTGTCTGTGGCTCTATCCCTCTGCCAGAGGTTTCCTTCTGACCTCTCATCATCACCTACTGAATTATGGGCTGATGTCACTCAGACACAAGCCAATGGACAGATGGTCCCCTACACACACACACACACACACACACACACACACACACACACACACACACACACACACACAGGCTTCCAGGAAGATGCCTGTGGAACTTTCCAGATGACACAACCTAAATCTCTGTCATATGTTGATTGTTTGCGAGTTGGTGACGCGGCTTTTGGTAAAAAGTACACAGCAGACCTCTGCAACTGACCACTGGGAACAACGCACTCCCTATGACCCTTTGTCCAACACACACACACACACACACACACACAGATCAATCCCCAACAACAACAAATAGTATGTCAATGATCTCTTCACAATTGCCAATATGGCTTCTTTAGCGCATGTGCACACACACGCACACACACGCACACGCACACACACACACACACACACACACACACACACACACACACACACACACACACACACACACACACACACACACAAACACACACACACGCACACGCACACGCACACGCACACGCACACGCACACGCACACGCACACGCACACGCACACGCACTTTACATTCCTACTGATCATTAAAATTCTGTCAGCGCCGATGCATGGACATTTAATCCATCCTCTCCTAAAGAGCTCGTTAATATCAGCCTGCCTGAGGTTATTGCATTAGCCGTGCCTGTCATCCACGCTAAGTCTCGGCCTCGTCAGCTGGCCGCCGGGGTGGTCTCCGGTCTCCATCAGCCTCGTAGGCCCGACGCGACGGCTGTCAGCTCGCTACAGCGTGAGCCCGCTTGGCTTGGGCCAGATGGAGAGAGGGGTCACTTTCCGAGGTATGACGAGGTCGAGGTAGACTTGAGCGGAGGCCAGCGTGCGCTTTAGAGCGGAGCGGCGACTCGACAAAGGCCAGATACTACGTCTGTGTGTGTGTGTGTGTGTGTGTGTGTGTGTGTGTGTGTGTGTGTGTGTGTGTGTGTGTGTGTGAGAGAGAGAGAGAGAGAGAGAGAGTGAGAGAGATTTTGTTAATTTTGGAGAGCATGTATGAGGCACTTTATGTCTCTGTGTGTGTGTGTGTGTGTGTGTGTGTGTGTGTGTGTGTGTGTGTGTGTGTGTGTGTGAGAGAGTTTTCAAATTGTATGATCTATATGGCTGCTGTAAGATGTTGCCATTTTGTTAGGAACCTACAGTTGTGCTTTAAACCTTTCCTGGTGCGTTTCCATGCTCAGTCCCTGGCTACTCACGCACAACATCTGTCTGTGTGTGTGTGTGTGTGTGTGTGTGTGTGTGTGTGTGTATATATGTGTGTGTCTGTGTGTGTGTGTGTGTGTGTGTGTGTGTGTGTGTGTGAATGAGAGAAAGAGAGAGAATGTTACACTGAAATAGTGGCCGGTGTGTTCACACACAGTAAAACACATTAATGTATAAAACAGAAAAGGGGGTGATTTACGGCAATCTCTCTCTCTCTCTCTCTCTCACACACACACACACACACACCACACACACACACACACACACACACACACACACACACACACACACACACACACACACACACACATGCGTGCTGACACATAGAGAGAGAATGGGAGAAAGAGAGAGTGGAAAACACTTCTTTTCTCTACACAACACATCTACAGTATATGGTTCAAGGGTAGTCTACAGTTAGAGGAAAGGTGTTTGTGTGTGAAACAGAGAGCATGATGATGATAGAGAGATCAAATGAGCCAATGAGCACACAAGGTAGAGCAGGGTAGAGGTGTGGATGAGAATGGTGAGGGCTGACCCCTCAACAACCTCATTTCTTCACCTTCAGTCCTGCCTCCACTTTAGCCAGCAGTCCCCTTCCCCACCGGCACCTTCTCAGGGTCACTGAGAGTAAACTAGTGGAATGATGAGCCAGTCTGCATAAGTGTATATGTGTGTGTGTGTGTGTGTGTATAGGTGTGTGTGAGTGTGTGTGTGTGTGTGTGTGTGTGTGTGTGTGTGTGTGTGTGTGTGTGTGTGTGTGTGTGTGTGTGTGTGTGTGTGTGTGTGTGTGTGTGTGTGTGTGTGTGTGTGTGTGTGTGTGTGTGTGTGTGTGTGTGTGTGTGTGTGTGTGTGTGTGTGTGTGTGTGTGTGAGTGTGTGTGTCAGGTGAACTCACAGGATCTTCGGCTGGATATCTTCTGAGGTGGTGGGAGAGTGGCTGGTGGTCGTCGCAGAGCAAGCCTCCTGAAGAGAGAGATGGATAGACAGAGAGAAAGAAAGATTGATAGAGAGAGAGATAGAGAAAGGGAGAGAGGGAGAGAAACAGCACAGAGGAGTCAAATAAACCCATCAGGTCTGACAAGCACAGC
>NW_027468712.1:10000-12500 GCF_046254945.1 Alosa pseudoharengus | reverse complement strand
CACAAACAGATTATTATTTCTATGTTTAACTAGAACATACTTTAGCGCTCTATTACTTTATAGCACAGCGATGCCTGCTGAAATCAGGGAAATTAAACTGCAGTGCGCTGGATCAGAGCGAAGGTGTTTAATGGCATTTCAGGCTGCGGCGGCTATTGGCTATTGGTTGTGCAGTGACCAAGTGGATCATGTTTTTCTTCGTCTGCATCCGTGGCCTTCTCGGCTCCTGGTTTGTGTCTGCTGTGGCGACAGCGGGCACCCTGGCACTGTTCGGGTGTCTTGTCCTGACCCCCTCGCGGCCCTCGCAGTGCGTCAGACGTCTCGCAGAGATCTCTGCTTTCTGTCCGGCGTCCCACGAAAGGGCGACAGGGACAATTACGCCGCCGACACCTCGGTGTTTTCCTGCACCGGTCACGGCGAGCGGGTAGTGCTAACGACACTAACTGTTTTCCCTGTCGCTTCCTCAAGGCCTCGGCGGTGATGGCCCAATGGCATGATGGGAAGAGCAGGTCCGTGCTCCGCGGATGACACGAGGCCCTAGGACATGGGTATTTCCTGTTAATCGAATAATTAGGCGCCAATTATGTAACCTAAGCCAGTCGGCAGGTGAGAGCGGATTGGCTACTTCCCCTCAGGAGGCCACTGGTCTGTCAGCGCCAGGGCCGGGGGGTCAGATTCAGACAACAGAATGAGTTAAAACAGCTGAACATTAGAGAGAGAGAGAGAGAAAGAGAGAGAGAGAGAGAGAGAGAGAGAGAGAGAGAGAGAGAAAGAAAGAAAGAGAGAGGGAAGAAAGGCAAGAGCAAGTGAGAGAGGCAGAAAACGCGATGGAGGAAGGAGGGTAGGACACATACTCAAAGGCCAAAAAAACACACACACAGTTTACATACACACACACAGGCCTGAAAACAAACAGACTTAATCAGAGCTGCCAAAAGGGCATGTATGCTTTCAGCTGAAGCTTAATCAGAGCTGCCAAAAGGGCACGTATGCTTTCAGCTGAAGGCCAAGATGGTGCAGTGCAGGGGAAGAGAGCCTCTGGAGCTGGAGGTGAGCAGAGGGAGAGGAGGGCATCACTAGGAGAGGAGGGCATCGCTAGGGAGAGGAGGGCATTGCTAGGGAGTGGAGGGCATCACTAGGAGAGGAGGGCATCGCTAGGGAGAGGAGGGCATTGCTAGGAGAGGAGGGCATCACTAGGAGAGGAGGGCATCGCTAGGGAGAGGAGGGCATCGCTAGGGAGAGGAGGGCATTGCTAGGAGAGGAGGGCATCACTAGGGAGAGGAGGGCATCACTAGGAGAGGAGGGCATCGCTACGGAGAGGAGGGCATTGCTAGGGAGAGGAGGGCATCACTAGGAGAGGAGGGCATCGCTAGGGAGAGGAGGGCATTGCTAGGGAGAGGAGGGCATCGCCAGGGAGAGGAGGGCATTGCTAGGGAGAGGAGGGCATCTCTAGGAGAGGAGGGCATTGCTAAGGAGAGGAGGGCATTGCTAGGAGAGGAGGGCATCTCTAGGAGAGGAGGGCATCTCTACTGTAGGAGAGGAGGGCATCTCTAGGAGAGGAGGGCATCTCTAGGAAAGGAGGCTACTGGAGTGCAGAGCGTGAAGAATGGAGAATAGCTGGAGTAGAGTTCAGCAGATGATAAGTATAAGTAAGTATATATATACTCTTTTGATCCCGTGAGGGAAATTTGGTCTCTGCATTTATCCCAATCTGTGAATTAGTGAAACACACTCAGCACACAGTGAACACACAGTGAGGTGAAGCACACACTAATCCCGGCGCAGTGAGCTGCCTGCATCAACAGCAGCGCTCGGGGAGCAGTGAGGGGTTAGGTGCCTTGCTCAAGGGCACTTCAGCCGTTCCCAATGGTCGGGGCTCGAACAGGCGACCCTCCGGTTACAAGTCCGAAGTGGGCCACGGCTGCCCCCATGATGGTACAGGAGGAGTAGGATATGGGGAGCAGTGGAGAGGAGTGGAGAGGCTGGGGGCACTAATATACACACACACACACACACACTTACAACACAAGCACCTAATACACACAAACACACAGACACACACACACGCACTAAGTTGATTGTGTATAATGTGTGTACAGTATGTATTGTGTGTATATGTGTGTGTGTTCATGCATGTGTTTATGTGTGTATAAGGGGCTTGTAGTGGTCCCTGAGTGTGTGTGTATGTATGTGTGTGTGTGCATGTGCGTGCGTGCGTGTGTGTGTGTGTGTGTGTGTGTGTGTGTGTGTGTGTGTGTGCTCATGCATGTGTGTTTGAGTGTTTGTGCGTGTATAAGGGGCTTGTAGTGGTCCCTGAGTGTGTGTGTGTGCATTTGTGAGTGCGTGTGTCTATGTGCATGTGTGTGTGTTTGTGTGTGTGTATGTAGTGTTGGGGAGCCACTGAGTCACTCCAATGATGGATGGGCAACAATCAACAGCAGCTTAATCAGCCACGCTGGATGACACCATATAAAGGTGATTACCGCTCAACACACACACA
>NW_027468712.1:0-7500 GCF_046254945.1 Alosa pseudoharengus | reverse complement strand
AGTGGACCGACGGATGAGTGGAGGTAAAGGATGGAGAGATAATGGAGAGGAGGAGAAAAGGAGAAGACGTCAGACAAGAGACAGGGGAACTCACAGATAGAGCTGGCAATAATGACTAAGAGAGAGAACAGAGACAGAGAGAGAGAGAGAGAGAACAGAAAGAGAGAAGAAAGAGAGAGATATATATACTACATGACCATGCCCTCTGTCTAACCTGCTGCCTGTGTAATTATCTGATTCATTAGATTACTGCTGATCATCACAAATGAAATGCTACACACACATACACACACCCGGCTTGTGCTTATGTAACCTCGCGTCTGAACTCAGCGCTCATTAACAGGTATTACAGGAGAGAAGAAAATTGGTGCTCATTACTGATAATTTGAGAATTCCTGGGAGGGGCTGCTGGGGACTGGGAATGGCTCGGCATGACAGGGAATACGGTGAGCAATGACTAGGAATGGCCAGGAATGTCTGGGACCGAATGGGAATGAGACAAAAAAAAGAACCCTGGAAGATGAAACTCCATTTTCACTGATGCCAGAAATGTATACCCTTATTGTACAAAAAATACTCCCCAGACAGTGGTGTGTATGTGTGTGTGTGTGTGCGTGTGTGTGTGTGTGCGTGTGTTTGTGTTTGTGTGTGTGTGTGTGTGTGTGAGACCATACACATATAAAGACGTAATTTCAATGTTAAGCATTAATAGTGTATTAGTCCTAAATATATCTTGGTGACAGATGAGCAGATGTGTGCCAGTGTGTGTTTGTGTGTGTGTGAGAAAGTGAGACTCCACTCATCCGGTTCCAGACAATGACACGTTTGTGGAGTAGCTGCCTTTCATGTGTGGAGTGTGTTTGGCTTGAAATTATCCCACCAAGAGAACAGCACTTTAGACTGTCACAACTCATTCTCACACATATGCGCACATGCACACACGCACACACACACACAAACGCACGCACGCACACACGCACACACACACACGCACGCACACGCACGCGCACACACACACACACACATACACACACACGGAAGGGAAACAGGCAACATGGGACAACCTGAAGTCCAGCACAAAGACAGCAGTGTGTGAATTGGAGTGAGCTCTGGGAACGCCAGAAATGTGAGGAGAACGAGAGTGCACTCCGGAGAGGAAACAGAGCTGTAAGAAAAACAGATATGGAAAGGTGTGGACGCGTGAACCTGTATGTGTGTGTGTGTGTGTGTGTGTGTCTTGGTGTATGGTTATAAGTGTGTATGAGAGTGTGTGCGATACAATTCTGTATCTGTGCGTGTGCATGTCTATATGTTATGGGCATGTGTGCGAATGTGTTTCTTGTCTTGTGTGACTGACCGTGTGGTCAAAGGTGTTTGGGTGTGGGTCTATGTGCTGTTGTATTTTGGACTGTACTTGCCTACTGTATGTGCTTTGTGTGTGTGTGTGTGTGTGTGTGTGTGTACGTGCCTATGTGCCTGTCTGCAGAGGTGCACAATGTCTATGTGTCTAAGCCACATGACAAACTCCAGTCTTTTTGACCGTCCACCATTCAAACAAACAGGATGTGAGCTCAGCGTGGGGCTCCCTTTCACAAGGAGCCATGGCCCACTTAGTGGTCATCCACGCTGAATAAACACCAAATAGTGGTTCTGATTTCTTCTCAAGGACCCAACGTAACAATTTTCCTTTGGGGTGTAGGATAAGCACATTTTGCAACAAGAGGAGTTTCACTTTAGTCTAGTTTGGAACACCTCCATCCGTGTGTGTGTGTGTGTGCGTGCTTATGCATTTGTAAGCATAATGTAGGTTCTACAGTATCTGAATCCACCCTGTTAGCGACTCTAACTGCAGAATCTGCACACACACACACACACACACACACACACACACACACACACACACACACACAGGTGCGCACCGCACCAGACAGCTAAGTGCTGGCCTGTAAGACCCACCTCTGTGTTGGAACGCAGGGCTCTGCGCCCCCAAGTAAAACCGTCAAATTAATGATGCATTAGCGCTAAGCGGCCGGCTCTATGGCTAAAGCGCTAACATGTGTGCGGCAGGGCCAGCGCTCTAATCTCATCTGCGTTTCCATTAATCCCATGCTATGACATTAGGGCCATGGTGCCATTCTTCAAGCCCAATGTAAACATGGGCAAATTAAGCCCCACTTCCCTCGATCATCCCTCACGGAGAGATGGATAGAGAGAGAGAGAGAGAGAGAGAGGGAAACAGAAAGAGAGGGGACAGAGAGGGGGGGCTTTCAATTTGAGTTCTCTTCGTTCTTCTGATTAGAATGACTGTTTTGAGAGACTGAAACTCTTGCTGTCTGTGGGCCAATGTGAGAACGCCACAAGTCAGTCACTTAACCGTAATTTCCCGCCGATTAACCGAGGTTTATACATTGATTGTGCAAAATGTCTGAGTTATGAGGTTAATACACAGGGGCAGCCTATACACGTGAAGGCATTTCCTTTCTTCCTTCTTCTCTCTGATTACAGCACGGTCTGATTCTGATTTAATGGGCTATTGGGCAGTGGGCACTGGAGTTAATACACGAGTGTGGTCAATACATGATTATTTATTTATTTTCCCTTAAATACAACACTGCCATGCGGTTCTACATACAGTAAATGACTGTATCACTCTATCAGTCAGGTCTGCCACAGATACGCAAGATGGAACTGTTGCTCAAAGCAGATAGGGCATGGAAGGACAAAGGGAGGGGCACTGTGCATTAGCTCTAAGAGACCAACGCATACAGTAGGTAACTGGAGATGGACGTGCACAAACAGACAAACTCTTCTGACTGGTTTCCGCCCAAGTTGAATAACTTTTTGGTCTGTGAATGACCCTTCAGCCTTTCTGACAGAAAGAGAGAGGTCAAGCAAGGGACAGAAATAACCAGCGCTGGACTTCTCTTGATGGAATTTGTCGCTTTGGATTTAGATGACAGAAATAGCAAAATTGGATAACATTTGTACATATTTTTTTAGACCCTTGTTGAAAGCGTCTTTCACCAGAGTGGTGAGCCTCAGATCCGAACACCCCCAGAAGCTCCCATGATGCACCTTTCTTCTCGTCTCTCCGCTGGGTCCGGGATGCGTTTCAGACCCTGGGTGAGACTGCCGGAGCTCAGGAGACAGAGGCAGGATTGTTGGGAGAGCGAGCAGCAGGGAGCCGGATGGGCTATAAACAGACTGGGAATTCCACGGGGACTTGGAGGAGAACTGAGCGGCTCTGCTCGACTAATCCGAGGAGCAGAACTCCGGTGGAATGCTGTGCCGCTGCCGCCACCACTACCACCGTACCGTGCGAGAGATGGCGAAGGGGGACAGTGCCAGGTAGGATGCCCAGGGGTGGCAGCATGGTGGCAAGAGTGACGGTGCTTGGCAAGCCGGGTGGCATGCTGACAGGGTGGGCTTGATGGTTCGGTGTTGTGCTGTATAGGGGAAGGCTGATGGCCAGGCGCTTGCAGCAGTGCCTGGATTGGCTGAAGTTGGCGTGAGATGGCAAAGACTGGCATGGTTCACTGAGTGCCCACCTCTGTGCCCATGAGTGCTTTTCCAGCCCTGGCACTGCAGCTAATGGAGAAAACCAGGCCTTCAAGAATCAACAGAGAAAAAGAGAGAGAGAGAAAGAGAGACAGAGAGAGAGAGAGAGAGAGAGAGAGAGAGAGAGAGAGAGAGAGAGAGAGAGAGAGAATGAAAGGTTTGATCGGCACTAAAGATGCCTGACGTTGATACTCAGTCATTCGCTCTGGCAGTGGACAGATGCATGATGGTTATGTGGACGGCATGGCAGGTTAAGTCGTCTCTGAATGGGAAACACAGAGAGCTCTATTTCTGTCCACTCCCTAATTTAAAACTAATCTATCATTCTCTTAAGACTTTAAAAGTCCCCCCTCTCATCATTCCTCCCCCTCCCTCTTCATCCCTCTTTTTCTTTCTGTCTAAGGAGCTGAAGGATGATGCCAGTACAGCAGATGTGGGCCTGGAAAGTAGCCTCTGGATTCTTGTAAACAGTGATGAAATTGCAAGTGTGTGTGTGTGTGTGTGTGTGCGTGTGTGTGTGTGTGTGTGTGTTCAACACTGAAAGTGTAGGTACTGTAGGTACCTCTTCAAAATCTATACTGTATATCTATCTATCTTATAATTCAATAACTTGCAAATAATAGTGACTACAAGTACTAGATTGCATGGTTTTATAAACCACAGAAACAAATGCACATAATTTCTTCTGAAAGCACCCAATATGTCAGCACCACTTTGAGTCTTATCACCATAATATTAAACACACTCTCTTTTGCTACACATGCAGACACACACACACATACACACACTCATGCACACAGTGTCTGAGTGCCGCAATCTTATCCAAAGTGACACATTCCTTCAATAAAAGTACAGCACTGGCTCGCTCTATTTCTCCCTCTCTCTTTCGGTCCTCTCCAACACGTGTGTGTGCCTCCATCCAAACCCAATCACTCCCCCTACCGCCTCTACACCCCTCTAATAAATCTGCCTTTATTCTCCAGGCTCTGGCTGGATGAAGATGTGAGCTGAGGAGGGAAAAGAAGGAGAGGAGAGGATAGGAAACAAAAGGAGAAGAGAAAAGAGGAGAGGAGAGGAGAGGAGAGGAGAGGAGAGGAGAGGAGAGGAGATGAGAGGAGAAAAGAATAGAAGAGAAGAGGAAATAAGAGAACATAAGAGGGAAAGGAGAAGAGAAGAGATGAGAGGAGAACAGCGAGGAGAAGAGAGGAAAGTAGACCAGTGGAGAGTGTGGGGTGCAGGCAGGGTGCAAAGCCGAACCCCTTTCAAATTGTGGGGTTCCATTGCTGAGGGCTCCCTATAATGTGCCATGATGTCATGGTCTGAAAAATTATACCAATTAATCAGCGCTACCAAACGTGAGTCACTCTAATCACAATTACACTAAAGGGCACGTCAGAAAGAGAGAGAGGGAGAGGGAGAGAGAGGGAGGGAGAGAGAGAGGGTGGGGGGAAAGAGGGAGATGGAGCATGTTAACTACATGAGAGGGAGAGGAAAGGGGAGAAGAGAACTAGAGATGAAGAGTGCAAGAGAGACAGAGAGAGAGAGAGAGAGAGAGAGAGAGAGAGAAGGAGAAGGGGGGTAGAGGAAATGATAGAGAGCAGCCAACTCTGTAGGAGATGAGGACGTCTAGACGTTTCAGGGCTGATTGTATGAAATTGCCAGTTGAAGTTCACATCACGACCAATTTCACACGCCATGCACCACGGACCTGCACACTAACTACACAGACTTTGCCATCAGAAACACAACACAGGGTGTGCCATCACTCATTTCCAAGTGTCCATGAGAGAGTGTGCAGTAAAAACTATCCTCAACATGCCAGTGTCACAGCTTCAATGTCCGAGTGCCAAACGTTTGCTGACCAAGTCAACGTGCTCCCCTCCAGAGTTGCACTGACAAATGAAGGCAAACTGAACCACCACCCGTGGCCCTTAAGCCCTGGCCACAGGCATGGTGCACACCCAGTCCACTTCACACCAACCACTCTCCTCTCTCTCTCTCTCTCTCTCTCATTATGGGGTCAGAGCAATCAGGCCCTCACAGACGTCAGGGAAGCTGGCAGACCCTTTGAGTCCTCCAACAGAACAGGGCATATGACTGGGTGTTCTTACAGACCTGGCCCACAATGCACTACTCGTCATCAGAGTTCCACCAGAAAACCTCGAGCAATATCCACCACACTGACCACAACACACACAACACACAAAACACAGACAACACACACACACTTTCTCACTCTTGCTCTATTTAAGTGTGTGTACAGAAGATGATGTCCAGATTGGGTTCAAACCAAACACCTCCCACATGGTGCTAAACTTACCCTCTACATACAGCATACACATCTAATTAGTGCCAGGGTAAACAACACAAAATGGACGTAGTCCATCACTTTAGCATACACACAGATTTTGTCTAAAACCTTCAAAAGGGCATCTGCAAGTACAATTCTCTCTCTCGCTCCCTCAGTGACCCACACAAAACACACACACACACACACACACACACACACACACACACACACACACACACACACACACACACACACACACACACACACACACACACACACACACACACACACACACACACACACACACACACACACACACACACACACACACACACACACCACACACACACACACACACACACACACACACACACACACACACACACACACACACACACACACACAGCATGGCCACAGGCTGCCTCAGAGCAGCGGGAGCATCATTACGCTAAACTCCCCAAAACAAACAGAAAAACACAGAAGAGAAAAAAAAGAAGAAAAAATGAGAAAAGCAGACAGTCTCTCTTCTTGTGTGATGGTTTAAAGCACATCAGGGATAGGCAGCATACATTTTGAGTAAAAGGCGAAAGAGAGAGTAAGAGCAAGGGAATATGAAATGAAAGTAAACAAGAAAAACAGAGAGAATGCATCCTTAGCAAATCCTAATTAGAGAAATTTGAAGAGGCCAAGACCATGGCCTAATGAGACACACACACACACACACACGCACACAAACACACACACTTCCAGAGAGTTTTAGTAAAAGGGGACTAAGGGGTCTCCTCACCACTGGACCCCTCCCAGAGGTGTGGCCCTCTATGACGGGGCCTCCGGGACCATGACATATACAGACGAAACCACAGACAGGAAATGAGAGTGGACACAAACACACAAACCTGCACACAAACCTGCACACACACACACACACACACACACACACACACACACACACACACACACACATATATATATACATATACAAACCAGATCAAAGAAAGGCGGGGCTTCCGCTGTAGAACAAAGTGCGGCACCAATGATGACAGAGAAGACGTGACGGACAGGCCAGATGGGGGGACTGGGCAGGACTGGGGCCTCACACGGACATGGAGACTGAGGTCTGCTAAAGAGCGCACCAGCTGACCACAAGCTGTGTGTCTGGGTGTGTGTGTGTGTGTGTGTGTGTGTGTGTGTGTGTGTGTGTGTGTGTGTGTGTGTGTGTGTGTGTGTCTGGGTGTGTGTGTGTGTGTCTGGGTGTGTGTGTGTGTGTGTGTGTGTGTGTCTGGGTGTGTGTGTGTGTGTGTGTGTTTGTGTGTGTATGTGTGGAATGTATGGTATGTTGGATCTAAGGACGCATGACCAACCAAGGAAATGGAAGACGAAAGCAAGGAGAAGAGTAGACCAAACAAACCGCAGCTTCTGTTGGTGATACCATTGACTGGGAGTCTTTCTCTCTCTTTCTGTGTGTGTGTGTGTGTGTGTGTGTGTGTGTGTGTGTGTGTATACATAGGGAGAGGTTTAAAAGACCTACTGTCTCTGTAGGGCAAGAGTGTGGTGTGTGAAATAGAAAGTGTCTCTGCTTGCATGCATGAGTAGGCCAGCTCATATTGGTCCAGTGCTGTATGTGTCTGCACTTGTGTGGCGTGTGTGTGTGT
>NW_027468711.1:7500-25306 GCF_046254945.1 Alosa pseudoharengus | reverse complement strand
TCACTCTGTAAGACATTAGAGATTAGATTACGGCAAACCTATTTTGAGGCCCTCTGGTTGAAGACACAGCTGTGCGCTATCAGTAAAGAAGGCTGACATTGTCCTGCCAATACTCACAGGTATGGAGGGCGGGGGTGGGGTTGAGGTCAGGCCATAATTGGAAAGGAACATTAGTCAGTCTGTGTCCTTAGGACTGGACACATACAGTACTGGACCAGATCAGTAGCAGAGGACAGATGTGGGAGGCACAGTAATGCCAGATGTTTGCTTCGCAGCTGTGGCTTGTGGGAGATGTAGTGAAAGGGAAGCCTTGCAAGGGAGCTTACAAGCCTCCAAGGAGATAATCCATATTCCATCTGCATTGGTGGTAACACACATACACACACAGACACACACACACACACACATATACACTCACACAGATACTGTACACTCACAGACACACACTCAGACACACACACAGACACACACACACAGCCTAGCCTCAGCTACCTGCAGACAGCCACAACAGAGCCAGAGACATGAATAGAGCATAATTTGAGGGGCTCAATGGAAAAAGCGTTCGGTCTCAATCAGCCCGACGGCCGCCTGCGGAAGTCCTCCTGGAGCGCCGCGACGGCTCTATTAGACGTTTTCACATTCCGCCGTGCGCCACCGTCCCCGTGTACCCGCACCCATGCCCATCGGCCCCTTACCAGTGCCACGGCTCTTGAGTTCACTACAGCCTTCTGCCGTTGTTTGCTGCAGCGGTTTGCCCCGGTGCAGAGACCTTTCTATGTCTAATTGATATGGCCAATGTTTGTGCTGTGCGGATCATGCAGCTTGTATGGAGCCAGGGCCTGCGGCACATTTCTGTGTACTGTAAGACCGTGCCTAGTGCTCTGCTGCAGAGATTGCCACTCTGTAAGCAGTTGGTGTCAGACTTCAAATGGGAGTGTTGCCTTGAGAGTGGCGTGCTGGTATTCCTACACACATATTTTTGCATGTATGTTGATGTACGTACACACACACACACACACACACACACAAACACACACAAACACATTCACTAGCACATTCTCTGTGATCTTACGTAATGAGTGTCATACTGTGCCTTGTATATGGATGGGTGTGTGTGTATGTGTGCGCACCCCGCTGGTTTCTTTACTAAGCAGCTCCCTTTGTTTGGTGCAATTTATCTATGATTAAAAATCTAAACAGCCAATTAAGAAGCAATATCCCCTAAATCAAAATCCAATCTGCCTTTCATCAGTGTCACCCTGCCCTGCCGCTCCTGCTGAAAGCTGACTGCAGTATTGGGTATGTGTTAGGGCCCCCCCCCCCTCCTCTGGTTCTCCTGCCTGAGTATGTAGGGCTCAACTAGCCTTTTGCATTATAATTATAATTATATAGATTCCATGGGGAAAATTGGGTTTGGATGTTGTTTTGCTTGTTCAGTGTAAATGAAATGATAGCTGTTCACAAATGTGTAGAGATGTGGTGACCGATAGGGCAGCGGGCAGAGCACTATGCTGGACCTGGGGGGGGGGGCCAGAGGTAGAAAACAGCCGTGAGAACAGACCGTGTGGAATAACAGATCGAGCCTCAACAAAACATATTTCCAGAAGGCTCCCGGTGCAAAGTGCGCACACCGACAGCAGCCTGGGCTTTTTTGCATGAGTGTCGTAAACACTCCGACAGAGTGCTCTCCTTCCCACACCATCTGCGCGGATTGTGGGGATTTGCGCTGGATCACCGTGTCTGGACTTCATTTTGGGGAGCTGCGCTCCGATCCGCTCCGCTCCGCTCCGCTCATCTTTTTTTTTTTCTTTCTCTCTTCTTTCTTGTTTTTCTCTGCTGCCGTGTGAAAGTCTGGGACGCACAGATGGAAGGGTTGAAGTTCTCCGCATCCATTCCACTCCCACTCACACACACACACACACACACACACACACACACACACACACACACTCTCACACACACACACACACACACACACACACACACACACACACACACACACACACACTCACATGTGATGTATGGCAGAGAGCACGGGCCAAGCTGTGTGAACCCATGGAAGAACATGGGACTGCATGCTGCCTTTATAGGCAGCTTTATGAAGCAGTGGACTCTGTAGTGTGCTCTTAAAACACACTCCCCTCGCGTGTCCTACACTGGAATCAGACACACTGTCTGGCATTGTGAAAACCTCATGCATGGTAGAGAACGGTATTTATAGATGCTGTTACTTACGCACTTATTTATTTATTTATTTTCAGGGTACGCTGTTGTACTGGCCAGGCCAACAGTGCTCTCGTCTCGTAAATTTGGTAACTGGGCAGAAGCAGACAATTTCAAATAGATTTATCCAGCACAGTAGGCTCATGTTATGAGGTTGTGATTTTCATTCTTTCACTCACTCACTCACTCATTCTCTCTTTCCCTCTCTCCCTCCCATCTCTCTTCCTTTTATCTTTCTGTCCATTTTACGGCTGGTCATAAATCCGCTGATGTTTCCATGACCGCTGTTCTGCAGCCACATCTCGGCCAAGTGGGGTCCTGTGTGGCCGGCACCGCCTCCCGCTTTATATCACTAACGTGTGCACATAAACTCCCCTCATCGTTTAATCCGCTTTAACAGGGTGTGCATTTGAGAAGTAACACACACAAGCACACACACACACATACACACACGCGCACACACACACACACACAGTGACTGCGATGGCGTGGTTATGGTTCTGCTGACATTTTGGCCTCTCTGTAAGTGAGCCGGTTCCTCAGGGGATTCTAAATGCATACTGTACATGGAGAGCCCCTGGGGAGGTTTGGGCTGCCTGCTATCCCCCTCCGTTTGTAGCGGCTGGCTGGTGTCGCCTTTCCGCAGCCTCTCTCGTGCCGAAGGACCCCGGGATATGTAAGGGATAATGTATGGAACGCCGGTCATTATCAGGAAAATAAGTCACGAAAGGGCGAACCGGATCCCAACGTGATAGCAGAGAGGTCTTGCTTCGCCCTGACAGGACTTATTTTCTCGATAATGACCGGCGTTCCATACATTATCCCCCTTATTATACGGCTATTTGCCCAAACGAAAAAATAAACTCCACATGATGTCTCTTTACATTTATTTGTTACCATTTCATCGTGGCTTTTGCTGAGAAACAAATAGTTCGCAACACACGCTGAACTTGAATCAAACCTTCTTTAGAGCACAGCTGATCACCTTCACTTTTGAATGAAGTTCTATTGTAAGAAGTGACCGGACTACTTGCGGAGTGATATGAAAGACATAAATCAGAAGCAAAAAACCTGTTGCCATTGACAGCGGTAATTACATGAATTTATTACACGGCTCCTCATAATGCTGCAGAATGCTCCATTCACTTGAATGGGCCTTCCCAATGTTTTGTGCTTCTTATTCATGTCTTTCATATCACTCCGCAAGTAGTCCGGTCACTTCTTGCAATGGAACTTCATTCAAAAGTGAAAGCAGACGGTTGATCAGCTGTGTTCTAAAGAATGTTTGATAAGCCCCTGCTGGGACTTATTTTCCAATAATGACCGACGTTCTATACATTATCCCTTACTTATTTTACCGTAGAACGTTGGGAAATCACATTCAAGACAATGGAGCATTTTACTAGCATTGTGAAGAGCTGTATATAATAAGATATGAGATATGATATGTCCCCTCGGCAGCTGAGATTGGGATGGAGGGAGAAGGTTGGATACCGAGGTTGTGTCAGCAGAACACACACACACACACACACACACACACACACACACACACACACACACACAAACACACATAAAGAATGTTTATTCTTTGTCTCTCCACTGCACTGAGATGGGGGGGGGGGGGGTTCACGGAAAAACAACACCAAAAATATTAGTTAGTCAGCATGCTATTTATCAGTGGCGACTGTTATGATGTCTGTAAGTACTTTTGGAGGTTAGATGGCTGGTTAAGGACCAGAACTCCTTTAATATGATGTACAGTCTGTTAGTCCATTAGCACCACATTATCGCCCAGCAGTCAGAGCCCTTGAGCTGTCTTACATATACAAACACTTGCTCACACTCCCTGTCTGTTTGTCTGTGTCTCTCACGCACACGCACACGCACACACACACACACACACACAAAGCTGGCTCTCTGCAGGGCTCCACGTGGTCCTGTGCAGGCTGTCCTCTCTCAGACCTCACATGAACTGAGTCGCTGGCAGAGGCTTCTCTCCACTCACTCACTCACACTCCCCTGAGAGAGCCCTACTGACACACTGCCAAACACACACACACACACACACATACACTCCTCAAAATGGCTCAGAAACACCCCCCCCCCCCCCACACACACACACACACAATGGGCTAGAAAGAGAGACACACAGAGTTCAAAAACACACCTGCTGCAGAGCCAGAGTTCCACTCACACACCCCTGCATAACGGCCAGACACACACCCAGTTGCATACACACACTGACACAACAAGCCAGAGTTACACACACAGATACAATCACACATACACATCTCTACACAGATAAATAATCCTTCCCTTTGTTCCACATGCTAGTGTACAAATTACCTTACAAACATTCGCACACACTCATACATAAATATCATGTGTACATTTCATCATGCCTATTTTAGGATTGTATATATTTACTTACATATACAGCCACAACATACTGTACATACCCTCTCACACAATCTTCTCTCTCTCTCTCACACTCACACACACACACACACACACACACACACACACCAACAGACAGACACTCCAATAGAGTCCCTCCTTTCGCTTACTGCTGCCACTAATCTCTCTCCAGTGGCAAATTCTTCTTTCCCTTCTCTTCCCCCGCACCCCTAAAGCAAACAAATAACCCTGCTATGAGCCCCCCCACCCCCGCAACTTCCCATTCCCCTCCTCTATTGTTTGGCTGGAAATGAATCTGATGTGAGCAGATTCTTCTGCTGTGGTCTGCTCTCTCTCTCTCTCTCTCTCTCTCTCTCTCTCTCTCTCTCTCTCTCTGGCTCCTCTGCGGTTGGACTGCAGGGCCCTGGGCCCCCCGAGCGAGACCGAGTACTTATTTTTCCTCCTCCATGTTGGTTCCGGACTGCCCGAGCCCAAAGGCCCTGCCACTGCATACCAGAGTGATGGCTCTCCATGCACATCAGTGCAGAGAGCGAGCGAGTGAGAGTAGCGAGTGCCGTGGCTTTGGCCCTGGCTCCGTAGCCCTGCAGTGCAGTGTTGGGGAATGTGAGGGGGTGGCGGAGTTGGGGGACGGGGGTGAGTGGGAGTGTGTGAATGCCGTGATGCACTGCATAATTCGTTCCATATGCTGGGAACGACTGTTTCAAAAATATTTTTCAGTTCATTAACTTGGGGGTGGTGGTGGGGGGGGGGGGGGGTGTGTGTGTGTGTGGGGGGGGTGTATGTGTGTGTGTGGGGGGGGGGTTTGTGGAAGTTGCCATGACCATGACTAAACATGTTCTGATGGTGTTGTTTAAAAACTGTGGCACACCGTGAAACCTACCGTGTTTGTGGTCACGAAAATGAAAGCGTAAGCAGCTTTTCAGGGGCGAGGGGGGGGGGGGGTTATTTTTTATTTTTTTAGCATTCAGACCACCTTGCGGTTGAACATGATGTGTTAGATGCTAATCTGCTTGTTTGCTCTCAGTGTCTTTCCAACACCGCGGCTGGCCTTGTGTTCAGTCAACCGTTGGATCGATCCATCCACCTCCCCCTTTCTGTCTGTCATTCTCTCTCCCTGCTGGCCAGAATGTGGGCCTCTAAAAACAAAGGAACAAAAGGGGGTGGTCAGGGATGGCATCGGAGAGAGGCTTCTTGGAGACCGCTATGAGAGAGACAGAGAGAGATGAGAGGGACAGGGAAAGAGAGAGAGATGTAGAGAGAGGTGGAGAGAGAGCGAGAGATGTAGAGAGAGAGGTGGAGAGAGTATAGAGAGAGGTGGGTGAGAGAGAGATGTAGAGAGAGAGAGAGATGTAGAGAGAGAGAGAGAGAGAGAGAGTGATGGTGTATGCAGGAGCAGAGATGGGCGCTGGTGAAATGAGCTCGCCATGCATGAAGGAGATGAGAGAGCTCAGATTTGGCTGGTGATCACACAGCGGGCCTGGGGAGATTAGACATCCCATAATGCTTTGTTGCTTTGTCCGAGAAGGTTTTTTTTTTGATGGTCTTTTAACTTTACTTCAATCTCTTCCCCTTCATCCCCTCTGCATTTTCTGCCCATTGGCCCATGCTTGCTTGGCCACTCATGGCTTTGGGTCTGGCTTCTAGAAGCGGCTGTCCCTGGTGCTGTGGGCTGTCACGTGATGCCCCCCGTCTGAGTAGTCAGATCGTACAACCACCACCACCTTGGCCTGCCTGCTTGTCCTGCCTTACACATTTGGACTGAGTGGGCGGCAGCCAGGAGCCAGGGGCCACGGTCCAGCTGAAATCGAGCCCCCCCTCTTGGCCCAGAGTTAGGATATGGTGTCCGGCAGAGTCTGTCTGGCCGGGAGAAGCGTGTCGCGCTGGGCCACTGCCCGCACATTTTGCGAGGCTCTTCTGGTTTCACTTCCTCCTGGTGACTTCCTCCCACAGCATAGACCTCCCATAGAACCCCATCCCACTCTTCTCTGCAATTAAAGTTGGCTTGCTCCACAATCCCTCCCCCTCTCGGAGAATTCACTTGTTTGTTTCTTTGTTTATTTATTTATTTATTTATTTATTTGTTTGTTTGTTCCTCCATCGCCTCCGTCCGCATGACTCGCTACAAATTGATGGATGCCACGAGGGCAGCCGGTGGAACAGAAGGCATGATGGGAAATTGGGCGACCCAAGGTTACCCAAACGCTCTTTGCGGAGGGGATTAATTGTGTAAGAGCCCTGTAATGATTGCTGGCTCTGCTCCTGGCTCAAATCCTGTTAGAGCTCTGAGCAGAACACAGCGCCTGTCTTAGAGAAAGGGAGGGAGGGAGGTAGAGAGAGAGAGAGAGAGAGAGAGAGAGAGATAGAGATGAGGCACAAGCCCAGGTGATGGGGAGAAGATTGCGATTGGCATAAACTGGGAACGGTGACAAATCCTCCACAGATTTCCTCCTTCCACAAACCCGGTCTCTCCTGGAAGACAGTTTGGAAAGCCTCCCCTTCGACAGCTGCTCGGGCCCAGCGGTATCCCTCGCTGTAACTCCGAGACAGTGATGAGCCGAGGTATTTACGAGATGTGCGCATCCAAAAAAGCAATCACTCACAGGCCTGTCGCGCTAGCGTGGACACTAATGCCAGCATTTGTCAAACTGTTATTTATTCTGCTTAATGTCCTCTCCCCTTTTCACCCGTAAATATTTGTGTATTCACTTTCGTTGTTTCTCTTGTCGCACTGCATGCCATTCCACGTTGGGGTAAACCAGCCGTTGTTGACATATTTGTATTTACTGACTGAAGCGTATGTTGTCAACACTTTGTTTTGTGTGTGGTTAGTGTATGGATGGCTGCCAGTGGGTGGTGGGTGGCGTTGGAGGGCTTTGTGTTGACGCTGTGATGGGCTGTGTGATGGCGATGCCATTGTCTTATTGCCCGTGGGCAAGGGGGGGGAAACTTGCTGTGTGCAGCCGATGGTGTTTGTTTGCCGTGGGTGGCTTGCTGTTGCCTGCCTGTGTGTGTCTGTGTGTGTGCATATGTGTGCATCTGTCTGTGTGTCTGTGTGTGTGCATATGTGTGCATCTGTGTGTGTGTGGTTCTGCTCCAGTTTTCAGGACATCAAACAAGCTTTAGAAGCTGAGGGCTGCTGTAGCAGCCACAGAAGCCACAGCAGCCTCTCGCGCCTCCGTTTCCTCCTGGTCCACCAGCCGCTCTCTTTCCCGTGCCGCGCGAGCGGCGGGGGCCCCGTTTGAACCACACCGAGAGGAGACGAGGAGACGGCGGGGCCTTGTCTACGTATTAGCCCCTACTTCTCTCCTCACTCACCTCATTTTTTCCTCTTGTTTTCCGCCGCAAAAATGTGTGAAATGAACTCGCTGCGTCTGCACTCAGTGCACATCATGAAATTGCCTTCTTCATAATGCACCTCTGGATGGGATTCGTGATGGAGTGCAAGAAAAAAAAAATAGTGTAATATTGGGCATGTTTATTTATTTATCTGCTTATTGACTTATTTAGTGTTATGAATAATTCCAAACACAACAACGCCCAGAAGTGGTAGTTGGTTCTCACCCCCGATGTGCGAGGAAGTTCACAGGCACTCAAGAGAGGCCGTTAACTGGTGGCATTTTTCCTGAGTTGCCAAGGTTACCGCGCTGACGAGTGAATTCTTGGGACCGAACACTCAGATTTCACAGTACCATCTTAATGGAGCAGCGAGACGTCTGGCAGCCACTTATGAATCCTGTCAGCCAAAGCCGGAGGCCCCTGCACTGACAAACAGGGAGCAGGGGGCGAACAGTGAGAGAGAGAGAATACTCTGGAACACAGAGGCGCAGCCTGCAAATGGAATACGAGAGAGAAAAAAGAAACTTGTGAACTTCATGAGCACAAAAAACCTGGGCTGTCTGCTGGAGTGAGGGCTTTTTGGAAGGGAGAGGAGAGGCCATATTGGTTACATACACACACACACACACACACACACACACACACACACACACACACACACACACACACACACACACACACACACATGCATGCATGTGACCACCCTCCCACACACTCATGCACTTGTGTTCCCTCACTCATGCGTATATATGTAGATCCACGTTTGTATACACGCACACATCTATTCCCTACTGGTTCACCAGTCCATCGTCTGTATGAAATATTAGCAGCTGAAAGCTCCATATATAGGGAGGGAGGGGGCAGCCTGTGCACTATGTGGTGAGTGTGATTCTCCATATAGACTTGGAATTCAGCGGTGGTTGTAACCAGCCCGTGACCTGCCTTGTGGCTGTATCCTTCACTGTCAAACCGATGGAGAGATTAACTTTTGTATTTCTTTATGCTAAAAGACTGTTTCTGTCGTCCAGTGTTAAAAACAAAAGCAATGTGGGCAGCTGAGTGGCAATCGTTTGACCTTTCGACAGTTTGGTAAGCACGCAACTATTTCACATTGCCTCGTGTACGGCAAAAGGTCTTTCGGAGTCACACTCTGGCATTTTTGTTCCCCATGGCAACCCTGGACCTCGGGCACAAATATGCGCATGAGTAAGTGTACCTTTTAGTGACTCCTCTGACCCATCAGGTTTGGGTTTGTTGACCTCCATTTGGCCTCCAGCACCTTCTCCAGTTATGTGCCCTCTCAGAAACTCACTGGTCTGGAGTTCAAGGGTTACCTGTAACCCGAAGGCTCGCAACACATACAGTGCCTCCTTACAAACATCAATTGGAGTGTTCAGTGAAGGAATGTTTTAGGCATGAGGGAAGAATGGTTTTATTTATTTATTTAGTTTGTGATGTGTTTTTATGGATTACAGTATCAGTGATTGCAACACTGGGGATTGGGTTGATTATATTTGCATTCTGATGGTTGAGTAATTGAAGCCAAATTAGAACTGCCGAGCCAGAAAATATGCGCTTACATAATGAACAATTTTCCAGTTGGACACCTTACATTATGTGTCAAGACACTAAAAGCAGTGGAGCTATGAACTCACTGGGCCTTGACTTGGGCATAAAAGTGTCCCTCTTCCCACCTGTCTTTAGCTTCGAGGTGTGCGTTTCAATAATGTAGCCAGGTCCTCTCCTCCCCGGAGCCGACTCTATCCGTTTATGTGTCATGTCTGAGGCCTGAGTGCCCTACTGAGAGGGTGGACGCTGAAGTGAAGCACTGTTGGTGTGAGTCAGCCGGACGGAGAGGCCCCCCTTATTTGAAAATCTCATTTTGGTGATGCCCCCAATGTCTCACAACCCTGCCAGGAACTAGAGCTTCTCTGGCCGCCAGCCACGGCAGGATTGTGTGAGTCGGGAGGGTTCTCCAGGGTGGCGTGAGATTCGAACTGACAGGCCCTGTGTTCGCATAGCAAAGGGATGAGTGTAGCGAACTCGCCAGGTCCTTGGATCCGATATGTCTGGCCATTCAAGCAGAGCACCTCCTGAATGTGCTTCCGTGAGAAAGGTTCCTTCCAAGTCTCTTAACGTGTTATTTTGAGCCCTGGAGAGCTAGGCCTCGGTGAGCAGTAGTAGATAGGCTTCTTCAATAACTTATTCTAACTTTTTAAAGGACACAGGCAGCACCTTTTTCTGTGTTAGTGGAGCCTGCTTAATTTGGGGGAAATTATGCCCAGAGTAGGGTGACTTCTCGACTGTGTCGTCATTAGCAGAGGGGCTGATAAATGGGCTGAATTTAAGATGTTTTCAGGCGTCACAGTAGGAGGTCTCCGCGTGCTGAACTCTTGCTAATGAAAAGGCTCTTTAGTCCCCTGAAAGAAGTTATTGGAAGGGTTACTTTTCAAAATGGGGTGAAAAAGTACCCTATTGTTGAATAAATTCTTTCTTCCTTCTGGAAAGATAGTCCGTAATTAACTAAAGGTGACTTCGTAAGATTGATAGTTTTTTTTCTTGTTCTTCAAAATGTCAGTTTAGTCAGTTTAGTGGTGAAGGCACTTTACCATCTCATAGTTTTCCCAGTCATTAGTTTCAGTAATGGAAAGCTGACACATGGCACAGCAGAAAATTACTTAACACTTCCAATTAAAACTATAATTTAGCAAGCTTTGGCCAAAGTGGAAGAGCTAAAAAGTTTCATCCGACTTTGTGGCCTCCACGGAGCGTCCGGGTGTGGTCCACAACTGGCCCAGACGCTCCGAGAGAAGAAGAGCATGAAAGCGATTGCGAAACGAGTGATCAGCAAGACGGGCAACAGATCAATCAGCCCTCACTGAGACTTTGAAGTCCCCAACTGCCTAATCGATGAGGAGGAGCCAGCTTGTTAGCGCACTCGAAGGCGGATGGAAGTGTGTGTGGGTGTGTGTGTGTAGGGGAGTGTGTGTGTGGGTGTATGTTTGTGTGTAGGGGAGTGTGCCGAGAACCCAGCCACAGCCCTTCCTGGCATCGTCCTATCGCGTGCCAGTGGTGCCATAGCTTGTTTGTCACCACGAACACTCCCTGGCACAAAATGGCACGGCAGCACTGGACTTTGTACTATTTGTTTTCTGTCCGGTCTAATTTGCTTTGTTGCTGTTGTTGTTTATTATGCATATCCCAGAATGCTCGAACTTCCTTTTCCTTCTAATTAAAGAGGGGACTGGGGAGTAGGGTCGGGGGGGGGGTGTCAGCACAGCAGTTGTATCGTCCGGCTGACTCTTTAGCCGGATGTTGTGTGTTGAGGATGACTGACGTCCGGCGGTCCCTCACCCTCAGTCACGCACACCAGGTCAGGTAGGAGCGCTGCCAGAGCTCAGGGAGCCGTTTAGTTTCCAGCCACCTTAGCCGGTACTCATAAATCACTGGCTGAATAATATATGAATGTGCTTCGGCTGGTGTGTTTGCCTCACCACGTCTGAACGTCTGCCTGCCCTCCCTCCCTCCCTCCCTCTCTCCCTCCCTCTGCCTTTGCTCCAGGCCGCCTCACTGCCTTACGACTGAAGTTTCATATCCCACAGCACTGCTCCCAATCACCCTTAACCGCTCTCTCTCTCTCTCTCTCTCTCTCTCTCTCTCTCTCTCTCTCTCTCTCTCTCTCTCTCTCTCTCTGCAGGAGCAGAGCCCCAGTAACCAGACGTCTCTGGCCATGATGCAGGAGCCGCAGGAGATGGTGGAGGAGACGGTCACCATCGAGGAGGACCCGGGCACGCCCACCTCCCACGTGTCCGTGGTCACCTCCGAGGATGGAACCACGCGCCGCACAGAGACCAAGGTACTCCCCCTCTCCCCTCCTCACATCAACCCCATGATGGGGTGTTGTTATGGACACATGTTTCACATCTTAAGCAGACGATACGTCTCTGTAATCACGATCCTGCAATTTATCACAGGCCGCTGGTCCAACGATCCCACCAGGGGTTGTTATTGCATTATTTAATCAGGGACCATATCAGATAGTGAAATAGTAATGATATGCCCAAATCAAGCCCTCTGTTGATCAAAGATGAACCCAGCTGATGCTCTCATAGACATGGATATTGGAGAAGGATGCAGGGGGAGTTAATAATGCCAATAAAAGTGTTAATCTGATTTTTAATGTCGTCCCAGCATCCCAGTGTAGGAAGCCGATATATTATGCATACTTTTCAGACAGCAGGAGGCCACTGATGAGAAGAAATATTAATATCTTCATTAGCAGTGCTCGGCAAGTCCTGAACTGTTTCTGTGTGAGGGGAAAAGTTAGCGGGAGTCGAGAGTTGAGAGGCGCATGCGCGCTTGTGTGTTTGTTGTGGATTGCTGGATTAGCGGGTCGAGAATGGGCACTGTGTGGTGTGAATGGTGATGAGGGAGGTCACCTAGGGTACGGTGCTGACTCAGGGGCATCCTGAAAGTGAATTGTCACGGCGCGGGACGGGAATGCACATCACTCACTCACTCACACACTCACCGTTGATGACAGTGCAATTGTGAAAGGCCAAATAATTCTAGAAAGTTCCAGAGCCGACCACAGCTGAAATGTGAGCGTGCCACTGAGGATGAGTAGGATTACTTCAATTGGTTCAACTGCAGGTCAGTTTTTTTAAGGCTGAGATATTTAGATTACACTAAAACACTACACTCCAAGGCTTTTTAGACTCTAAAACATTTGAATAATATCTGGAGAATGTCCTAAAGCCTTGCCAGAAGTTGAAATGAAGGGGATCTGTAAAAACTCAAGACCTAATTTACCGTTCCTTCATAAAGTTTTCAAAATTTTGGCACAATCATGAATTTCTATTCCAAATCCAATTATATTTGAAAGCCTGTGTTGGATTAAACTGTCTATCACCCTGTCCAATATGTGGTGTCATTTCCCAAAAAATTATACAATTGCATGTTATTTATGCACTTTGAGTTCAAATGCCTGAAGGTTAATGTAGTGTAATAGGGACAGTTTTTTAAATTATTATGCATTTCCATCAATGGTTGTAGGTTGTCACCCACGGGTATCATACAATTTGTCCCTGTGTTAGTGTCAGTGTGTAGACCCTCTCTTGATTTCACGTTACCTTTGTTTTATTGTGTCTTGGGTGGGGTGGGGCAAAAAAAAAAGGATTTTCCCGCTAACGCCAAGGTGAGTTTGAAGCCGTTTTGCCGTCACTCACCATCCAGGCTGTCCCCATCCAGCCCCCACCCGCGAACAGCTCCACTCAACCCTGTGTGCACAGCTTCCCATGTCTCCAGTCTGTCACAACAGAGCCTCCACCCTCCACCCATCCCCATCCCTGCTGACCGCCAGCCTGTGTCAACATGATTCAGCCAACTTGCCCAGAGACCACTTGTGTCAGGGACGAATGATCAGAATCGAGGCTAGGCTAGGTTAAGCAAGGCCATACAATCGCCAGATACTTTCTTTTGAGGAGACACAGCACTCAAAACATATCCATAGAAATGCATGGGGTTAGCTTGTAACACCAATATGGAAGTAGTCTCTACACATATCTCGCCCCTTCCTGTATGTCTTCCCACTTACTTGAAAAGGAAAATAGCTGCCCAAAGTGTGTTACAAGATGGCTGCAGAGTGGAGCAACTTGCCTTGACTTTTTCAATCACTCTCCAACAGAACTGAAGCCTCCATTGAAATTCTATCCGTGTTCCCAGGACACCCAGGACCAGTGAATGCATGATCAGATCTGATTAGCATTTTTATTTGTTTGTGTTACCACTGTTCTCTGAACACACACCTTGCCCAGGCATAGTGAATGTACTTTCAGCCATGTTTAGCATCTTTATTTGTTGTGTGCAGCAATAGATGAAGAGTTGATCTGTTGTTTGGTAGTCGCTTTCAATCAGCGAGAGGTTTTGAGAAGGAAAGAGAGAGATTAATCTCCATTCAATCCCTTAGCATGGTGACGAGATGGGAGCACATCTCGGCTAACATGAAACTGGCTAAAGGGCAGACAAAGCACATGTTTCACAGATTTGTCCACAAGGTGTAATCTCCTATGTAGAATGTATATGGATCGATGGCCTCCTGTATGAAAACCACGTAGCAACCCCTATAACCAGCAGCTGCCTGCACATCATTGGAGAACACCATTTTAAGTACATGAAAAGGCAAGATTTCAGTTTATTAAGGAGATCTCCAAACCAGTGCATTAAGCCCCTGAAGTGACCCTTGAAAAAAGTTGGAGGCCCATGGTGATTAATTTTTTTATTTGAAAAATCCTGAAATAATGGGTAATGCAGATTTGCCTCGTTTGGATAAAAGCATCTACTAAATGAATAAATGGTAAACGTTTTGGGAATTCCGAGAGGCTTCTGAGAGGATTGCACCGGGGTGGTATCTTGACGGCAAAGCGGAAGACTAGCAGTTGGGGCCTAGTCCATTGCAACCAACCAGAAAGCAACAAGACACACGGATGTTTTTCCCCCTTGTGTGTGTCTGTTTAGATGCACTCATTACGTGTCACAGCTGAGGGAAACGGCAGTAAATGGAGCTGGCAGATAGGTGTATTTGGAACGACCGCTGCTAAGCAGCAATCTAAATGCTAAACTGCCAAATGAATCACACGAGTCAGGTGCAGGTCCTTGTGCATGTGCCGGCTGGGGTAAGTGGAGGCTTCGTGTCCATCTCGCCATCCCAGCTTGGTGTGTGTGTGTGTGTTTAGCGTCTCTTCCCTTTGCCATTTTTCTGACTTTTTTTTTTTACCTGGAACAGTGTTTGCTGAAACGATGAACCGATTTTTTTTCTTTTCTTTTCTTTTTTTTTTTAAAATGAGGTCAAGTTTTGAAAAATCTTAGTTCTGTTCTTGAGGCTGCTTTGCCTCGACAAATCATTTCTACAGAGCCAAGAGGGAGGGGGGGGGGGGGGGGGGGGGGGGGGGAGAGAAAGCTGTTGGCCCAATTACATGCAAAACAGCCTTTGAATAAAAACTAGGGTGAGCGATTTGAGAGCTGATGTGCGGTGGAACACACTCCGTGCTAGCACACGCGCAACTCGTAAGAATGTATCCGCAAGATAAGGGGGTCAGCCAACGAGTATATCTAACTGTGTGTCACTGTGTGCTGTGTGTCTTCAGTGTGCTTGTTCCCATTTTCTCTGCTGTTCCTCTTCCTCCTCCTCCTCCTCCAACTACTGGCGCACTTCTTCTTGTACCACAGGTGACCAAGGTCGTCAAAAAGATCACGCGCCGCACCTACCTGCCCGTGGGCCTGGCCGAGAGCCTCGGCGACTCCAAACTGACCACGCCCATTCCCACGCCCTCCCCTACACCCACGCCCACTCCGTCCGAGGCAGAGCCAGTAAAGAGACGCTCGCTCGCTGCTTTGCTTTGGCCTTGAACCCCGCCCTCTCCTCCCTCCTCTCCCCTCTTCCCTCTCCCTCCTTCCCTCCCCCTGCTAACAGTAACCCTAACTCACAGCTGGTGTGGTGCCCTGGGCTATTAAAACGAATACCACAGTGATCGTCAAAAACCCTTACTGCACTGTAAAGTCTTGAGTGTGACGCCTGGCCTTGAAACCCTCCTCCATAACAGTCTAACAGTGGGCAAATGCAAGCGCCTGTACCTCTTTCCTAAAGAATGTGCCCACACTCCACACACACACACACACACACGTGCGCCACCGCTGTCACACGAGTCCACGAGCTCTGCGACCCGCTCTCGGCAGAAGCCTTGATGTGTGCCGGCGTTGAGAGGCTCCTCTTGTGAATTTTTTTTTTTTTTGTAGATGTTCCTGTAGACTCGCTGGTGAGTCCCCCAGAGTCCCTGTGCTACACAGGAAAATGTTGAAAGGCCTAGCAGGAGCGCTACCACCGCCACAGCCACCGCCATTTCCCTCGTGCGTGCAGAGCGATCGCTCCTCGGCAGCCGATCAAAGTGTGTTTGCGAGCCGGCGGATACCGTTGCATGTGTGCGGTGTCGACGCAGTCAAGCAGTAGGCGGGCGGCTCAGGCACACAGAGAGGGAGTGGTCCGGTCTGAAGCGTGCCAGTCATGATGTGGTGGCGTGGCAGGCCTCTTTTTCCACCCCAAACCTCCTGTGCAAGAGAGAGAGAGAGAGAGAGGCCCATGGCACTGTTAACAGACTGTCTATTATATTATACAGTGGAGCTATGGGGTCTGTTTCTCCTCAAATCATGTTCAAAAATCTAATATAATTTTCAGCATAGTTTTTCTTTCATAATCCATACAAACTAGTTCACTAGAGCCATATACTTTACTCTTGTGAAACTCTTCCTCTAGCTTTGACACCTGGTATGAAAACCTTTATTTGGTGCTCTTGATCCAGTCTGTGTCTGAGCCTTCCTGAGCCCAAATGAATGTCAGTGCCACGCCCTAATAAGGCAGCATGGTAGCGCTGGCCTGTTATTAAAGGGTTGGTAGTCGTTCACACCATAGTGCTCTCATCAAAGCTAGACATCAGACAAGCCCCTCATTTTCAACATGAAAGGGAATTTATATATAAACGAGTAGTCACGCAAAGGGGAACCATTAGACCGTAACAAGTGCAGTGTTTTATAAAACCTTTGACAGCAGTTAAGCATTTTCAGTGCAGGGAAATAAAACAGAAATTTGTCACAGAAGAAATGGGCCTTGACTTGACATGAACCAACATTCTTTACCATAAGTCTAGAACGAACTACCTTCCATGAAAGGCTAGTGGAGAAGCTGTCTGATTTATATACTCTAATGTGCATGCTAACTCACCCCATGATGTGTCTCTTAGTTGGAAGTTGAGTGTAGAAGTGTATTATTAACCTTTAACCCCCAGTAACACGCAGAATGTCTTGTGTTGGTTCAGTAAATGGATGAGGTATGTTGAGGGTGAATGTAATTGAAGCTAAGCCAGTAGAAAAATTGGAGTGAGAGAGAGAGAGAGAGACAGAGAGAGAGCAATAGAGGTGCAAATGGTGCAGCGATGACTAGCGGTCACACACCTCGACAGGCCAGAGCCGGCTCAACCGGCAGACATGGGGGCCTGCAATCCGATGATGATTAATTGTTATCAACCTCATTAATTTTGCAAGATGAATTTACAACCACAGACGAAATACCCAATTATCGCAGCTGCTGGATGTTAAAAAGAAAGAAAGACAGAAAAAGGAAAAAACTTCACCGACTTAGCAGATTGAGCAGTCGAGAAGCTTCCCCTTTTTGACAGCTGGACATTTTTGTTGTCGCTGGATCAGAGGCGGCGGGAATTGATGGAGCAGGAAAGCAATTTAGACCGGAGACCACCCAGACTTCTGGGCCTCAAAGCAAGTGATCAGGGCTGGAGAGGGGTGCACTGACAGCCTATTAGAGAGCGGCTCGGCTGTTCGGGGAACAGCATACTGTAGGTGCCGGGCTTCTTGCGGTTTCACCGCGGCTCACCGACTGATGCCCCGCTCAGTTATCCTCCCGCCCATAAGCAGCTCTGGTAATTGCTTGTCAGCTAGTCGCTTTAGCAACAAGCACCATTCAAAGTTTGTGTGTGTGAGCGTGTTTATGATGTGTTTGTGTCTGATGAGAGCTCCCCAGTGTAATAGGTGTCGAGTTCCATTATCGTTACAGTGCTGAACTGCAGTGGGCAGACACAAAGCAGTAGCCTCTTATGGGAGATAACTTATCACTAAACTAACAGTTATTTCTCCACACTGTTCACAGTTGTGTTTTGCTTTGTTACTTTAAACACAAGGGGGCTTTAGGGAGGCATCTCATGTGTCTGCCTTAACATCCAGCCATGCATGGTCCTACATCGACAGTGCCTGCAGTCTTGTGTAA
>NW_027468711.1:0-2500 GCF_046254945.1 Alosa pseudoharengus | reverse complement strand
TGTTTACTACATATATTATGCATGCATGGTGCAGTGTTCATAGCCTCCTTTCTCCTTTTTTTTGTCTCTGTCTCACTAGTACATAAACTCTATCCCTCACACACACACACACACACACACACACACACACACATACATACATATACACACATACAGACCCTCCCACTCATACACATATAAAGGACATGGAGGCCTTTGTGTTTGGCTCCATCGTGGGGTGAGTGGCAGGCCCCTGTAATCACGGCGGGAGCATGGTGTCTGGCCGGAGCGCGAGTGCGGCTGCTTTTAATGTTGCGTGAATAACAGGCCTTCGCCCACACAATGGCGCCAATTTAAATGCAAATCCTGACATTCCCATCAGGCCGACGGAAGCATCACCTAGCATCAGTTGTGTCTAAATCATTTCAATTTATGAATTCACTGTGTGTGTGTGTGTGTGTGTGTGTGTGTGTGTGTGTGTGTGTGTGTGTGTGTGTGTGTGTGTGTGTGTGTGTGTGTGTGTGTGTGTGTGTGTGTGTGTGTGTGTGTGTTTGTGTTTGTGTGCGGATTTGAGTGTAGAATAGAGAATGGGGTGTGTGTTTGTGTGTGTAAAAGAGAGTGTGTGTTTGTGTGTATTAATGTTGATTTGTGTGTGTGTGTTGTAGAGAGAGATTTATGATGCCTGTGAAGGGGGTCGGGCTAATGGAGTATCATTGTGAGGATATCCCATCTCTCTGCTCCGCCCTTGTCATGGCCAACTTAAATTGGTGTCTGAAAGCGCTGTCACCACTCTTAATGTCCACCTCCATGCTCCTCTAGTTCCAAACCAGTCCGTCACACACACACACACACACACACACACACACACACACACACAGACACACACAGATACACTTCATTTGCAAACACATTCATCATGTGCAGCTCAGGAACATTAAGTGGTTCACATTAGTGTGTATATACACACACACACACACACACACTACACACACACACACACACACACACACACACACAACCACTTGCAGGCTTACAGCACTGAGTGACTTAATTACAGGTTTAATCAGTAGATGGCTTTGGGTGCAGTTTTATTACTGCCTGTAAAACAGAGCTGCCGGTCTCCCAGACAGACCACCCCACTAAATGTGCCCCAGTCCCACCTTAACACGCACACACACGCACACACACACACACACACACACACACACACACACACACACACACACACACACACACACAGAGGAACATACTCATTACACACACATTATCCACATGCGCTCACACACTGGCAGCCAGAGCAGACCAACAGCGCGAAGCCGTGAAGCTGAACACCCAATGAGGGTCACTGAGGATACTGGAGATCCTGTTGCCACTTCAAACAACCCCGCTGCCCGCCTCTGAGCGGCGCTTTTGTTGTCAGGCCGTCAGTCAGGTGAGTCCACTCCAGTCCCCCCCGGCCCCCCGTCCGGCCGCAGCATAGCCAAACCACAGCAGAGTAGGAACCTGAGTGGCCGCCCCAACACACCCCAACCCAACCTTGGTCCAGCCTAGCCCAGCCCAGTCCGGCTTGGCCGGCTCCACTCCTCTCCCGTCATGGCTTTGATGTTGGCGTTTGTGGTGGCCTTCACCTGTTGTTGCAGCTGTGACTGTGAGCCCTGGCTTGTGGCTGTTGCTTGTTGTGTGTGTGTGTGCTTGTGTGTGTGTGTGTGTGTGTGTGTGTGTGTGTGTGTGTGTGTGTATGTGTGTGTGTGTTTTCCCTCCACCCCCCTCACACACACACTGTGCTCCGTTTCCTGGTGCTGTGTATCAGATGTCTGGTGTTTCGTGCTGCACCCTTCTCCTCAGTCGTTCAGTCGTATCAGTCCATCTCCCACATCACACACGCCAGCTGGGCTCTCTTCTGAGGTGAACACCCCACCGCACCTCTACCCCTGTCACTGTAGCTCTCTCGCTGAGGTTTGGGCAGCTTGGAGTGTGTGTGTGTGTGTGTGTGTGTGTGTGTGTGTGTGTGTGTTGTGTGTGTGTGTGTGTGTGTGTGTACATGCCACCCCCCCCCCCCCACCACCTCCCCACTTCTGGTCCCCACCCTCATAGGCAGTAATTAACATAAAAACCTTGTTAGCCGCGCGCAGTTAACTAAACCACACAAACACACTCCTGCAACCCATTTCAGCGCGGCACACATCAAAAGGCGCTCAAGTTATATAATACCAGATAAACAAGCAGAGAGAGAGAAAGAAAGAGACCCAGAAAGAGAGAGAGAGAGAGAGAGAGATGGAGAGGGGGTATGAGTGGAAGAATGGAGGATGAAGTGCGGGTTCAGATATGGAGTGCCACTTTAATTCCATTCCCCTGTCTCCCACTTCCCCTCACTGTCCGCTCTTATTACCGGCTGGATGGCAACCCGAGACGGCGGCTGGAGTGGAACAGCGAGTTAATAGAGTTTGCATTAGTGGCCCGGCGCGGGACGCCGACTGAAGGAGCGCAGGAATAATGAGAGGGAGAAGCATGACGCCGCCGG
>NW_027468710.1:15000-20000 GCF_046254945.1 Alosa pseudoharengus | reverse complement strand
CACACAATCACAAACAATAAACTAAATAAACAATACCAACACACACATCGCATCTATCTGAAATAAATAAAAACAATAAATAAACAATACCAACACACACATCGCATCTATCTGAAATAAATAAAACCAATAAATAAACAATACCAACACACACATCACATCTATCTAAAATAAATAAAACCAATAAATAAACAATACCAACACACACATCACATCTATCTAAAATAAATAAATACAACAACACATTTTACTACTTTTCTTCAGAGACCACTCCGTTAATTATCATCTTTTTTCTCCATTCCTCCTCCACTCTCTCTAATTATTTTCTTTTCTCTCTCTCTCTCTCTCTCTCTCTCTCCAACTCTGGGAAAGTTGTTTTCCGCAGCACACAACAAAAGAAGCCACTGCAGAGTGACCAGAGAAAAGCCCCGCGCTGTTCTACTAATTACCCTCTCAATACACACACACACACACACACACAGTGACACACGACCGCATGCCTTTTCCTGGCTGCTGAGCGCCTTCTTTGACTGACATCTTCCCATCACCCTTGCCGCTATGGCAACCTGACACGGACTCGAGCGGGACAGCGCGGATAGAAAACACACAAAAAACGAAACGGAATAAAACATGCGTCTGGGTCCAAATGAGTGCGGACAACTGTGAAAACTGATTAAAAACGGCAGGACTTCAGAGAGAAGCTCCGCACTGACGCCGCATGTTCACTTACTTCCTCCACATCTACTGAGATATAATTTAATTACTATTTATTACATTTTGAACATGACAAGGTTTACTTCCAATATCACTAATGATATTACATTTAAACATGAAAAGGTTTTAAACGGCAACACTAAAATTAAAGTAAAAAATTAGGTTTTAAGTAGCAACACTACTTTAAATCGCATGATTAGATTTTACGCATTGAAATGAAAAACATTTAGTTTCATGTAACATTAGTTTACATTAAGGTAAAATTAACATGTTGTTTTAAGTAGCATTACATTTAAACAGACGATTAGGAATTAAACAGTAAGTACGCTGAAATAAATGATTAGGTTTTAATTAGGAACACTGCATTTTAACAGGTCCATTAATTTCTGAATAACAGCACAACAGCGTCAGGATAACAGTGACTCCTGCATTTAAGCAAATGTTTCAGCTCATTATTTTAAAGGATGCGACAAAATAATATTATAAACATTTTTACATCTATCTTTATTGATGAGTCTAAACTTTTTGTTCTAATTAACACACAGAATAACAACAAAGAATTAATCAATAACAAAAAAAATGAACACAAAATAAATAAATTTTAACCATAATTAATATTATGAACATAATAAATGGATTATTAAAAAAATCTACCAAACTACTAAAAAATTCAATTCATGTTTCTCTCTATACACTCAATTTTACAGAACAGTAAAATAAATGATTCACAATTTACAATTATATTATTAATATTACTATTATTGTATTATTAAGTACTATTATTGTTCTTCTTCCTATTATTACTACTACTACTTCCACTACTAGTATTACTTCTACCACAAGTTAGTTAGTATAAATTGTTGATGCACTGAAGTTTCACATTTGAACAAAAAAAGCCCCAAGTGTGTCCAGAACGAGCAGTTGTGTGGCGTGTGTGTGGCGGGGAGCGGAGGAGTTAAAGCGTCCCACTCTGCCACCATGCCAAGCACCTCTTTATCAAATAATGTCAACCTGTCACTTAACAACTCAAGTGATATAAATTGCTATCGGATACGGCCCAGAGAATAATCAGAACCAGCAGCAGAAAAATAAATAAAGCCGCTCGCGCCTGTAGCACCCGTCTCCCACGCCAGGAAGGAGAGAGGGAGAGAAAAAGGGGAGAAAGGAGAGATGGAGAGAGAGAAGCTTACCATTTAAGTAGCCTGCGCGTGGCGTGGAGATGCTCAGCGGTCCTGATGCTGCCGGTGCTGCGCTAACAACAAGCATGCTGGAGCTGAGGCAACAGTAACCACAGCAGCAGGATGCTCATCACCATGCCAACCAGAGCTCCACTGGAGGGCAGCACCTCGCCTAGCGACCGGAGAGAAGCCGGCGGCCGCGGCAACCGCAGACCAGACGAGCGCACGAGAGTGAGAGAGAGAGAGAGAGACACAAAGACAGAGAGAGAGAGAGAGAGAGAGAGAGAGAGGGGGAGAGCAAGGCCCAGCTTGGCCTCGGGTCGGACAGCTCAGGCTGCTGGGGTTGTGGTTGCAGCCGTGTGAGAACGTCTGCTCTCCTCCGCGCGGCGCTCAGGCTGCACGCGTTCCCTCGCTCCTCTCCATCCCTCCGTCCTCCTCATCGGCTCCATAATAAGCCCTTTCTGCGTCTCCCTCTCTGACTTTGATAAGTTGAAAGAGCAGCGTGGAGCGGAGCGGAGAGGAGAGGAGCAGGGTGCGGGGCGAGAGGGGAGAGGGGTGTTGGGGCGCGCGGGGCGTCCGAGAGCAGCGGGGGGGCTGCGGACCCCCATCACTAATCCCCCCGAAACCCTCCGACCGGCCGGCACACAGCACAGCTCCGTCAGCCTGGCCCCCAGTGCACACACACACACACACACACCCCGGCAGTAATCCCATCCATCGCGCACGGTCGCCGCGCGTATGTGTGTGGAAGAAGCGCTGCCTCAGAGCCTCACACATCCACCCGCCAAAAACACACAAATGCATCTCCAGTTATGGATCAAAACACACACACACACGAGTGTAAGAATTATGTCTTTAAAAAAAAATATATATGAACCTACGGTTGTGTTCAGGAGCTGCTGAAACGCGGCGAGGACTTCCAGGAGACGAAGAGAGAAATCTCAAAACAGGCGGCACGAGGCGCCAAGTCCTGCTCACAAGCCAGCGCCGCAGCCCCATCCGTGCCAGCCGCAACCAGAGTCCACGTCAACAACAACAACAACAACAAGAAACAAACAAACCCGGCAAAAAGCGGCCAGAGCGGCGTCTGTGCCGGCCGGTCGGTCCGGAGGTGACGAGTGGCGGGCGGTCGCCGTGGCGATGAGGCTCTTTAAGCCGTGAACCCAGCACCACTCTAGAACCACTGCTGGGTGCCTTTCAACCGTACCAGAAAAAACCACCATTGATCTTCAAATGGCCATAATTGAAAAGATCAAAAAGATTAAACAGAAATGCAGAAATGCTGACTTACCATGTTAGCTTTACCTCTTTCCTCTTCAAACTTTTTTTTTTGTTTAAAAAAAAAAGAAAAGGAAAAGAGAAAAAAAAGTATTTGCTCAGAGATGGCGCATCGGAGGTGTCAGGTTTTTGTTGCGGTCTCTTGATGGTGTTACTTCCGCAGTGCTGCCTTCCAATGCCTCTGAACTTTTCCTTTCTCTTTTATTTTGTTTGTGGTACCTAGGCGTTTTTTCCCCCGCTTAAGACTTTAAAAGCCTGCAGCGCAGCAAAGCAGCACAAATTATCTTTCCACCTTGCTCCGCTCAGATGCATTGGCCGCTAACTTTGGAAGGCCTTTTACTACTGCATCAGAATTAGCATTGTCAAAGCCCTTAATGAATATTAATATTGTATTTGTCATTGGAGCTGGCCCAGTGCTGAACCTCAGCTCATCCATCAGGGACAAGATTAAGAGCACAATTATTTCTGACTGACAGCGACCAAATCTCACGCGATTTTTTTTTTTCCCCCCAACAATTTAAAGAAAAAAAAGACAACATCATCTTAAGGTGTTTCCCCCGGGACAAGACAGCACATTAATACACTTTTAATGAATCCACGTCTCATTGTCCAGAAGCTCTGCTGCCCAGAAGCAGACGCAAGAGGACAAAAAGGGAAAAAAGAGATACAATTCCGACGTGTAATTTTAACAATTTCTCTTTTTTTTTTATGTCTAAAGTTGCAAAGAACAATTTCCAGGGAACGGAACTGAAATTTTCTATGCCTATAAAATCTGCCCCAAGAAGAAACCAGAGGGTGGAATTAGGAGATTTAGAGACTTTAGTGATTTGTTAATTTTTACAGAAACGACTCCACAAAGCAACAGAAACATATGAAACAAACAGTGGAAATTATCCATCAGGTCAAACCATCACAGCCAATATTCTAAACCACACACACACACACACACACAAATACGGGCACAAACACTTCTCATGTGAGGACCTCAGCAGTCTAAACTCACACACATCTCACACCTCATCGAACAAAACCACACACTCCCACACACACACGGCAACACACTGTTGTGCCCTAAAATACTGTCTTACTAAACTCAGGCAACAGATGTTTGCGGAGCGCCATGCCAGTTGTTTAAGAAAAATCTTTCTTTTGGGAAACAAAGACGACTCACCTGCAATTGCATCTTATACAAATTAGTGGTGAAACCTGCCATCAACTCTCAGCTAGAGAACCTCACTGCGTTACGCATCACACACACACACACACACACACACACACACACACACACACACACACACACACACACAGCAGCCTCTTTTCAAAGCGCAGCTACAACAAACAACACGCATCTAACACCCGACACCCGTCTCGCTCATCAACAACACCCAGAAGCTCGGAGGAAAAAAAAACCCTTCAGACAGACGGAGAGCGAGATCCTCTCTCCGACCTCTCTACCCTCACAGCGTTCCGTATCCCTCTCTACTCTCACGGCGTTCCGTATCCCTCTCTACTCTCACAGCGTTCCGTATCCCTCTCTACTCTCACGGCATTCCGTATCCCTCTTTCCCCAAATTTACCGAGCGCCGTCTCCAAACGCGAATCTTTCATCTTCCCGCTCTTTTCCTGCCCCACGTGCGCAGCGTGCCGAGTGTGAGTGTGAGCAGGAGGGCAGATGTGTGTGTGTGTGTTAGAGGGGGGGTCCTGGGCAACGGTCGGAGCGGGTCCGCAGGTCAACCGGGCCCCTGGCCGGAGGGCGTCTGCCCCTGCTGCCGGGCAGGTGTGTGTGTGTGTGTGTGTGTGTGTCTGTGTGTGTGTGGCCGGGCCCGCGGT
>NW_027468710.1:7500-10000 GCF_046254945.1 Alosa pseudoharengus | reverse complement strand
AGAGCCGCTAAGCGATCGTTGCCGGTGGAATTAATTGGCTATTCCGAGAATAATGTCCCTTCAGCCGAGATCCTCGGAGGCCCGGACGCAAGAGCAGTCTGCGTTTTTTTTTTTTTTTTTGTTCGGTGTCTTCAAACGGGAGCGCTCGGGGGTGCTGGCCGCGTTCGGGCTTTAGCTCATTCCCTGAAGGCCGTGAAAAGCGTAATCAGAGGCAGTGAACCAAACTCGGCTAATCCGCAGCCTAATTAAAAAACACAGACGCCCATTACACCTCGCCATATTGCCCGTCCACAAGAAACTGTTTTTAAAGAAAAAATAAACACATCTAGCAATTACCGAAAAAATACTTCAGTCTTGTTAATTGTTTGTTTGGGAGGTGGGGGGAATATGATACAGAAAGAAGAAAACAATGTGTGGATAAAAAAAAACAAAAAAAACGTTGAGAATTTCGGGAACAATAGTAGCGTCTGCACTTGCGGTCAGCGTGCGATAAATGGCTAAAGCTGTGTCGGTGCTGGTAGCGCTTCTATCCTCTTATTTAAGGGGATTTGGGCTTGAGCCTGGCCCAGGCATTGACCCGCACCGATATCGGCACATCTCTTAGCCATATCTTAATCTGTGCTTCTCTAGCCCCGCACTGCACCTTTTCAAACTCAAAACAGCATTAAGAATGAGCATTGTCTGGACCGCCAGGGTCGCCCTGGGAACCGAGGCTTCCAAACAGTCGGGTGCGGATCGAGCCTCAGGCCCTCTGGACACACATCTGCTGATACACAGCACTAAACACACACACAAACACAAACAAACGCACACACATAAAAATAACAGCTAACAAACAAAACAAAAAAATCTAGATTAGTGTGCTTTTCTGTGTGTGTATGTGTGTGTGTGTGTGTGTGTGTGTGTGCGCGCGCTCTATCTCGCCACATCGAGCATTGAAGGTCCGTGGCGGGCGGGTGTCCATTTCATCCTTCGCTAAAGACGAACGGGCGAATTCGCTTCGCACACGCTGCGCTGCGCCTCATTGTGAATTCCGTCCGCGGAGTCAATCTTATTAACTTCCGCGCTGCCTCACACATGACATTTTCTTCAATTTTCTCGCCGACATCAAAAACATCAATTAGCAGCTGGAAAATAGGAAGGAGAGAATGACAGAGCCTGATAACGGGGACGCATTTGAAGCCGAGGGTAAATCTATTCTGTGCTTTCTGAATGTGTTCATTACAATTGCTTTTTCAAAGAAGACCTCCAAATAGCAAAGAAATTAAATTTATCTTCTAGAAATGTCCAGAAATTGTTTTTTTCTCCCCCTTTTTTAATCCTGTGTCTATCTCTGGGCCGTGGTGTGTGACACTAAAGAGTGATAGCTCCTGGTTATTACTACAGATCACAACTCAACCTCCGACTCTCACCGAAAGTCGCCCAAACTCTTTCAGAGGGACAGAGGGGAGACTCAGACATGTGCTTTCATTGTAGTCAAATAAACCCTGAGGAAAAATCATTTGACTGATATTTATTTCTAAAATAAATATGAAGCCATACATATTATAGGAAAATGTACTGTATGTACTTATCTATGTATCAATATCGGTATAAAAAATATATACAGTATATAGTTAAATAGAAATAATAGATACATATAAAGCTAAATAGATAAATATTATAATACTATTTTCATAAATTTTTTTGGTGCAATTGTGCATGATTTATTTTGTTCAACATGTTTGGTTGTTGCTGTTGAGTAAAAATAGTTTCTGTGCATTTGTGAGCGGCAGAGCTGACAGAAGCATCCTGCTGTCTGATCCGCGTGTGTGTTCACTTCCTTCATTCACAAAGAGCCCGCAACCCGAGTCGGCCCATGAACACACACACTCTCTTCTGCTCAAGCTCTTTAATGACCAACATGAAACTCAATAAACCCGGCTAGTAGCGTTAAGTAAAGAGCTATTTTTTGCTCGAGCGAGCGGGGAAGCGGCGTACGGGCTTGAGTTACGTCTCGGCGCGTCTCGGCGGGGGCTCGAGGACTCGGCTGCAGGACGGGCGGGCGCGATCGGAGCGAGCGGAGCGATCGGATCGCCTTCCTCTGGCTCATTGATTTCTGCTCTTTGGACGTTATTTGGTTGCTTTTTATTTTCTCGGCTGTCGTTTTTTTCCACGTCACGGCGGACAGTGCTGTCCAAACACTCGGCGGAGGACATATCTACTATCTGTCAGCGCGGCCGGCCTTTCCCGGCACGGGCCGTGGTGTGGATGCTCTCAGTGCCGAGAAATCGGCGTGGATGACAATATCTAAAATACCCCCCCCCCCCCTTTCTGGAGGGGTAATCCGATTTCGGCTGCAGGACAGAAGGAGGGGAGAGTGGCCCCGGGGTCACTGCTCAGTTGCCACGGCGACACAGGGGTTAGAGCCACCTGGCAGACCCGCCTCGCACCATTTACTCTCAAAGTCCAAACACACACACACACACAAACACGGAATAACGCGTCAGAAATTTCACAG
>NW_027468710.1:2500-5000 GCF_046254945.1 Alosa pseudoharengus | reverse complement strand
AGTACTGCTGTCTTGGGTGCAGAGAGGGAGTAATGTTTCTTGTATCAGTTTTGCCTGCTAGCTAGCTATATGCTAACCACCTCCCTGAGACACTTAGCTACAGTACATGCTACCCACTCAGCCACTTAGCTCATATCAAATATTACTGCAGCTAAGAGCTAATTACACGCTAACTGTCTCCCTCAGACACTTTATCAATATCAAATATCACTGCTGCCAGATAAACAGCTAGCTACACATTAACCATCAGAACCGAGCAACCCAGCTCATATCAAATACTTCTGCCAGGCTAACTACTAGCTACACGCTAACCATCACACCCAGCAACCAAGCTCATATCAAATTCTTCTGCCAGGCTAACTACTAGAAACATGCTACAACACAGGCCTTAACTACCGAGTCCAGTCTTCACCAGAACAAACCGAACAACACAGGCCTTTACTAGCGACTTTACAAATCCCTCATGAACTACACATTGGTCAACACACACATTGGTCAAAAAGCCATGTGAATATGGCTGGGTCTTTGTGCAAATAGGAAGCTCTCACATTTACCTAGTACAGTAAGCACACACACACACACACACACTTCCTACGCTTTGATACACACACTAATAGACGACCGGTGTGTAGTTTAGCATGGCTCATCTCGTCGTAGGGGTGATGTTGAACTCACACACACACACCTCTGGCCTGCGATTAGGGGCTCTATGAGCTGCATCTGCCCATGGCCAAATGATGATAATTAACGCACACACACACACACACACACAGAAAAACTAACTCAAATCATTTCCATTGCTCCTGGTGTGATGGATAGTTCTCATTAGCAACAGAGGAGACTAGAAAAGTTATCTGAAGAGAAGGAGAGGAGAAGACAGTGTTTCCCATACATTGACTTATTTGTGGCTGCCCACCACAATATCAACATTGACCACCACACAATGATTTTCCAGGTTGTACTAAATTGTGCTTAAATCTGGTTAGCATCATAACTGCGCTGTGCTAATTTGTTAAAAACTGTTGCATTCGAGTTAATTTTGCAAACCTACCACCACAAATAGAATTCAATTCTGTGGGAAACCCTGGAAGAGTAGAGAGGAGAGGAGGAGAGAGGAGAGGAGAGAGGAGGAGATGAGAGGAGAGGAGAGAGAGGGGAGGAGGAGAGAGGAGAGGAGGAGAGAGGAGAGGAGGAGAGAGGAGGAGATGAGAGGAGAGAGAGGGGAGGAGGAGAGAGGAGAGGAGAGGAGAGGAGAGGAGGAGAGAGGAGGAGATGAGAGGAGAGAGAGGGGAGGAGGAGAGAGGAGAGGAGGAGAGAGGAGAGGAGGAGAGAGGAGATGAGAGAGAGGGGAGGAGGAGAGAGGAGAGGAGAGGAGAGGAGGAGATGAGAGGAGAGAGAGGGGAGGAGGAGAGAGGAGAGGAGAGGAGAGGAGGAGAGAGGAGGAGATGAGAGGAGAGAGAGGGGAGGAGGAGAGAGGAGAGGAGAGGAGAGGAGGAGAGAGGAAAGGAGAGAGAGGGGAGGAGGAGAGTAGAGAGGGGAGGAGAGAGGAGAGGAGGAGGAGAGGAGAGGAGAGAGAGGGGAGGAGGAGAGAGAGGAGAGGAGGAGGAGAGAGGAGAGGAGGAGAGGAGAGGAGAGAGAGGGGAGGAGGAAAGAGAGGAGAGGAGAGGAGAGAGAGGAGAGGAGGAGAGAGAGGAGAGGAGGAGAGAGTAGAGAGGAGAGGAGGAGAGAGGAGAGGAGAGAGGAAAGGAGAGAGTAGAGAGGAGAGGAGGAGAGAGGAGGAGATGAGAGGAGAGAGAGAAGAGGAGGAGGAGTGGAGAAGAGAGTAGAGAGGAGAGGAGGAGAGAGGAGAGGAGAGGAGAGAGAAGGAGAGAGGAGAGGAGAGAGAGGAGAGGAGAGAAGAGAGAAGGAGTGGAGGAGAGAGTAGAGAGGAGAGGAGGAGAGAGGAGAGAAGAGAGAGGGGAGGAGGAGAGAGGAGAGGAGAGGAGAGAGAGGAGAGGAAAGAGAGGAGGAGTTTAGGAGAGTATAGAGGAGAGGAGAGGGGGAGAGAGGAGGAGGAGGAGGAGAGAGAGGAGAGGAAAGACGAGGACTTGATGTCCACTACCACATTCTTAGATGTGCATGTGCAACATATAACATACCACACACACACACACTAACACCAACACACACACACACTACTTGGCTAACACAAACTCCAAAGCGCTGAGGGACTTCCATTGCATAGCCATTTATAGTCCCCTGATTCTACAGAAACAAACACACACACACACACACACACACACACACACACACACACACACACACACACACACACACACACACACACACACACACACACACAGCTTTAACCACAGGCTGCTGTGGAGGAGACTGTTCTCCTCCTCTGTGGCTAAATTCAGCCTCTGTCTGCTACAACATCTTAATTATGCTCTAAACTAAGGCCAGGGCCTGCCTCAGTCACAGTCACACACACACACACACACACACACACACACACACA
>NW_027468709.1:1594599-1604599 GCF_046254945.1 Alosa pseudoharengus | reverse complement strand
TGAACACACGCATGAACACACACACACGCACATAGCGCACACACACGTATGAACACACGCATGAACACACACACGCATGAACACACACATGCATGAACACACACACGCATGAACACACACGCATGAACACACACGCATGAACACGCTCACATGAACACACACGTATGAACACACACACGCACATAGCGCGCACACACACGCATGAACACACACACGCATGAACACACACACGCATGAACACACACGCATTAACACACACACACATAGCGCGCACACACACGCATGAACACACACATGCATGAACACACTCACATGAATACACACGCATGAACACACACACGCACATAGCGCACACACACGCATGAACACACACACGCATGAACACACACACGCATGAACACACACGCATGAACACACACGCATGAACACACACATGCATGAACACACACATGCATGAACACACACACGCATGAACACACACACGCGCATTATCACACACACGCGCATTATCACACACACGCGCATTAACACACGCACACGCATTAACACACACGCATGAACACACATATAAAAACACAAGCACACACATAAGTTACACATTAACTTTTCTCTGACAATATATGTTAGCAAGCTATAAACTGATACATAAGTATCTATGAGTGTGTGTGTGTGTGTGTGTGTGTGTATGTGTGTGTGTGTATGTGTGTGTGACTGACCCTCAGCCATGCTGCTGCTGTGCGGTTCGGCAGGAGAGTCGCCCCCCCTCAGCTCCTTCTCCCCCCCCTCGAGAGGCCGACGCGCCAACACACTACTCAACACACACACACTGTCCTGCTTCGGGGGAGACTTTTTCCCGCCTGAAAGGAAGGACATAGAGGTCAGAAGAACCAACACACATACCAGAGGTTACGCTAGACTTTTTTTTAACCGGACAAACGTCCCGACATACATCAAATCTACTGGACATACAGGGTGTGTTCGAAACGGGTAAAGTTGCTGCCTTTTAAGATATCTAACGTGGGAGCAAGGCAGCAAGTGCGGTTCGAAACCGAAAAAAACAAATTCTGCTGCCTTTTAAGATATCTTAGAATTCCCAAATAACGGTCATTTTTGGAGGCAGCATCGATGCACACCTCATGCTCCCTCCTACCCATAATCCCTTGCGGCAATGTCTGAAACAGCTGTGAAAGGTAAACAAACATGGCGGATGACATCGGTAATGGCTGCTGAATCTGTTTAAAATGTCATTTGTGTGACCTTATTTTGCTTAGATTTGTAGATTAGAGATGAGAAATAAACAATTTACTATCTGATTATGCCATTGTTGTAACCATTAATAGCGTCTGTCTGATATATCTGCCGGCCGTAAAACTAATTTATACTGTTAGCCTGCTAGCTTACGTAAGCTAATTTAGTTTAATGTCAGGCCTTTGCTAACGTCATACCGTAGTGTTAACCAAAGATTCTAGAGTGCTACACTCATTTTTAAAAGATGCATTTAATCCAAAGTCATGTCTAGTGAGACAGCTCTCTATGTAGGGAGGGAGGCAGTAGGCAGCTGTCTCCCGTTTCGAACACACCCACAGTATGTTTTAAACAGCCATTTCATTGTCTATGCCTTTAAACGGCTATAGATCACAAACTACACTGTATATTTCAACAATGCAGTTTAGTACGCATATTCACCACCAGCAGTTTGTTGTAGAGCAGCGGAGTAGGATTCTTTCATTCTATGAAGTATGCATTCTGTAACTGCTGCACACGCAGAACTGACATATAGCCTACATAATGCTACACACACAGAACTGACATATAGCCTACCTAATGCTACACAGGCAGAACTGACATATAGCCTACCTAATGCTAAACTAACGTTTTGATGCGGACAGCGTCTTCATAAGAGTCAAAACCCTGATAAAGACTCTGAAGCAGATGCTGTCCGCGTTGAAACGCTAGTCACCAGCACCATTAAAGCTCACTTCAACCATTCGGTTGCTCAGGTCCTTCTGTAGGTTCAGTCTTTTGCAGTGGCCCATAACTTGCTATTTAATTCATTTAGCATGTTTTCCACCGACATTCTGTCATTTATATTTTGTCCACTCACCTGTGTGCACCAGAGACTGTATGTTTGTGTATAAGTACACACTTTATCTGTCTGCTAATGTGTTCGCGTGTGTTTGTGTGTGCGCGCACATGTTTGAGTGTGTGTATGTGATTTGTGTGTGTGTGTGCATTTGTGCGTGCGTGCGTGCGTGCGTGAGTGAGTGAGTGAGTGTGAGAGAGTGAGTGAGTGTGAGAGAGTGAGTGAGTGAGTGAGTGAGTGAGTGAGTGAGTGTGTATGTGTGTGTGTGTGTGTGTGCGCATTTGCGTGTGTGTGCATTTGCGTGTGTGTGCGTGTGTGTGCGCGTGTGCGTGTGAGTGTGTGTGCATGTGCGTTTGTGCATTTGTGTGTGTGTGTGTGCGTGCGTGTGCATGTGCATTTGTGTGTGTGTGTGTGCGTGTGTGTGTGTGCATGTGCATTTGTGTGTGTGTGTGTGTGTGTGTGTGTGTGTGTGTGCGCGTGTGTGCATGTGCGTTTGTGCATTTGTGTGTGTGTGTGCGTGTGTGTGTGTGCATGTGCGTTTGTGCATTTGTGTGTGTGTGTGTGTGCGTGTGTGTGTGCGCATGTGCGTTTGTGCATTTGTGTGTGTGTGTGCATGTGCGTTTGTGCATTTGTGTGCGTGTGTGTGTGCGCGTGTGTGTGCGCATGTGCGTTTGTGCATTTGTGTGTGTGTGTGTGTGCATGTGTGTGCGTGCATTTGTGTGTGTGTGTGTGTGTGTGTGTGTGTTTGTGTGCATGTGTGTGTGTGCGCATGTGTGTGTGTGTGTGTGCATGTGTGTGTGTGTTTGTGCATTTGTGCATTTGTGTGTGTGTGTGTGTGCATGTGTGTGTGTGCATGTGTGTGTGTGTTTGTGCATTTGTGTGTGTGTGTGTGCATGTGTGTGCATGTGTGTGCATGTGTGTGTGTGTGTGTGTGTGCGGCCCTCACCGCGGGCGTGTCTGGCGGGGCCCTTGAAGAGCAGGTCCAGCTCGCTCTTCCTGCCGTTGCCCTCCGGCTCTCCAGGGGGCGCCAGCTCCAGCTCCAGGGAGGGTCCGGCGCGCGCCTCCCCGCCCAGAGCCTCCAGCTGACCCTTCACATCGCTCATCTTGCTCCGCACCTCCGCCATCTGGGCCTTCAGCCGGATCAGAACCCCGGAGTCTGGGGCTGACCGACGCACTGCCTGAGGACGACGGTCACGCTCCTTACGAGAGGGGACTGCCGCTTAGAACGGGAAAAAAAGGAGGGATAGAGAGAAGGAGGGAGGGAGAGAGAAGGGAGGGATAGAGAGAAGAAGGGAGGGAGGGAGAGAGAGAGAGAGAGAGAGAGAGAGAGAAGGGAAGAAGGGAGGGAGAGAGAGAAGGGAGGGAGAGAGAGAGAAGAAGGGAGGGAGAAGAGAGAGAGAAGGGAGAGAGAAAGAAGAGAGGGACAGAGAGAAGAGAGGGGGGATAGAGAGAAGGGAGGGATAGAGAGAAGGGAGGGAGAGAAATAAAAGTGATTGATTGGTCTCTGATTGGCCGGTTCTGTGTCTATCGTGGACTAAGCCTCCTCCTAAGAGGAGTGCGAGCGACAGACGCATCCCATGCCCAGGAGTGTGGATGTGAGTGCCAGGGTACCCCCAGAATTGTCAGACCTAAATTTAAGACTTTTTAAGACCTTTTTAATACCACTTCAGATTAAATTTAATACCTACATCGCACCCATTCGGATAGAATAAATAATATTAAAGGTAAGATTAAACCTCAATTAATTACTATTTACAAGTGTTTGAACATGCCAAGATGAACATGACAGCAGTGCAGTGGCAACGCAAAGATTTGTCGTGGTAGTAACGTGACTGAATGTCCTGCTTCATGGACAAATTTACACAGAATAGAACCTAGTTTATTTCAGGGATTAAAGTGAAAAAAAAAACTTTTTTCAGGCCATAAGTCATACGTTGTTCATATCTACCTATAGAGATAGCACCCCTTTTGCGGTCGCGACCTATTGGTTTTTAATGTACAAAAAGATGCAAACAGCAAAGTAAAGCACCAAATAAACACCAAAACGAGGCTACATGGTACTCTTAAGTTACTATATAATTAATGCCACCTACAGGTGAAGGCATAGAACATAACAATCCTATGGTTTGTGTACCCTGTAGCCTCGTTTAGCCGCCATTGGCCGCCATGTGAATAAGGCGAATTGAGAGTGTTCTTGATTGAGATTGAGTTTTCCTGATGAACAAAACAATATTTCAATACCATCCCTGACCATTGCTGATTAGCCATTGCTGTTCTTTTCTACTGCAGCAATATTGTAGCAAGGCTTTAACTTAAACTCTTATTTAATTACTTCAGGCCAAAAGTATTTAAAGGGGAGATTTTTTTTCTTAATATGCAATTCAACACCAAGTAAAATCTATAAAATCAAGTTTGCAAGACTTCACATTTCCTCATCAAAGTAATGAATCAGAACAGTCTAGATACTGTTCATATTTCCATTTGTTGCCTCATCCGCATTTAATGAAAACATGGTAATTTTGAGTTTTACAGACAACTCAGTTTTCCAATGAGCAGCAATACTGTGTGTGCTCATGCAGGAGGTCTGCGCATCTGATAACGACAATCTGGAGAGGGCGCACTTAGCGCAAAAACGGTCAGCCATAGATAAACGTACACAAATCATGACGCTAATATGCGAGGTTCTCGTAGGCCTACTGGTTATGGTTTTGGGCTATACATTAATAATAGCAAAGTTTTAAGTTGACTATTTTAATTGCATGGTTTTTTTTTGTCAACATACGCTCACACTACTGTCATTAAAAGTGAGGCCTAAGCAAAATGGGCTACAAGGCTGTCTGTACGTCATAAACACGACTGACCCCCTTACTTAATATAAAATAATAATGTCGCGAACTGTTCACGCTCTGAACTGAACACGCTCAGTCAAAACCTTCCGTCGGAAATTGGGAAAAACATTGTTGTAGTGATGGGGACGAGACCGCCTATGCCGAGTCCGAGACAAGACCGAGTCTTTGAAGGGTCGAGACCGAGTCGAGACCGAGTCCGTTGGTTTTCAAATACAGTCGAGTCCGAGTCAAGACCGAGTCTTTGAGGAAGCAAGTCCGAGTCGAGACCGAGTCCTTTAGGAGTCGAGACAGTCGAGACCAAGACCATAAAAACATGTCAGTTTTCATATTCATGATTTAAAATCACCCCAATTAATAATCAACAGTTAGGCCCAGGCTTGGAATTTCACCATTTTAGGGGCAAGGCCACTTGGCCTTCAGTTGGGCATATTTGGTGGGGGGCACAAAGGCCACATGTCAGGACACCAAGGCCAAAGTTAACTATACTGTACAGTAGTAGGCTATAACAATAATCAAAGTTGTATTTAGCCTATTCACAGCAGTAGACCTGCATCACTGTATGAAAAATTACAAAAACATGAAACATGACATATTACATAGAACTGTAAATCATCTGATCATCTAATATTTAGATGTCTAGGCTATATTTCATATTTATATTTATTTTATATTTGGCCTGTTATGGAATCATGTATTGAACAATTTAAGCACAGCTTAGCTTTAAGAAACTCAAATAGCCTTGATGCATGCTTAGCATTTTTTGATCATTAAGAGTCCTTTCACAAACTTTTACTCAGCTGTATATCCTCTGATTTTAATATTTATCTATATCTAGGCAATATTTGTAACATTTATTTAGTATTTGGCCTGTTATGAAATCATGAAGATTTAAACACATTTTGAAACCTAAAGACCAAAGTTGGAGACATGAATGTAGATCTTGCTGCAGATTACATTTTTAATTTAACCGGAATAGTCTGGAACGGCTTACTGTAAAGGGGACTGCTTTACACCTTTGTGTTCGGTAAGGTCTGCTGTTTATTCTGATATATGGTTTGTCATGTGTTGAACGAAGGGTTCGTGAAGTATTCCACCGAGATGAATGGGTAGGGAGATGGGTGTAGCACCTTATGTAGACGTTATGATTAAATTTAATTATATTATTTACTTTTCTCACGAACCGTTCACCACAGCAGTTAGCGGCTAACATCGTTTAAAAGCTGAGAAAAAGCTCTTTCACGTGATGTGATACATGTGTCTGTGTGATGAGTAGGCTTAGTGATTGCGAGTATTTCAACTAAGAATGGGTGAATTTGGACGCACTTTCTGTCTTGCCATGCCCTGTCATTTTCTCCACTGTGTAAGACTGAATTAGTTTGCGCTGTGATGCTGAGATTATTTTGACAGGCTATAGGCTGAATAAAAATCGGTATTAAACAGGCTCAAAGCAGAATATTGAAAGAAGGGGGCACCAAGGCCAACGCAAGGGGCAAAGACGTGGCCACCGTGAAATTTCATTTTCAATTTTTTTTATATGAACATAAAAAAATGTGTTGGTCTCGAGGACTGAAATTACGAGTCCTTCTCCTCCCACTGTGGTCCGAGACCGAGTCAAGACCGAGTCTTTGAAGGAACAAGTCCGAGTCGAGTCCGAGAAAGCAGAAATCGGTCTCGAGACCGAGACCGGACTCGAGTACTACATCACTGCATTGTTGTACATGTCATAACAGACGGGAGGCACAGGCTACGGTTTATATTGCGTCGCTTTACACATAATGTTAGTTGCATTGATTAAAAACTGTAACAATAATAGTACATCGGGTGGCATAGCAGGCTATCTGTTCAAGTCATAGGTGACACCCAAAATGAATGACCTCCCCTGACAAGAGTTCGCGATAATAAGAAATTGTCTACATTGATGCATGGAAAGAACACAACCTCCGAATTCGCACATAAAGCTCACAATAGCATATCCAAAAAAGTTAAACGGATTGGGCAACCTCATCAGCTATCTCGATTGTGTCACTGTAATCCAACTTTAAGACCGTCCTCCAGACGTGTTCTTTTTTTTTTTAAGCAACCGCCCCAGGCCAATGAGACAACCGTGTAGCTACAACATAAACAAAATGAAACTCATGGCTGACGTATCTTCTTGAGCAATCTCTGATTGAGACACAGAAAGTTCTCAAGAACACTATTAGGCCTTTAAACATTTACCATCACAGACATTCATTCATCGGACCTAATATTTGTAGTTGCCCTAAAAAAAGGAAAAGAAAAGGTGATAGACCCCCCCCCCCCTCCTTTTTTTTTCTCACCGGATCTGCATCGATCTCAAATATGAAATTTCTAAAATCAAATTGACGGAAATCCATCGTACGACGGAGAACTTTAATCCTTGTGATTTACGCTACGTGAGGATATTACACTAAATCTACTGATCATTTGAAAAATTAAGACCTCCGTGAAAAAATTCCAGACTTTGAGGTGACCCTGGAGTGCAGAGCCGGACTGTGGCACAACACACAACACAGGCTACACACACACACACACACACACACACACACACTACACACACACACACACTACACACACACACTACACACACACACACACTACACACTACACACACACACACACACACACAAAGCATGTGTGTGATACACACCATGGGGTTGAGGTGAGGGTTGTGTCTGCGTGTCTGCGTGTGTGTGTGTGTACCCTGATGATATTCTGATTGAATGTTCAGGGCTGATCGCCCCGCAGTGAGTCTATGTGGTGTGTGTGTGTGTGTGTGTGTGTGTGTGTGTGTGTGTGTGTGTGTGTGTGTGTGTGAGTACCCTGGTTGTGCAGCAGCGTTGGCGGTCTCGGCTGCACGCCCCACAGTGAGTCCATGTGGTTGCGGTCCTTGAGGTCCAGCAGCTGGATGAGGATGACCGGGTCGATCTCCAGGAGCCCACTGGCGTTCGCGCTGGCCGCTCCTCGCCGACATGCCCGCGAGCCAGAACCAGAACCCACACCGCCTACGCAGCGCGAGAGAGAAGACAGCACGAGCACGGCCGTCAAATAAAAAACACGACTTTTAAACACTACCGGACATTACACATGCTCTGTTCCACTCTTCAATGAGACAGGGAGAAAGCAGTGGATGGAGAGAGAGAGAGAGAGAGAGAGAGAGAGAGAGAGAGAGAGAAAGAGAATGAGATAGAGAGGGAAAGAGAGAGAGAGAGAGAGGGATAGAGAGAGAGGGAAAGAGAGAGAGAGGGATAGAGAGAGAGAAAGAAAGAGAGAGAGAGAGGGATAGAGAAAGAGAGAGAAAGAAAGAGAGAGAGAGAGGGATAGAGAGAGAGAGAGAGGGATAGAGAGAGAGAGAGAGAAGTGTTTGTGACCTGCAGCTCCAGCGGCGTCTTCCGGCATGTGTCCCTCCTCTAGCTCCAGAGTGGCACCGTACTCCACATCATTCTCCCCTGACCTACACACACACACACACACACACACACACACACACACACACACACACACACACACACACAAGTTATGTCTGATAACATGTAGTGACGTGAAATAAACACACACACTGAGTGAGTGACAATAGGCCTACTGGTTAGGGAATCAGACTTGAGAGCTGACCTTGAGAGCTGACCTTGAGACTTGAGGCACCTACAGTAACCCCCAACTGCTGCCCAGGCGCCGCAGCAGTGTCTGGCCCACTGCTCTCGGTGTGTATATACACTCAATACTCACTGTGTTCACTGCTCCTATTGTGTGTGTGTGTGTGTGTGTGTGTGTGTGTGTGTGTGTGTGTGTGTGTGTACTAAACACTGATGGGTGAAATGCAGAGGAACAATTTCCCTCAGGATGCAAAGTATCTATTATCAATCTGTCCAACAGAGTCAGAGCTCTCTGGCTTCATCACAGCTCTTTCAGTTGGAGAAGAATGTCTACAGAGCCATCATTAAACTACAGTGCTGATCTCATTAGACGACACACCCACACTCACACACACACACACACACACACACAATCTCTTTCTCTAAATTATCATCCTCTGAGAGATACACTGAGTGCCACCACTGCTACCAGGCTGTGATACCCATAAATGGCTGTGACGCAGAGAGTGTGTGTGCTTGAGTAATTGCTTGTGTGTGTGTGTTAAATTTAGTTGCTGCAGTCCAACAGGCAGAGTGTTGGGTTGTGATCGCTCCCTCTCTCTCTCTGTCTCTCTCTCTGTCTCTCTCTCAGGCGTGGGGGCGGATGAAGACTGGGCCTGGGGGCTTGCCGTAGCTGTACGGGGTGACGGACAGGAGGCACAGATGTGCTACTGGATGCTGAGTCACGACACACACGCACACGAGCACACACACACACACACACACTCCTTATTCTTATATGCTCAAGCACTCACACACACACATACACTCCTTATTCTTATACGTATATACTCAAGCACTCATACACACACATATTTTCACTCACACACACACATACACTCCTTATTCTTATATACGTATATGCTCAAGCACTCATACACATATTTTCACTCACACGCACACGCATACACAGATGTACACAGCGAACCCAGTCTACACACACACACACACACACACACACACACACGTAGACCTGTGGGTGGGTGCAGAGCAGGATTCTCTGCCAGGATTTTTGAGAGCATTATAAGGAAAACATGGCATCATGAAAGAAAGAAGTGAGCGTGTGTGTGTGTGTGTGTGTGTGTGTGTGTGTGTGTGTGTGTGTGTGTGTGTGTGTGTGTGTGAGTGGGTGTTTGCACGACACATGCAGCAGTGAGAGTGAGTAAGAGTACTTTGACTATGAACGTCAACCACTCACACACACACACACACGCGCATAGGGCAAGGACACAAACTATTTCTCTTTCAGCTACACTCTCTACCAAACTCTCTCGCACACATTTTCAAACACACTCACACACGCTCTGATACACAATCAAACTCTCTCATACATTATCAAACACACTGACACAGACACTACCAAACTCTCGTTTACACACCATCAAACTCTTACACACACCATCAAACTCGCTCTCAAA
>NW_027468709.1:1584599-1589599 GCF_046254945.1 Alosa pseudoharengus | reverse complement strand
GTGAAGTCAGGCGGTACAGGTGTGGTGACGAACGACTGCATGGGCTTCCTGTGCACCTGCTGGAACATGAGTAGAATCTCCGGGCTCTTGGAGATGAGCTCACTTTTACTGCAGGACCTCAACTACACACACACACACACACACACACACACACACACACGGGTCCAAAACTGCAACAAAACTGCTTCGGCCTCTCTAGTTTGGTTTTAGATTGGCCACTCCACTGCCACCACAAGCATAACATGTGGGGTTCCTCAAGGCTCCATCCTGGGTTCAGTCTTTATATATTTCCACTGGGAAATGGGATCTATTCTATACCCATGCTCATAACTAACTGCTTACGTTACGTTAGTTACATAAACATTCTTTGAAAGCATACAAATGGCACGCACATCCAGGGTCTACGTCTTGGATGCTAGACAAAAGCAAGTCACATATCAATAAAATCCGCACACCATACGTAGCTATACATTTCATCGTCTGAGGAAGGGCTTGCCCCGAAACGTCACATCACGTCACTAAATATCTGCTTGACAGAGCTACGTCTGGTGTCCAGAGTTAGTGGTATTGCTGTGACATAAACATTCTTTGTCACTGTTCTGTATCCAGGTGTGTGAGTTCTGTGTGCAGGTGTGGGTGTCCTGTATCCAGGTGTGGGTGTTCTGTGTGCAGGTGTGGGTGTTCTGTGTGCAGGTGTGGGTGTTCTGTGTGCAGGTGTGGGTGGTGTGGGTGTTCTGTGTGCAGGTGTGGGTGTTCTTTGTACAGGTGTGGGTGTTTTGTATCCAGGTGTGGGTGTTTTGTATCCAGGTGTGGGTGTTTTGTATCCAGGTGTGGGTGTTCTGTATCCAGGTGTGGGGGTTCTGTATCCAGGTGTGGGTGTGGGTGTTCTGTGTGCAGGTGTGGGTGTTCCATGTTAGGGGTAAGAGGATATTTGTCTCTTACCTGGTGCTCCACTTCCTGCAGCAGAGACTCCAGTAACTCGGTCTCCTGAGTCAGGGATGTCTTCTGACCTACACACGCACAGGCACACACACACATGCACATATGATACAGTAAATGCAGTACTTTGCAAGAGTTTGATGTGTTACTGAAACAGTGCGTGCGTGCGTGCATTCGCGTGTGTGTGTGCATGCGTGTGTGGGTTTGTTTGTTTGTTTGTGGGTGTACCCATAAGTGTGATGAGCTTGTTCTTGAGCTGGTTGTCCAGTCGTGCGATCATCATCTCCACGGCGTTCCTGATCTCTCTAACGCGTTCATCCTTCGCCCCACGCACCGCCTCCACATTCTTCTCCTGGTGGGGGCAACACACACACACACACACACACACACGCACACACACACACACGCACGCACACACACACACACGCACACACACACACACACAGTCACATTCCACTCAAACAGGACCAGCATCACTGGACTAGTGCCATCTGAACTCATTTGGTGGAGCAGTGTGGCACGTTAACATCAGACTCTGCCAGGCGTGTGGATCTCCACAGCTTTACCCGACACACTGTAATGGATTTAGCCTCCTCGCGTCCTGGGGCCTACAGGGACAAGTTAATGGAGCCTGCATTTAATTATGGCTGCTTCCTGAACCCCCTTTCAGACAGAGTGTGACAGCCGCTTATTCAGCGTGTATTTAGTGCGTCCAGTCTGAAAGCTACCTACATGCGTGTATTTAGTGCGGTCAAGTCTGAAAGCTACCTACACGAGGAACTTAAAAATAGAGGCTTTTTATGCCTTTAATTTGACAGGGCTGTGGAGAGAGTGACAGGAAACGTGTGGGAGAGATAGAAGGGGTCAGGAAATGACCCGGGCCAGACTCATGGACACCGAACATGGTATGAACGCTGTAACCAGTAGCGACACAGTGTCCCCCCACTACACGAGTACCTTAACAGGCTAACTAGCCCTCTTATGATCTCCTGTTAGTTACATAGTTAGGGCTCAGCCTCATTAGCAAACCTTCCAATGACCACATCCAAGGACGGGGGGGGGGGGGGGGTTATTGCCCTTCAATCAACCACTACAATGGTGTCAGAGTAAATTCACTAGGATGCTGTCAGAGTAAATTCACTAGGATGTTGTGAGAGGAAATTCACTAGGATGGTGTCAGAGGAAATTCACTAGGATGGTGTCAGAGGAAATTCACTAGGATGGTGTCAGACAGGATGGTGTCAGAGGAAATTCTTGTCCCATTATTTCTCTTAGGATTGTGTCTCCAGCTGGCTGTTACATAAGGCGTGAGTGTGAGCGTGTGTGTGTGAGTGCTACTCCAAACTGCTTTCTGTGTCTCTCTGTGCTGTGCTGTGCTGTGCTGTGCTGCTGATGAGAGGGACTCAATGCTGTGGGCTCACACCGCCCTCTGCTGGCCACACTGGGCGTAGCAACCAGCTGTGGTGACGGGATGCAGCAGGTCCTCCAGGAAGGTTGTTAACTGGACTGCATGTGTGTTACCATGTGCTGTGTTCAGTGACTGTCTGCTGGTCTACTGGCATACATGGGCGTTTTTATGATGATTGGGCATACATGGGCGTTTTTATGATGATTGGGCATACATGGGCGTTTTTATGATGATTGGGCATACATGGGCGTTTTTATGATGATTGGTGTGGTGTCTGTGTTGTAGCTGTTTGGATTGCTACCACTTTCCTCTGCACTGTATTCTTTAGGTAAAGATGAGGAGCTCTCTTTCTCCCTCTGTGTGTGTGTGTGTGTGTGTGTGTGTATGTATGTGTGTATATGTGTATATGTGTATGTGTGTATGTGTGTGTATGTGTGTGTGTGTGTTGATGGTTTGCACGTGCGTAGCGTACCACTTCCTGGACGAGGCTGATGAGCTCCATGAGTCGTCGGCGTAGCTTGGCAACCTCCTCATTCACCTTGGTGACGTGCTGCTCGTAGATCTCTGCCAGAGGCTTGAAGGTATGGCCCCCATGCTGGACAGATCAGAGTGTTACAGAAACACACACACACACACACATATATATTATGCATGTGTGTGTGTGTGTGTGTGTGTGTGTAAGTAATTTTTATTTATAAAGCACATTTAAAGCAGTGCAAAACTGACCAAAGTGCTGTACAGTGACTAGCTAGAATGAAAATAGATAAATAGATAAATAGATGTGTGTGTGTGTGTGTGTGTGTGTGTGTGTGTGTGTGTGTGTGTTGAGGAGGACATAACCAGCACACTCATGGCAGATGTGTGTGTGTGTATGGATGTGTGTATTGTATGCATACACGTGCGTGTGTTTTAAGAATTCGTTCCATGCCTCCACACTAGTGGAGTGTGGAGTGTGGAGTGTGTGTGTGTATGTGTGTGTGTGTGTGTGTAGGACATACCATTCCACCCCATAGGGCACATTGATGGCAGATGCACTTCTTGCAGGTCCAGCAGAACACACTCAGCTTCTCGTGGTGGTTCTCACACCTGCAGTGGGGAACACACAGAACAAGAGAGAGAGTGTGTGTGTGTGTGTGTGTGTGTATATGTGTGTGTGTGTGTGTGTGTGTAGAGGCTCACTTGTCCTAGTTCTCCTCCTTGTTTTTTGAAGAGACTGCAGAGTGTGTGTTCGTCTGTGTGTCTGTGTGTGTGTGTGTGTGTGTGTGTGTGTGTGTGTGGGTGAGAATGTGTGTAAGTGTTTGTGAGAGTGTGTGTGTGTGTGTTTGAACTATAGTAGAAGTGAGCGCCACAACCAGTTCTGGACCGTTGGAGTGAGGTCTTTTTGGGGAAGTGAGGTCTTTTATGCCGGACCTCACTTTTTTTTTCTTGTAATGGTGCTATAAACCTAGCCTGGCGGGGCCATCCTATATCATTGACATGTATAGTCTGGCATCGAATCATTCACCTCGCTTAATCCAAGGGGCGGGCAGAGAATTGTCTTTCAAACTGCCTAGGCATGCAATAGGCCAGCGCTACGACCATATCCGTATCCGGTCGGCAAAACGGCAAATACATCCTTCTTCGAAAGGAATGACTTAAGTGCATTGTGTTGATCTACTTTCAAAGAAAAGCACAAGTCCAACTCCTCCAAAGTTGACGCCAACGCCGATTCAAACAACCGCTCTTCGTTTGCCATAGCCACCTTCCTTGTTGTTCACCGTCGCAGGACTGTCGTTATCCTGTTAAGCCCGCCTTAAGACTCTCTAACAAAATAGAGCGCTGTGATTGAATAACATCCACGGTGTTAGCCAAAAGAAATCCCTATGGTTTGATACTAGACGTACAAGCTGAGCAAATTAATTTGCCGCCGCTAGGGTGCGTCTAGATTTCTAGGCTACTATAAACCCATAAGAAAAGCAAACTCAACTAAAGCAAACGTTTTCAAAAGGACCTCAGTTTCAACTGAAATACAGTTCACTCTCTCACTCAAGAGCTCCCTTATGCAGGTACTGCAACGACTTATTACATTTTACCTATTGGGCGGTCATAGAGGCAGGATATTGTTACAGCTAGTTTCTAGCTGTAGTAGTAGTCGTGAGTCTCACTTCTACAGTCCCCACACCTGGACCTCACTTAAAGCATATGTTCAAGTATGTGGGTGAGTGTGTGAATGTGTGTGAGTGTGTGAATGTGTGTGTGTGTGTGTGTGAGTATGTGTGTGTGAGTATGTGTGTGTGCGTGTGTGTTTGTGTGTGTGCGCAAGTGTGTGTGCGCAAGTGTGTGTGCGTCTGTGTGTGTGTGAGTGTGTAAATGTGTGTAAGTGTGTGAATGTGTGTAAGTGTGTGAATGTGTGTAAGTGTGTGTGTATGTGTGTGCGTGTGTGTGAGTAGAGGCTCACTTGTCCTTGTCGTTCTCCTCGTGCTTGGAGAGGTTGCAGAGCTGCAGTGTGTCTAGTTGTTGGGTGACCTCCTCTGCCCACCGACAGTTCACCAGCTCACGCAGCTGCAGAGGGGCCCTGGGACAGACACACACACACACACACACACACACACACACACACACACACACACACACACACACAGTTATGTACAGCGAGTGCAGTCTTAAACACACA
>NW_027468709.1:1252099-1579599 GCF_046254945.1 Alosa pseudoharengus | reverse complement strand
ATAGAGCTGAGCAGAGAGGTAGAGGGGCACAGAGCGGCTATTTATAGAGCTGAGCAGAGGTAAAGGGACACAAAGCAGCAGCCACTTACAGGCACAGCTCAGGAGGAGCCGCACCATCTTTATGCTGGCAGTAAAAATGAAGAGCTCTGTATGTGTGTGTGTGTGTGTGTGTGTGTGTGTGTGTGTGTGTGTGTGTGTGTGTGTGTGTGTGTGTGTGTGTGTACTGCTCTGAATACTGTTGGTAAAGATGGGTCTCTCTCTCTCTCTCTCTCTGTGTGTGTGTACACTGCTATATGCTGTTCGTAAAGATGAAGAGTCCATATTCTCAGCAGCAGAGGAATGCACAGATGTTTTAAAATTGAAATTAGAACGTATCTACAGTACCTAGCCTAAACCTTGACAGCAGCCAAAAAGAACCCTCCACATGTATTAGGACGAGTCAGAGTACCCGGTCTCTCACCTCAACACTCTGTTCATCCATGTCCGCCAGTTTTGTGATGTCCAGGATACAGCCCCTGCAGTGAGGAAGGGTAAGATACCAGCACACACTTAAGTGATCAGGGCAAAAGTTACAATCATAACACACTTACAGCTCAAAATCCATCCTAATTCCAGCACCCCCTATTAATGATTGAAATACCACGCAACTAAACAAAGGGTAGGCCTATGTAGTGAATAATTTAGGAGTGTTTCACTAAACACAAAAGGCAGGCACATTATCTAGTTTCACCAGTCTTAGGCTAACGACACTGCATGGCATAATGGAACGGCATTGGGAAGGGTTAATGTTACCTGTAAGGTAACCTACAGATCTTTCCACTGAAGCACTAACGTTAAGTAATACAGAGAACGCTACACTGCACACAGGGGTTTTGCTTACTATGGCAAATGCCATAACGTGGAGCATCCATGCAGTTTCGCACGTCATACGATAAATAAAATTAAACCATACTCTGCAAAGTAATGCACAACATGCACACGTTATGGGAAACACTCAGACAACTCGAGCTCGCATGCCATACTGGAGAGAATAATAATTAAAAAAAAAAAACATCAACAGAATGTGAGTCGTCGATTTTTGTCCTGCAGGCACTTCCATGAGCGTGTCGGCCTAACCTGAGTGTAAATGTTCAAATATGAAAGAAATGTGCACAATCTTACATTCTTCAGAGTACTAACACATAGTGACAGACAATGGCGTGTGATGAAAATAAAGGTGAGGAAGATACCTAGTTATCAAAGCACAGATGATGGCGTTTAGCAAGCTAACTGGTTGAATAGCCCACACTGCTAGCTAGCTAGCCTAGCATTTTTGCCACCTACCTTCAAAGAAAACCCGACTGGATGTCAAACGGCACTGACAGCAGACGTATGGCTGTCCAGACGAGCCTTCAGATGGTGTGATCCACGAAAATATGTTTCTAAGGACACCCAATTCTCAGGCAGGAGTCAACAGGAGTTCTGTATGCTGATGGTTTGCTAAAGCTAGTTGTCTGCAAAATGGGTTTACCTAACGTTATGATTCCACCACAGCGCTTCCAAAACAGTGGGAGAAATGGGAAAAGAAGCCAGCAGGATAGCGAAGCAATTCACTTGCTAAAATGCAACACACACGCTTTCTCCATTTAACGTTAACATCCGGTTATCAGCTACGAACACCAAGAATCCCTAAAATGCCAAAGGCTGTCACGTCTGCTGTGATCGCTTAATTTGCGTGTTTGCACCTTTCACGAAAAACTTGCATCTCTCTCGCATATACTGTGTGAAAGCTAGCTTTGATACCTGCTTGTCACTCACAGTCAGTCACCATGGGAAACCGCTGCGTTAACTCTCGCGACTACTTGCACGGGAGCGTGATTTGCATCCGCCAATCAGACTCAAAGGAGAGCGTTAGGTCACGGACGCGACACACCCACTCACCAACATTTTTTTTTTTTTCCATCACAATGTAAACTGGACATTCATCTTTCATAGGCCTGTGTCATGAGATTCAAATTACGACCATGCTGTCACGTTTTATTATTGTGAAAACATTGTTATGATTTGAAATGTGCTCTCAACACTAGCCATCTGTCAGTGAAGACTCTTTCCGAGGAGCATCATGGAAGTGGAAATAATGAAGGATCTGCAAGCTTGAGATTCGAGCCTGTCTGATCCATGGATACTTGATGTGGTTGAGCAAGAGTGAGAAGAGAGAGAGTTATTTGAGAGAGAAGGTAGTTTGTGTGTGTCTGTGGGAAGGGCAGAGATTGGGTTAGCTACCAAAGTCAGAGACACTAATGTAAATGAACCACTTTCCAATCCTCTGGTGACCCAAGCCAAAAGAGAGGTTTGCATCCAGGCTAGGCCCTTTGGGGTAATCTAACCTACATTGTTCTCGCTGGTTGGCCTCATATGAATCAGACTGGCGCTGGCCTGATCTAGACCAACTGCATGATGGGTCCTGATTTCGTCACACACCTGGTTCAGACCAGGATTAGTCTCAGCCATAACTAATCATATTTAGCCATGTGCGAAATATTGTTTTAAAAATGTACTCACCACTGCTTTATACCCTTGACTTGAAAAACCAGGATAATTAGTGTCATATTTAGTAAAGTATACTAACAGTGACTGTATAGCACACCCTGAAGACATAATGCCAGGCCAGCAGTGTATGTTGGACTACTTTTTGCACCTTCACCATGACACTCACTCTCTTGAGCACCTTGCCACGCACACATAACTAAAGGACTATGGTTGGACTACTTTTTGCACCTTCACCATGACACTCCCTTTAGCACCTTACCAGTCCCGGCCCTGTCACTACAAGCGTCTTATGCTTGATCACCCTCAAGCACATTGGACTTTCTTAATTTAATTTATATAGTGTATTTAGTATTTAGTTTTGTTAGTTTTCTTATCTTTCTTATCTTCTACTGTCTTTATTGTACAGTGGAGTTTAGTTATATGTTTATACTTATACTTATGTTTACCATTTCTGCTGTAAGTGCATGTTGTGTGTGATGTCTGTATGCTACTGAGACCCTTGAATTTCCCCTTGGGGATCAATAAAGTATCTATCTATCTATCTATCTATCTATCTATCTATCTAGTTGCAGTAGCCTATGTTTTTAATGTCTGACCCTGTAGGATGTGAGCAGTGAGTGTCAATTGGTCTGGTGTCACTTATTACCCTCTCTAGTTCATCCAAAACAAACCAGAAAAGGGACTCAACATGCTAAATACCGAAATTATCCTTTAATCTCACAGAAGACTGAGATCAGGTAATGACTTATGTAGACTTTCCTTCGAGAGGAGCTGGTAGGGGATCAGTTGGTAAGTGTTCTTAACAGTCTTCTGTAATACGCTCCGGGTTCGCTTAAAAACACCACTTTTTTTGCAGAAAAACACCCTGGGGTCAATTTTTGCCGGAATTACAGGTGCCATCATGTGGGCCCTGTTGGAGCTGATGAGAATGGGCAGCAGGCTCCAGGCAGCAGCAGGCCTCATGAGGTGTCATCTGTGGGCCTCAGGTGCTCACATGCTGCTGAGTCTACAGGACTGGTCTGGAGGAACACTACAAGCTGCTGCAGAGGTCAGTTTTGATACATTTTCATTTGTATATGTTATTGTCATAAGGATGATATAAGCATGGATTCTAAAATACAAAACATTTGGGTGCATGGGCATAGCTTTGCCACAAGATGGCAGTATAGGGTCATTTGTATAACTGGTAAAGTCAGAGTGGGGTTATGCAAAGGCTGTAATTATGAAATACTTCAAGGGGGACATGCCCCCCCTCAATATTTAACTATGCTCAAAATGCCCCCCCCCCCCCCCCCCCAACATAAAGGCATAAACTGTTATACTACAATAGCCTGTCACTCACTGCTGTCGAAAATAATCACTTGCAGATGTAATCACAAACTAAACTTGAATAATTATTCAATATATTATATATTATATCAACTGTCATAACTGACATACACACACACACACATACACACACACTTACAGGTGGTCAATCTACCACCTGCTAAACAATCTGCAAAACACTTCATTATGTACCGGGCCTAAAAATTAGTCTGATATGTATTGATTTGCCATGCAGATCATGGCATGGTTGAGTGAGGAAAGGAGCAAGGAGAAAAGACTAGTTAAAAGGTGTCTTATTAACTTAGTCTAGGATGCAGTTGTTTTGGTTTCCATACTGTTTACATGATCACATTGAGCCATGATAATCTGGTAAATTTTTTTACTAAACTTTGGCCACAATATCTGAACTTATTCTCCTATAACAATTATAGTTATGGTTGTAATGTGTTCATCCCTATCTAATGCTATTTGACACTATTGCAAAAAGAAAACATATCAAACATATCACTCCATCTGTTCATGAATTGCTTCACTAAAGGGAAGAGGAGAGATAGACTTCTCTGCATAGTCTGTCTCTCCACCCTCTCCATGTTTGAGTACTGACTGCCCACTACTGCTTTACTACTGTTTGCTACTGTCCACAGCCTAATGTTTTTACTGTTTTACTGCTACATTGTTTTTCATGCTATATTTGCACACATGACCAATGGCTTCTGCTACAATACTAAATGGCTGTAACCCTATTACCTCGACCTATTCTTGCACTGACATAGTTTTTTTATATTACCTTGTCTACATTATACTTTACTCTCTTATTTGTCCATATTATTTATGCTGGTCTCATTCCTGCACTTTTGGACTGCTGTTGGACTACTTTTTGCACCTTCACCATGACACTCACTCTCTTGACCTTACCATGCACACAGAACTACAGGACTACTGTTGGACTACTTTTTGCACCTTCACCATGACACTCACTCTCTTGAGCACCTCACCATGCACACAGAACTACAGGCCAGTCCTGTCACTGCAAGCGTCTCATGCTTGATCACCCTCAAGCAAACTGGATTTTTTAATTTAATTTATATAGTATATTTAGTATTTAGTTTTGTTAGTTTTTCTTATCTTCTACTGTCACTATTGTACAGTGGAGTTTGGTTATATGTTTATACTTATATTTACAATTTCTGCTGTAGTTTGTATGTCAATGTCAATTTATTTATATAGCACATTTAAAAAAACAACAACAGTTGACCAAAGTGCTGTAAAAATAAAATAAAATAATAGTATAAAATATTAGTAATAACAATGCAAAGTAGATCCCAAATCAAAACAATAATGATAAAAAATGGAACATGGGACACTCTCCCCCAACATAATTTACAGAGAGAGCATTCAAGACTGAAAGCAAACACTCCACGTACTGTATCAGTATTACATTAATCCCAAGCATATTGTCATTGTTTTCAATTTACATGTCTATAAAATATCAAAACACCTGAGAAAAATCATGGCTTCTACTGCAACTCCACTCCAAGTTGTCCATGCGTGCGGCAGGTTCTTAACTGCTATTGGCATATCTGTGTTCGATGGGCTTTTGTTCAAATAGCTTCAGGCAATCCAGCTGAAATGTTAGATGAAACTTCATGCACACAATACTCATTAAATTCTCTTCTCTCATCTTAACGCCCAAAACTGTCTCATCAACAGAAACATGAAACTGCTCCAACTGGTCTCAGAGATGTGGGAAAACATATTGTGTAATGCTGTTAAGAGAACTGATACCTTTTAACTGTATATGCCCTAATCAGTCAGAGAAGAAGGGCAAAAACGCCTTTTAATGAATGCCTTAATCGCTGTTTTCTGTTCATCTTTTAAAGTTATTGTGCTGTCAGTGTCTTGTCAAATCTATATCACTGTTGCCCTATCCACCCTAGCCGGCCAAATAATTTGATACAGACTTCTCAAATGAGCAACTCCAGATCGAATTTTCAGAACACAAATTTTGTAAACTCAAGCTGGCTTCCAGGCTAGTCTGTGCTAGTGTCTCATTATAAAGATCCATTTTTAAAAACATTGTGAACATACTCCAATAGGTAGGGCATCTGTTTTCTTTAATTATTTATTCATCTGATAACTCCTGAGCTTTGCATGTATTCCTCTGCCTTTTGTCTGTGATGGCTGTCCTCCCCAATGACCTATTATCTCTGTCATGTTATTACTGATGAGATGGCAGATGACAGACAGAGAAAACTGGTTCAGATCACACCGGAATGTTAAGGTTAATCTAAAAGACAGACATGCAGGGTATTACCCCATCAATTTACCACACAGTGCCTGCATTAAAACATTTGAATAGGACATAGACATCACCATAGGTTATCCATGAATCAGACTTTGTGTTTTTTTCCCTGAAATGCCAACACCCAAGGCCACCTGTAAGTGTGTGTGTGTATGTATCTCACTGCTTGTAGTGATGGGGACGAGACCGCCTATGCCGAGTCCGAGACAAGACCGAGTCTTTGAAGGGTCGAGACCGAGTCGAGACCGAGTCCGTTGGTTTTCAAATACAGTCGAGTCTGAGTCAAGACCGAGTCTTTGAGGAAGCAAGTCCGAGTCGAGACCGAGTCCTTTAGGAGTCGAGACCGAGTCGAGACCAAGACCATAAAAACATGTCAGTTTTCATATGATTTAATATCACCCCAATTAATAATCAACAGTTAGGCCCAGGCTTGGAATTTCACCATTTTAGGGGCAAGGCCACTTGGTCTTCAGTTGGGCATATTTGGTGGGGGGCACAAAGGCCACATGTCAGGGCACCAAGGTCAAAGTTAACTATACAGTAGTAGGCTATAAAAATAATCAAAGTTGTATTTAGCCTATTCACAGCAGTAGACCTGAATCACTGTATGAAACATTACAAAAACATGAAACATGACATATTACATATTACATAGAACTGTAAATCATCTGATCATCTAATATTTAGATGTCTAGGCTATATTTAATATTTATATTTATTTTATATTTGGCCTGTTATGGAATCATGTATTGAACAATTTAAGCACAGCTCAGCTTTAAGAAACTGATGCAACCTAGATGCATGCTTAGCATTTTTTGATCATTAAGACTCCTTTCACAAACTCTTACTCAGCTGTATATCCTCTGATTTTAATATTTACCTATATCTAGGCAATATTTGTAACATTTATTTTGTATTTGGCCTGTTATGAAATCATGAAGAACGATTTAAACACATTTTGAAACCTAAAGACCAAAGTTGGAGACATGAATGTAGACCTTGCTGCAGATTACATTTTTAATTTAACCGGAATACTCTGGAACGGCTTACTGTACAGGGGACTGCTTTACACCTTTGTGTTCGGTAAGGTCTGCTGTTTATTCTGATATATGGTCATGTGTTGAACAAAGGGTTCGTGAAGTATTCCACCGAGATGAATGGGTAGGGAGATGGGTATAGCACCTTATGTAGACGTTATGATTAAATGTAATTATATTATTTACTTTTCTCACGAACCGTTCACCACAGCAATTAGCGGCTAACATTGTGTAAAAGCTGAGAAAAAGTTCTTTCATGTGATGTGATACATGTGCCTGTGTGATGAGTAGGCTTAGCGATTGCGAGTATTTCAACTGAGAAGAATGGGTGAATTTGGACGCACTTTCTGTCTTGCCATGCACTGTGTAAAACTGAATTAGTTTGCGCTGTGATGCTAAGATTATTTTGACAGGCTATAGGCTAAATAAAAATCGCTATTAAACGGACGCAAAGCAGAATATTGAAAGAAGGGGGCACCAAGGCCAACAAGGGGCAAAGACGTGGCCGCCGTGAAATTTCATTTCGATTTTTTTTTTTTTTATATGAACATAAAAAAATGCGTTGGTCTCGAGGACTCGGTCTGAAATTACGAGTCCTTCTCCTCCCACTGTCGTCCGAGACCGAGTCAAGACCGAGTCTTTGAAGGAACAAGTCCGAGTCGAGTCCGAGAAAGCAGAAATCGGTCTCGAGACCGGACTCGAGTACTACATCACTGACTGCTTGTGTGTGTGATCGCAAAGAGACATTTGAATTTCACCTGAAAGTTAGATGGTTGTACAAATGTGAGTGGATGATTTCGTTTGGTAAGCCGTAGAGAATACTATTGAAGTAGACGAGTCTAGACGTGATGAGGGCATCTGTGAATGTTTTGGTTGTGGTGAAGAACAGGGAGGGGCATCGGCGGGTGTGTGAAGGTTTGGCACTCCATCTTCTTACCTGAATGTTCAAGTTCACTCAGTCTCAGCCTCCCTTTGTCTCTCTCATACTCATCACATTGGAAACCAGTTGAAACAGACAAGACATTACAGCATATCAGAATCAAAAGCCAAAAGCCACAAAATAGGAACTGCACCCGCCTTGGGTCATCTCAGTTCTCACGCACACCTGCTAATAGCAGCAGCTATGCTAGTTATCTAAGTGTGTGTGTGTATGTCAACTCTGTCTGTGAGTAATAGGTCTAAGTAGTAGCCTAGATTGTGAATGTCAAAACATAATTTGGCACTAAAGATCAGGCACTGAAAACAGAATGATTTTCATTTAGGTTCGTTCTGAGCAAAAACATTATTTGATATCATAATATTATAATACCTATATAATATTAGGTCTTAAAAATGCTTGATAGCCTAACTTCAGGCACATGTCCTTGCTTTAAGCCTTGCAATAGCCTAACCTATGTACAGTATGGTGCTACCAACTGCATGACAGGCCTATAAATATTTGCCTAGTGTCTCTGGTAAATTGTTTCAGTAATTTAGACTACATACTTGGAAAAGGCAGTTAGATAGTGTTGGATATTAGTATTCTTTTTTAGTCAACTAGTAGTTGTAGCCAATTATGCAGGGGAGATACCGATTCATAACATCTGACTAAATTCATCTTATACACCTTATAAGATGAATTTAGTCAGACTTTCCAAGCCTATGGAGTTTTGAATAATATTCAAACAAAGGTTAATCGGAATGATAAATATTGTTATTAAAGGAACACGCCACCCAAAATCAGTAGTGATATATGTTCTTACCGTAACTTTCACGAGTTGAGTCGTACCTCTCCCGCGTCGGTAGGTGCACTCAAACGCTCTGTCGCGCGGCGCGAATGTGTTAGCATGTTGCTATGCTAGCGGGCTCTGCCGTGGCCGTAGAGAGAGGCACATAGCAGTATTCAAACACCTCCACGTTTTACCTACTTAAATACAGTTGCACGAGTAGTTGATGAAAAATGTTAGGGCACACAACATGAAACGTGACGATTTTCCAAGCGAATAAACATGAGAACTACAATGTGTGGCGCAATAGCACTTGTGAGTACTTCGACCTAGCGTGGTAATATTATTAACACCTAATTGTAGATCCTATCCACCACAGAGTTTAGAATCCATGCTGGATCGACCCTCAGCCTCTCCCTCCCCTCTGAGCGAGAGAGGCACACACACTAGAGATGCGCTGATGGGCTATTATTTCAACCATAACTGCATAGCAAAACTTATCATCCATCAGCCATCCATCAGCACCAAAGTTTGTTGACCAATTTTCAAAACTGCACCTGCCCACCATCCGCTGGTTGTTTTAATGTAGGCTATATGGGTGATGCAGCGCTGCTGACGTGAGGCTAGAAAGCCCTTGCCTGTTCTAGAAAGACTGATCTAATGCAGCAAATATATTAAAAGGCAAAAGTCGTACATTGGCTAGGCCTATCCCCAGAATATCAGCAGCAAACTCAGTCTCTGTCGCGCAAAACAGTCTCCAAATAAAACGCACATCGGCCTGTTGCCTATTCTGCCAGCTTGTGACAATATATCGTCCAAAATGCTTGATTGCATTGCATTCTCCACATTTTTAGCTACATTTTCATGTACCACATCAGCATTTTTGTTCAGTGAATCTTTTGTAAATTGCTTTACAATTACCGTCGGGCCCTTGTCAGCAGACTTCGGCTTGCCTCTTGCCATATTCACTCCTTGTCTTCCGATGTCATTTCTGAGTCATCTACAGATGTTCACCTCCCTAAATAGAACCAACTTCAACCTGTGTTATATCCTAGATGAGACTGCCTGGGTTATTTTGTTTAGATATTAGCCTATATATAAAACACATAATTGTAGCCTACCATTCAGGGAATAGGCATTTAAAAGAGAGACAGAGAGTGACATGACTAAGAAATGACATCGGGCGATGGCAGTGCTAGATGTTCAGAACGTAAGAGCTAAAACTTCTACAAACTCACTAACATCCACAGCGGAAAAAGAAGGTAAGAAAAATAGTCGGAAAACTTGTAAGGCAAGCAAGCAAGTTTGGCAGTTGTTACTAAAAATGTGAACATGCATGTTGCATTGTTGTGCGGTGGACTTTCAGAATGAATGGAGTCGGAGTTTCTTTAATATCGAGGCGTCATATTTGTCCGATGGCCTGCTATAAAATGAATTGCGATGTCTGTCTGAAAAAGACGCGCTCGTGCAGTCAAAATGAATGGGAGTCTTCAGAACAGGCTTGTCAGTCAACCTGACATAACAGTGTGTAAAGTAGCCTATAATGTGAATGACTTGTTATTTTATCAAGGATTTCTTTCTTTTTGCAAAAAATAAAGTACAATAGGCATTAATTAGTAGGCCAGGAGCATGCTGAAATTATCTGGCAAATTGCGTTTTTTATTACAATGATAAAATTGTAAAAGGACGTGACCGAAGCTGAGGCAAGCCAGGCAATAGGCCTATAGGCCCGACGGTAATTGTAAAGCAATTTACAAAAGATTCACTGAACAAAAATGCTGATGTGGTACATGAAAATGTAGCTAAAAATGTGGAGAATGCAATGCAATCAAGCATTTTGGACGATATATTGTCACAAGCTGGCAGAATAGGCAACAGGCCGATGTGCGTTTTATTTGGAGACTGTTTTGCGCGACAGAGACTGAGTTTGCTGCTGATATTCTGGGGATAGGCCTAGCCAATGTACGACTTTTGCCTTTTAATATATTTGCTGCATTAGATCAGTCTTTCTAGAACAGGCAAGGGCTTTCTAGCCTCACGTCAGCAGCGCTGCATCACCCATATAGCCTACATTAAAACAACCAGCGGATGGTGGGCAGGTGCAGGTTTGAAAATTGGTCAACAAACTTTGGTGCTGATGGATGGCTGATGGATGATAAGTTTTGCTATGCAGTTATGGTTGAAATAATAGCCCATCAGCGCATCTCTAGTGTGTGTGCCTCTCTCGCTCAGAGGGGAGGGAGAGGCTGAGGGTCGATCCAGCATGGATTCTAAACTCTGTGGTGGATAGGATCTACAATTAGGTGTTAATAATATTACCACGCTAGGTCGAAGTACTCACAAGTGCTATTGCGCCACACATTGTAGTTCTCATGTTTATTCGCTTGGAAAATCGTCACGTTTCATGTTGTGTGCCCTAACATTTTTCATCAACTACTCGTGCAACTGTATTTAAGTAGGTAAAACGTGGAGGTGTTTGAATACTGCTATGTGCCTCTCTCTACGGCCACGGCAGAGCCCGCTAGCATAGCAACATGCTAACACATACGCGCCGCGCGACAGAGCGTTTGAGTGCACCTACTGACGCGGGAGAGGTACGACTCAACTCGTGAAAGTTACGGTAAGAACATATATCACTACTGATTTTGGGTGGCGTGTTCCTTTAACCGGTTATCTAAAATTGAAAATGACGTTTTCACTCCGGAACAAGTGAAATTGGTTTTGATCCCTTTTCTGTTACGTCCTTCCAAAAACTGTGTTCGTTTCCGGTTTTCATTTTCATTCTTTGAACCGTTTCTAATCCCTGCTAAAGATATTTGGCCTTTAATTGTAGTGAGGGTTGAAGTAAAAACCTTCCAAAGAATTAAATAATTTAATTAGAATTAGACCCATACCCAGTACTTAGTTACTGTCCACCAGTGTGTGTGTTTGCATGTTTATTAGTGAGGTGGTAGATTAATAATTTCATTGTTGTTATGAACATTTTAAATTGTTATAATAAATCCAAAAAGAATGTTTTGATAAGAAGGTACTTACTTGACTGAGTCTTTATTGAATCAGATGGAAATGCTTTCACAGTCACAGTCATGGTTATCATTGCAATGATCCTGCATTAGAATCTTGTTTCAATTCAGATAACCTACATCTACTGATGGCTTATTTTGTATGACTAAATTTGTCCATATTCCCTCAAAACTCACTAGAAGACATCATTTGAGGGGTCATGTTTTAAAAAAAATGTCTCAGGGAGCATACCCCCAAATCATCAGAATCTTGTTTCAATCCAGATAACCTAAATCTATTGATGGCTTATTTTATAAATGTGTCCATATTCCCATAAAACTAACTAGAAAAAATCATTTAAGGGGTCATTTTTTTTTAATTCTCTGGGGGAACATACCTCCAAACCCCCCTAGAATTGCTTTTTGACACTGTATAATGTAAGTACAGACTACACAGACTGTATACCCAGTAAACAAAATAAAGTCCTGGCGAACGTCACCTCCTCGACATTGTGTAGGGTTCCCTTTACGTCCCGCGGACCTCTGTTCGGGAGGTCTAAAAGACTTCCACGAGACTTTGAGAGGACTTCCTGTAATGGTCACCGCGACGTTATGCGTGCGACGTTTATATTTCCGCGATGGTAAAAAAAAAAACATGAAGCGCGATTAAGTACGGTAGGCTATTACATACTGTAAGTCTCTGCGTTGCTGGGAGAGAGGTAGACGCAACATGAACACGCATTGATGACTTGTTCTACAACTACACAATCAAATGTACTCGCCTCATATTTTCACGCATGTATGAAATCACGTCCTCCGAATGCATTACACTAATGATGAGTAGACTTGGATATTTATACCGGGCTAGGATGTCCTGCTTTCACATCTACGGTGTCATTTTCTTAATAAACTAATACGACGTTTTAATGGGCATATTCGTATCATATTGTTCAAAACATCATCAGAGTAGGCCAAGTAGATAAATTGTTCAAACCATATTGTTTCAAAATATTAAAAACTAATAATAGCCAAAAATACTAAATGAATCGCAATGCATGCTGGGAAGCAAAACTCAACATGAAATAAGTACATGGAACATAGAATGCATTGACGTTATATTCACTTGTTTTCTTGGACCTGTGAGGGACAAAGAGGGACAGCCTATGCCTACCCTATCTTCCTGGAACATTGCAGATAAAAAAAAATGTATCCAACATGTAGCCAACTTTAAGATGAAATAAATAGATTCCAGATGTTTCTATTCTATATTATTGTTTTATTAATAAACAGTAAGGCTCTGGTGAGGCAGAGAGCTTCTGCTCCCCGTCAGAAATCTCATCGGATACGTGCACTCTTTGCTGTTTCCACAAGGAGCTGCTGTAACATCGGGGACAGCTAGTGACACTTTGAAACGCGAGCATGCGTCAAATAAATTACAATGACATTTAAACAAGTCATGAAGAAGCAGTAGCCTATCCTTAATTTTTCTGCAATGTAGCATTAGAGCTAGAGCGTTTTGCTTTACAAATTAAGTAGTCACTTCTGTTGCTAGACAACCGTAAACAAATGCTACGTGGTCTGTTTTTAACATTTCTCTAGTTTTATTGCATCGTATTCAGCTCCAAAAGTCGGTTCAGTCCCAATTCGGCCGTGTGTGTGTTTCTGAAAATAAAACAGATAATAAGTAGGCTACGTGACTACGTTAAATAAACCACTGTCTATTTAGAGCAGTGGTTCTTAACTGGTGGGTCGGGACCCAAAAGTGGGTCGCGGAACCATTCTGGGTGGGTCGCAGAGCTTGTGGTTAAAAAAAAAAGAAGAAATCGCCCATTTCAAATAGACTTAAATTGAGACGAAATGGTGCAGAATCAATCCACAGTGTGCGATGCACAATTGCTGGAACATGAGTGAAAATGCCTCATAATAAAGTACACCTGTCAAAGACAGACCTGTCAAGTACTTTAAGGTGACATCAGGAGTTGGAGACTTCACAAATGTAATGCCAAACAGCATGTTCCAAACAAATAGGCCTACAGGCACTTCGCCTGTCTTAGCATGTAGCTCACCAAATCTGTTGTCTTGAACGCTATAAAATATTGTAACGATTTGATGCACACGACACCAACGTTGTTCAATAGCAGCTTTAATGCTTGAGAACGAGGGCAGGGACTCAGACACAGATTACACTACACACAGGGCAAGTCAAGGAATCACACACACTACACATACAGGGGAGGTCCAGCCCCCCACACGAAAAGGAACACACATGAGGGATAACTAAAAAGGGAAACAGGTTACGATAAAAACACCAACTTTACACTTCTAACTTAAGAGAATAAGGACATAAACCTCCCGAATGTTCACCCTCGTGTCCCAGCATGCCTTTCGCTGGAGAACGATAACACAGTCTTTATGCGCCGACGCTACAATATATGGTTATGGTTATGGTTATGGATTTAGCAGACGCCTTTGTCCAAAGCGACATATAAATACAAAACAACATAATAATATTTAAAAATGAACAGGGAACAGATTAAAATCTAGGTCAAATATAGTAAGGAGAATAGTTGTAGTACACAATAATATCAATTCAATCAATAGCCTAATAAAAAAGCAATGTAAAAAAGGGGAAAGGCAATAATAAAACAATAATGTCAATTCAATCAATAATATAAAACAATAACATGCTAAGACTACATTAAGGAGAATATCAATAATAAACAATAATGTCAAATTAATTAACAGCCCAATTAAAATAAAACAACATTATATAAACCATAACACATAAGCGCTTAAACAACTAAGTATATGTTGAATAGGAATGTCTTTAGACCCCTCTTAAACGACCCAAAACTACCACAGGAACGGAGACCACTGGGCAGTTCATTCCACCAACATGGAACCACTGAAGAAAAGAGTCTGGAATTAGACCCAGTTTTTATGACTGGTCGACACAACATACGCTCACCAGAAGACCGCAGTGGGCGGTTGGGGATGTAAGGCTTGATTATTGAATTAAAATAACTAGGAGCAGATCTAGTTAGTGTCCTATAGGCCAAAGTGAGAGATTTAAATTTAATTCTGGCTACTATAGGGAGCCAATGGAGAGTAACTAGGAGAGGAGTTACATGTGTCCTCTTTGGCTGATTGAAGACCAGGCGTGCTCCAGCATTTTGAATCAGCTGTAATGATCTTGTTACACAAGCGGGTAAGCCAGCTAACAGTGAATTACAATAGTCCAGCTTAGAGATGACCATGGTCTGAACAAGAAGTTGTGTGGAATCTTGTGTCAGATAAGGTCTGATCTTCCTAATGTTGTAAAGCATAAACCGGCATGATTTTGCAATAGAAGCTATATGCTCAGAGAAGTTAAGTCGGTCATCAATTACAACGCCCAAGTTTCGTGCCGATCTAGTTGGGGTCAGTGAAGTTGAGTCAAGCTGGATGTTAATCTGTTGGGGAATAGCTGTTTTAGCTGGAAACACCAAAAACTCTGTTTTTGAGAGATTAAGCTGAAGGTGCCGATCTTTCATCCATCATATATATATGGGTCGCGACTTCATGAACATGGGAAATTGTGGGTCCCAAAGCCAGACTAGTTAAGAACCACTGATTTAGACAGTGTTGTGCCTGAACGCGTTCATTGAACGAAAGTTCATGAACTCGTTCATATTTTGAACGAACTTGAACTGAACGTCCTGCATTACTGCCTGATGAACGTTACTGTGAACTCGTTCATTCTGGTGTCTGTGAACGGCACGCTCTTTCAGTTTAACTTCGTTCAATAGGGTGCCAGATTTCTACACAGCCTTCCACATGAAAACCCGGCTAAAACACACCGTAAAAAGGCCTTAATATGGCAGCATGCAGGTCACCATTTCTCAAACTATGGGCCGCGGTCCGCAACGTGGACAATGCTGGTCTGCAGAGTGAAATTATTCCCGGGGCATCGTCTGATAATTTGCTGCGCAATTGATCAAGGAACCGCGGACAGAAAAAGAAAACAAACGTTTCTGCAATTAGTAGGAAATACTTGTTAATTTGGTGTCATCAAACATAGAGGCATAGAATTAAGTCGTGGTATGAGCGTTTATTCAATGCATGCGTTTGCACGTTGGTAGCAAAGCTAAGCTCAACCTATTGGAAGGCTATTTAATTATGAAACGACATTTAATAGAACGACGTGGATTTATGCAACTTCCATAAAAACAGAGCACAGACTATATAAAACACTGTCTAGCATTAAGTATTAAAGTCAGCCAAAAGCTATTAATTAGTCTTAGTTAAAGATAGCTAAAGATCTCCAGATCAGTGATTTACGCATGATCTGATCCGCCATTTACCATTCACAAAAGCTGGTTGTGTTTCCTGAATCCTTACAATCAGGCATTCAAATGAAATGTATTTAAATAGCATATAAATATTCTATCAGTGTATGATGCTTGCATGAGGGAAAGATCCCAAAACAACGGCACCCATATAATTGCTTTTGTTTTGAGAAGTATTTCTCATGCAAGCATCATCCAACAATGCAAAAACATTGCAGGCCTAATTATATTTTACAGTAGTAAAGCAGTACTCTGATGTGCATGTTTTCACAAACTTTTGTGAACAATCTTAGCACTTTAAACATTGACTGTTTTGAAGTGCATGTATAGCAATATAGTATAAAAATAATAATAATTGTGATATCATTATAATTTGATGGGGGGTGGGAGGAGGGGGTGGGTTCATGTAAGTGGGCCCTATGACCCCAAAGTATGCCTTGACTGGGCCTCAGGTCAAAGAAGTTTGAGAAAGGCTGATGTAGACGACAAAGCAGCAAGGAGGCGTCGTATGATCATTTAAACAAGTTTTATGACAAGGTCGGTGAGGATGGGAAAAATCGTACATTTCTGTGCAAACTTTGCCCGCACTTCAGTCACATCCACAGCAAACCTGAAACGGCACATTGAACTGAAGCACCTGGCTAGCCTTTCAAGGTATGTGCAAGCCAATACAAAATCAAAAGACTGTCAAGACAGATCCTCAACCCAAATTAACTGCATTCTATATGGGCTGTGGCAATAATTTTGAAAAATAATAGCTCGCAGCAACATATGAAAAAAAAAAAGAACTATGAACTAGTTCATTTTTGGAAAGTGTGAACTTAGTTCAAAATTTTTTTTGAAAAAAGGGCCCTATGTTCCCCGCTGCTTCCAAGTAGACTGCAGCCGCACGGCAAGGCGCGGGTTGGTAAAGTGCTGTCGCGCGTGTTTGAGCTCCGAGTCGCCTCTTCTTGGAGGAAGAGCGCATGTTTGAATCTGCAAGCACGTTCACTAATGAACATTTCGAAGCTGGCCTCTTAGCGATATATTTGATATATCTTAGCGATACATTTGAGTTAAATGTCCAGTTACAACAAAGACAAGCACCTACCTCACCTAGCAAATAAGATTACTGCATTCACCAAAAAAAACTTGAGTATGGGACAGGCGCCTCGATCGCGACAGTATTATGAGATTTCTGAGCGAAATCGCTGAAACGTCTGATTGGGAGGCACTCTTGTGATCCCATGTATTAAACAGTAGGCCTACAACACATCCCTGCAAAGTTTATTTCAAAAATATTTCCCAACCATCAGTGCTCAGTATGACTGGATTATGGATCCATTTAATGCAGCATGTTGGCATTTCATTGAATATATTGTACAATGCTGTATAATGGCCTATGCTTCCTAATATGTTGCTGGAAAACAGAAATGTGTGTTATGTATTTATTTATTATTATATCATTATTTCAATAAATTTGACAATTTTAAGCTTGACCTACCACTTTCTTAGAGCGATGAGGGACAGGTGGGGCTCGAGAATGCCCCCTCAAAGTGGGGAATGAAAGAAAAAGTTTGAGGTCTACTGGTCTAGTTTGTTAACTACCACAGTCACGAGTTGGGTCGCGATAGTCTGTCATTTTTAAAAAGTGGGTCCCCAGAAAAAAAGTTTGAGAAACACTGTTAAATCTAGCCGAGTCTGCATGGCTTCAGTCCCAAGCTTGGCATTGTCTTTGCACTTGGCATGTCATTGTTGATTCTTACTGTAGGCCTACTACAAGAGGTGAAGGAGGTGATCTAAAATAGCCTTTGGTTGAGCTGTCGGAAGAATGGGATTAATTTTAATGGAACAAAGAGATATCAAACTACTGGGCTGTAGACCCAAAGGGACATTTTTGGATTATTGACGAGTCAGACCAAAGGGGCTTCGGAGCAACGCGCAGTCCCCCCTGAACGGAAAAATGAACAAAACAAACCAATTAAATATCAACTTAAAAAGGCATGTAGTTGTAGCGCGTTTCTTCTGTGAGAGGTGCAGCTCGTGTGTGTTGCTGTCCTCAATTTAGTGCTGAAGCGGACAATGCGAAGTTACCTAGAATGTTAACTTTGAACTCGTTATATTCAGTAAAGAAACACTACACAAGTAAAACCATTGTAGGCCTATGTTATAAAAAATGTTCTTCATCTATTCTTTTACTCCGCTATACTCAACGTGGAAGTTAGGAAAATCGCCCTTCTGGCTTGTGTCGATATTGCACCGTGCGCGTATGTGTAGGTCTACCTGGTGTGCTATAGCTAGCAAGCAACATTGATAGAAAAATACACTTTGCTACCGTTTGTGCACGAAATGTGCACTCGCAAGCATATCCCATGCAATTTCCGTGGTCAGATACAAGGCGGGGAACATAGGACCCGGGGAACATAGGACCCTTTTCTACAAAAAGGGTCCTATGTTCCCCGGTCCCATACAAATAGCGGGGAACATAGGACCCGGGGAACATAGAGCTGGTAAGTCCCGCCCTTTCCGCTATCCCCGCTGGACCTCTAGATTGAAAAATCGTTAATGCAAGTGAATGTGAGAAAATAATTATTTTCTGGTCCCGTTTGAATTTTGCCATGAATGTGAACATATGTTGTCTGTGAATTTTTAATATAATTTTTCGTGTAAAGAATGCTACAATTGAGTGGGTAGAAGTTTGATGCGGTTAAACTTTGTGTGAGAGCACTTTGTGGACTACAACTTTCCGCTAGACGACAGCTAACTAGTTTCCCATAACAACCATCAGTTGGTCGAGAGGTAGAGGGTTATTAAGATCGACTTTGAACACAGTGAACCATACAACTTTACAGTCACACTGTATCATAGTGTTAATGTGTTGAGTGAAGCTAGACATGTTTCGAATATTTTTGTTACCATGTGTGTTTATTCCTGCCGTTACAAAAACTAGCATCTCAGTTAATGTTAGCGATTAGAGCTAGCTCACGTCACAGGTGACATGTAGTCTTTCTCGTTATGTCTTTTCCACAACTGATAGCCAAATAATGCATGAATATACTGTCAAACTCGTAACATGAAAAATTATATAAAAAATTCACAGACAACATATGTTCACATTCATGGCACAATTCAAACGGGACCAGAAAATAATTATTTTCTCACATTCACTTGCATTGACGATTTTTCAATCTAGAGGTCCACTGGGGGTTTAGCGGATGGGCGGGACTTACCAGCTCTATAGGTACGTTCCCGCTAACGTTACACCAAGCATCACATCAGCTAACATGAATTTGATAAAAATCCCTTCCCTAGTTTGTAACGTTATACATTAACGTTAAACTCAAAATGTATGTGCTACATAATTCAGTAGCACATACATTTTGAGTTTAACGTTAACAACCCTTTCCCAGTTTATGAAGTTGTGCGTCTATGAGCAAAGTAGACATAGGCTACTTTGCTCATAGACGCACAACTTCATAAACTGTATGATATGTTGCCTTAGACTACGGTAGGCTAATGCAGCTACTGCTAGAGAGACTAGATAGATAGATAGGCCTATTTTAGTCATCCCCAGACGTGTAACGTGAAGTCGTGCATGGATGTGATGTCTCCGTCCTGCAGGCCGCTTCGAACGTTATCACTCGATTGAATGGGCGTTATCAATCGTAATCAGCCTCATAGTTATGGGTTAGAAGGGGCCATCTACACCTTCTAGCAGGTTCAGAAGGCTGTTATCATCGATTCACATGGTTGACCGCGATACGAACACATTGGGATCCCAGAATCCAATCAGAAACGGAAATTACCGAGCAGGGACGGGCTAAAACGAAGAATTTAAATCGGGAAAGGTGGTGAGATGTGTTAGTGTACGTTTCCTGAAACGGAAATTACTGAGCAGGGACGGGCTAAAACGAAGAATTTAAATCGGGAAAGGTGTTTTTTTGTTGTTGTTTCGAACAAAATATAGGGATACTTATCCTGACTAAAACTCCTTCATGCTGTAAAACAACTAGAATCACGCGAAATTAGTGCAATTTCTTAGTCAATGGTCTTATAAGGGTAAAAGACGGACAACCCAGCTAACAATTTATGGTTCCCAGAACGTTCTGGTTAAATTATCGAAATGAGTGCGTATGTCTATGAATTGCAGTAATCAAATGAAAAAGGAAAGAAAGGTGTCCTGATGTGTTGTTTAGGGATGGTCCTGCTATATGTTTTCTCGACATATCTTTATGTCCGTCCGTCCGTCCCCCCCCCCCTACTTATGTTTTCACTTACTCCTGATATCCTGATGTATGGGTTGCATTTCATTATATGACTCCAGCAGAAAACTTACAGAAAGGAGAGGTGTCAAACTACAAGACAGCCAGTATGTAAGCAAGGCCTTGATTGTCCTTGTTTGGCTACTCATTTGTCTACTTCCTGAAGAGGCTGAAGCATGCTGGCCTTGACACCTCAGTCCTTGCTTTCATTAACAGCTGTGTTATGGAGTGCATCCTCACATCATGGTCTACTGCAGCGGTGGATACAGCACAATTGGCATTTTACGTCACTTTTACATTACTTTTACTGTGATTTTGCTAGATATGGTTGTCGCTGTGCTAAATATAGGCCCATAATGTAGATCGAGAAACGCATTGTACAGCTGACACATCTTGGGCTATACTATTAAGGGACAGCTGAATTGACCACCTAAACCATATATTTTCTGAAAGCCTATAGCCTCTAGATGTCAATTAATACACATTAAGACATGCCCCACCTTCCTACTGACTTTGACATATCATAAGGCGTACATAGGCCCATAATGTAGATCGAGAAACGCATTGTACAGCTGACACATCTTGGGCTATACTATTAATGGACAGCTGAATTGACCACCTAAACCATATATTTTCTGAAATCCTATAGCCTCTAGATGTCAATTAATATACAATAAGACATGTACCACCTTCCTACTGACTTTGGTGCATCATAAGGCGTACATAGGCCCATATTGTAGATCGAGAAACCGATTGTATAACTGATACATCTTGGGCTATACTATTAAGGGACAGCTGAATAGACCACCTAAACCATATATTTTCTGAAAGCCTATAGCCTCTAGATGTCAATTAATATACATTAAGACATGCCCCACCTTCCTACTGACTTTGGTGCATCATAAGGCGTACATAGGCCTATATTGTAGATCGAGAAACCGATTGTACAACTGACACATCTTGGGCTATACTATTAAGGGACAGCTGAATTGACCACCTAAACCATATATTTTCTGAAAGCCTATAGCCTCTAGATGTCAATTAATATACATTAAGACATGCCCCACCTTCCTACTGACTTTGGTGCATCATAAGGCGTACATAGGCCTATATTGTAGATCGAGAAACCGATTGTACAACTGACACATCTTGGGCTATACTATTAAGGGACAGCTGAATTGACCACCTAAACCATATATTTTCTGAAAGCCTATAGCCTCTAGATGTCAATTAATATACATTAAGACATGTACCACCTTCCTACTGACTTTGGTGCATCATAAGGCGTACATAGGCCCATATTGTAGATCGAGAAACGCATTGTACAGCGGATACATCTTGGGCTATACTATTAAGGGACAGCTGAATTGACCACCTAAACCATATATTTTCTGAAAGCCTATAGCCTCTAGATGTCAATTAATATACATTAAGACATGCCCCACCTTCCTACTGACTTTGGTGCATCATAAGGCGTACATAGGCCCATAATGTAGATCGAGAAACGCATTGTACAGCTGATATATCTTGGGCTATACTATTAAGGGACAGCTGAATTGACCACCTAAACCATATATTTTCTGAAAGCCTATAGCCTCTAGATATCAAGTAATATACATTAAGACATGCCCCACCTTCCTACTGACTTTGGTTCATCATAAGGCGTACATAGGCCTATATTGTAGATCGAGAAACCGATTGTATGACTGATAAATCTTGGGCTATACTATTAAGGGACAGCTGAATAGACCACCTAAACAATATATTTTCTGAAAGCCTATTGCCTCTAGATGTCAATTAATATACATTAAGACATGCCCCACCTTCCTACGGACTTTGACATATCATAAGGCGTACATAGGCCCATAATGTAGATCGAGAAACGCATTGTACAGCGGATACATCTTGGGCTATACTATTAAGGGACAGCTGAATTGACCACCTAAACCATATATTTTCTGAAAGTCTATAGCCTCTAGATGTCAATTAATATACATTAAGACATGCCCCACCTTCCTACTGACTTTGACATATCATAAGGCGTACAATGGCCCATATTGTAGATCGAGAAACGCATTGTACAGCGGATACATCTTGGGCTATACTCTTAAGGGACAGCTGAATTGACCACCTAAACCATATATGTTCTGAAAGCCTATAGCCTCTAGATGTCAATTAATATACATTAAGACATGCCCCACCTTCCTACTGACTTTGGTGCATCATAAGGCGTACATAGGCCCATAATGTAGATCGAGAAACGCATTGTACAGCTGACACATCTTGGGCTATACTATTAAGGGACAGCTGAATTGACCACCTAAACCATATATTTTCTGAAAGCCTATAGCCTCTAGATGTCAAGTAATATACATTAAGACATGCCCCACCTTCCTACTGACTTTGGTGCATCATAAGGTGTACATAGGCCTATATTGTAGATCGAGAAATCGATTGTACAACTGATATATCTTGGGCTATACTATTAAGGGACAGCTGAATTGACCACCTAAACCATATATTTTCTGAAAGCCTATAACCTTTAGATGTCAATTAATATACATTAAGACATGCCCCACCTTCCTACTGACTTTGGTGCATCATAAGGCGTACATAGGCCTATATTGTAGATCGAGAAACCGATTGTACAGCTGACACATCTTGGGCTATACTATTAAGGGACAGCTGAATTGACCACCTAAACCATATAGTCTAGTCATTAGAGGGGGTCCACGCGCACCCCCCGTAATTGTTGTTGACACCCATTTTTTTAGACTCCTTAATATGTCTAGTTAACAATAAAAGATGTTAACATTGCTGCAAATTGTCCCATGACTGTTTTTCAGAGCTGTCTTTAGAACCTGTGCAATAGCGAGTTTTACAATTAAGAAATTTCAATTCATATAACTTTTCAACCAGACATGATATAAAGACAAATGAGACCACTTTTTCATATAAATACAACATGGGGAATTGATTAGAGGGGTTAATTTATTGATAGAAACACTTTTTGACTATGTTAAGGCCTAAATGATCTAAAAATTATCTAATATTCGGCAAATCCGAACAGGAAACTGTGCATAAATGTTGTAAAGTTGAATGCAAATGCATCTATTTGTAACTGAATTCATTCATTAACATCAGGTGATCACTAAACATATTGCCATTAAACCTAGTCTACCAATGAAATATCCGTAAACCTTAATAATGGCATGATTCATGCTCACTGCAAATGATTTAGTTCAATTGTGTTGGAGCCATACCATGGAACCATACAGCATACAGTCAGATCTTGAAATCATACACATTCAAAACATTTTGCCAGACAACTAACGCACGCACACACACACACACACACACACACACACACACACACACACACACACACACACACACACACAACCTAGTTAACCTCTCCAGTAAGACAATGGACATTACTACACTTGAACTGGAGGGTAAAGTGAAAGCTTAAAAGCTTGAAATAATAGTGAAGATGTTCACAATAGATGTTTCCACAATGTCCCAGCAAATAATAATGCAAACACTCCACAAAATCTCCACAGTTCAGTGTGGAGTTTCAGCCTGTGGTTGTTGTGTTGTATTAATACTGTAGGAGCTACTATGTCTTTTTGGCAGTTACAGTCTAGAACATTCTATACATGGATTTCTATGCAACGTCACAAAAACATGCGTGCGCAACCAAGAGGCAGAAAGCACCATAGAACAGCATAGAGCAATGCAAAAGAGCAAAGGAATAAAATGAGTTTTTGTGCTGAAAACTGCACCAATTCGAAATCACGATGGTTAGAGAATGTTAAATCTGTTCAATATCCCTAATGGAATTCATGTCTTCGCCAAAAATGACAAAATACGATGTTATATTAATAATGCAAATGAACGTCAAACTTTGAAATATAGTCTGAAATGAGATGTTATTATCATTGAGACAACAGGGGTATACAATAAAATCCGATTGTAGCTTACAGCAGCTGACTATTTAGGTTAAGTTTATAACGTTGTGGACGGCCACCAAGCGTCTTGTGCCTCACGGCTGCGCACGCATCTAGTTTTGTTGGTAAACGGGAAACCCGTGTATTGGTAACTGTCATAACTGACAACTTAGAATGTTGGGGGTTATGTGTGGTGGGTCACTGAACTAACCAACTAACTGAAATAGAGATGCTTGATTTTCTCGTGCACACATTGAGCGTGGTGTGTAGCTGGATGGCACCAAAACTATGCCTACTGTAAGTCAAAGGCAAAAACTAGTTCTTCTCAACAAGGAGTTCAGATATGTATCTTACACATAGTTGGGATTGCCCATGGAAACTTCACATCATTCAAGACAATTAAAGGAGCTCCACATGAAAAGCTGTCACAGCTCCTCACAGTCCGAGACAAACGACTTGCTCAGCCAACAGGATCAGTTCATCGAATGGAAACGGTAACCTTATTCCTACCACACTGGAAGGTTTGGATCTTGATACATACGGCTATCACCGACAATGTTACCAACGCTTTCACTTGAGTTTAAATCGTTTGAAAGACTCTTCAGCGCTTACATCAAATGAACCATCAACATCTGGGACCCGGCACCATTCTCCACGGAAAAAGATCAGGCCAACTGAAGGTGAATCAGCATTATTTCCCCCTGAGTGTATATTCTGTGAAAAGCTTGAAATAAAGGTGCATGGAAAAACTGAAAGGCCGGTGAAGTTTGCCTCATGGAAGCATAAAGATTCGGCATGGCAGAAGATTGAATTGCAAGCACAAGGACTAGGACAAATGCGCCTATATCGACAGGTTCATGGAAAGGATCTACATGCTGCTGAGGCTCCGTGCCATCCTTCATGTCGTGACAGATTTTGTTTCACTTACAGAAACCATTTGCAACAGAAACGAAGAAAGACTCAAGAAACAGAGCAAGCCCACCTGACCTGACTGCAGCACACAAGGATGCTTTTGATTTTGTATTGCATGGTTTTTTAATGAGGGCACGCATATGGTGAGCCACTTTTGCATCCTTGTCAACAGAACCAAGCTTGTAGGAATATGCCTCAGCTACTGTAATGTCCTTCGAGTAAATAAGATTGGAAGACACACAGCCTTTATCACTTACTTTGGTGAAACCAATTTGATCACTGATTCAATGTTTTTGCAGGCGCCGCATTAGTTTTTCACTTCTGTAATTTGGATTTGGATAGTTGCTTCTCTCCAGTTCAATGTAAAGAAGTCGTAGTGATGAAAGCTGCATGATGTTTTTTTGGTCAATTACATTCTCACAGAGGACCTGCAATACAAAATCAAAAGCATCCTTGTGTGCTGCAGTCAGGTCAGGTGGGCTTGCTCTGTTTCTTGAGTCTTTCTTCGTTTCTGTTGCAAATGGTTTCTGTAAGTGATACAAAATCTGTCACGACATGAAGGATGGCACTGAGCCTCAGCAGCATGTAGATCCTTTCCATGAACCTGTCGATATAGGCGCATTTGTCCTAGTCCTTGTGCTTGCAATTCAATCTTCTGCCATGCCGAATCTTTATGCTTCCATGAGGCAAACTTCACCGGCCTTTCAGTTTTTCCATGCACCTTTATTTCAAGCTTTTCACAGAATATACACTCAGGGGGAAATAATGCTGATTCACCTTCAGTTGGCCTGATCTTTTTCCGTGGAGAATGGTGCCGGGTCCCAGATGTTGATGGTTCATTTGATGTAAGCGCTGAAGAGTCTTTCAAACGATTTAAACTCAAGTGAAAGCGTTGGTAACATTGTCGGTGATAGCCGTATGTATCAAGATCCAAACCTTCCAGTGTGGTAGGAATAAGGTTACCGTTTCCATTCGATGAACTGATCCTGTTGGCTGAGCAAGTCGTTTTTCTCGGACTGTGAGGAGCTGTGACAGCTTTTCATGTGGAGCTCCTTTAATTGTCTTGAATGATGTGAAGTTTCCATGGGCAATCCCAACTATGTGTAAGATACATATCTGAACTCCTTGTTGAGAAGAACTAGTTTTTGCCTTTGACTTACAGTAGGCATAGTTTTGGTGCCATCCAGCTACACACCACGCTCAATGTGTGCACGAGAAAATCAAGCATCTCTATTTCAGTTAGTTGGTTAGTTCAGTGACCCACCACACATAAACCCCAACATTCTAAGTTGTCAGTTATGACAGTTACCAATACACGGGTTTCCCGTTTACCAACAAAACTAGATGCGTGCGCAGCCGTGAGGCACAAGACGCTTGGTGGCCGTCCACAACGTTATAAACTTAACCTAAATAGTCAGCTGCTGTAAGCTACAATCGGATTTTATTGTATACCCCTGTTGTCTCAATGATAATAACATCTCATTTCAGACTATATTTCAAAGTTTGACGTTCATTTGCATTATTAATATAACATCGTATTTTGTCATTTTTGGCGAAGACATACATTCCGTTAGGGATATTGAACAGATTTAACATTCTCTAACCATTGTGATTTCGAATTGGTGCAGTTTTCAGCACAAAAACTCATTTTATTCTTTTGCTCTTTTGCATTGCTCTATGCTGTTCTATGGTGCTTTCTGCCTCTTGGTTGCGCACGCATGTTTTCGTGACGTTGCATAGAAATCCATGTATAGAATGTTCTAGACTGTAACTGCCAAAAAGACATAGTAGCTCCTACAGTATTAATACAACTCAACAACCACAGGCTGAAACTCCACACTGAACTGTGGAGATTTTGTGGAGTGTTTGCATTATTATTTGCTGGGACATTGTGGAAACATCTATTGTGAACATCTTCACTATTATTTCAAGCTTTTAAGCTTTCACTTTACCCTCCAGTTCAAGTGTAGTAATGTCCATTGTCTTACTGGAGAGGTTAACTAGGTTGTGTGTGTGTGTGTGTGTGCGTGTGTGTGTGTGTGTGTGCGTGTGTGTGTGTGGGTTAGTTGTCTGGCAAAATGTTTTGAATGTGTATGATTTCAAGATCTGACTGTATGCTGTATGGTTCCATGGTATGGCTCCAACACAATTGAACTAAAGCATTTGCAGTGAGCATGAATCATGGCATTATTAAGGCTTAGGGATATTTCATTGGTAGACTAGGTTTAATGGCAATATGTTTAGTGATCACCTGATGTTAATGAATGAATTCAGTTACAAATAGATGCATTTGCATTCAACTTTACAACATTTATGCACAGTTTCCTGTTCGGATTTGCCGAATATTAGATAATTTTTAGATCATTTAGGCCTTAACATAGTCAAAAAGTGTTTCTATCAATAAATTAACCCCTCTAATCAATTCCCCATGTTGTATTTATATGAAAAAGTGGTCTCATTTGTCTTTATATCATGTCTGGTTGAAAAGTTATATGAATTGAAATTTCTTAATTGTAAAACTCGCTATTGCACAGGTTCTAAAGACAGCTCTGAAAAACATGGGACAATTTGCAGCAATGTTAACATCTTTTATTGTTAACTAGACATATTAAGGAGTCTAAAAAAATGGGTGTCAACAACAATTACGGGGGGTGCGCGTGGACCCCCTCTAATGACTAGACTAATATATTTTCTGAAAGCCTATAGCCTCTAGATGTCAATTAATATACATTAAGACATGCCCCACCTTCCTACTGACTTTGGTTCATCATAAGGCGTACATAGGCCTATATTGTAGATCGAGAAACCGATTGTATAACTGATAAATCTTGGGCTATACTATTAAGGGACAGCTGAATAGACCACCTAAACAATATATTTTCTGAAAGCCTATAGCCTCTAGATGTCAATTAATATACATTAAGACATGCCCCACCTTCCTACTGACTTTGACATATCATAAGGCGTACATAGGCCCATAATGTAGATCGAGAAACGCATTGTACAGCGGATACATCTTGGGCTATACTATTAAGGGACAGCTGAATTGACCACCTAAACCATATATTTTCTGAAAGCCTATAGCCTTTAGATGTCAATTAATATACATTAAGACATGCCCCACCTTCCTACTGACTTTGGTGCATCATAAGGCGTACATAGGCCTATATTGTAGATCGAGAAACCGATTGTACAGCTGACACATCTTGGGCTATACTATTAAGGGACAGCTGAATTGACCACCTAAACCATATATTTTCTGAAAGCCTATAGCCTCTAGATGTCAAGTAATATACATTAAGACATGCCCCACCTTCCTACTGACTTTGGTTCATCATAAGGCGTACATAGGCCTATATTGTAGATCGAGAAACCGATTGTATAACTGATAAATCTTGGGCTATACTATTAAGGGACAGCTGAATTGACCACCTAAACCATATATTTTCTGAAAGCCTATAGCCTTTAGATGTCAATTAATATACATTAAGACATGTCCCACCTCATTACTGAGAGGCTTTCTACAGGTATTTTGTGAAATATAGGGGTTGCTATGGTAGTGGTTGCTAAGCTATTGCTAGGGTAACTGAGAAGGTTGCTATGGTGTTGCTACAGGATATATAGTGGTTGCTATGCAAGTTTTATAGGGTAATCATTTTGGTTGCTAGGTTGGTGATAGAGTAACTGAGAAGGTTGCTAGGGTGTTGCTAGAGTAGATATGGTGGTGGCTATAGTGGTTGCTATGCTGGTTGCTAGGGTAATTGAGATGGTTGCGAGGCTAGTCATGTTGGTTGACTATCAAAGTGGTTGCCAGGTTGGCAGTGTTGGGAAAGTTCATTTTCTACGTGAACTAGTTCAAAGTTCAGTTCACACATTTTAAAATGAACTAGTTCAGTTCATAGTTCATAATTCAAAATTTTGAACTAAGTTCACACTTTCCAAAAATGAACTAGTTCATAGTTCTTTTTTTTTTTCATATGTTGCTGCGAGCTATTATTTTTCAAAATTATTGCCACAGCCCATATAGAATGCAGTTAATTTGGGTTGAGGATCTGTCTTGACAGTCTTTTGATTTTGTATTGGCTTGCACATACCTTGAAAGGCTAGCCAGGTGCTTCAGTTCAATGTGCCGTTTCAGGTTTGCTGTGGATGTGACTGAAGTGCGGGCAAAGTTTGCACAGAAATGTACGATTTTTCCCATCCTCACCGACCTTGTCATAAAACTTGTTTAAATGATCATACGACGCCTCCTTGCTGCTTTGTCGTCTACATCAGCCTTTCTCAAACTTCTTTGACCTGAGGCCCAGTCAAGGCATACTTTGGGGTCATAGGGCCCACCTACATGAACCCACCCCCTCCTCCCACCCCCCATCAAATTATAATGATATCACAATTATTATTATTTTTATACTATATTGCTATACATGCACTTCAAAACAGTCAATGTTTAAAGTGCTAAGATTGTTCACAAAAGTTTGTGAAAACATGCACATCAGAGTACTGCTTTACTACTGTAAAATATAATTAGGCCTGCAATGTTTTTGCATTGTTGGATGATGCTTGCATGAGAAATACTTCTCAAAACAAAAGCAATTATATGGGTGCCGTTGTTTTGGGATCGATCTTTCCCTCATGCAAGCATCATACACTGATAGAATATTTATATGCTATTTAAATACATTTCATTTGAATGCCTGATTGTAAGGATTCAGGAAACACAACCAGCTTTTGTGAATGGTAAATGGCGGATCAGATCATGCGTAAATCACTGATCTGGAGATCTTTAGCTATCTTTAACTAAGACTAATTAATAGCTTTTGGCTGACTTTAATACTTAATGCTAGACAGTGTTTTATATAGTCTGTGCTCTGTTTTTATGGAAGTTGCATAAATCACCGTCGTTCTATTAAATGTCGTTTCATAATTAAATAGCCTTCCAATAGGTTGAGCTTAGCTTTGCTACCAACGTGCACACGCATGCATTGAATAAACGCTCATACCACGACTTAATTCTATGCCTCTATGTTTGATGACACCAAATTAACAAGTATTTCCTACTAATTGCAGAAACGTTTGTTTTCTTTTTCTGTCCGCGGTTCCTTGATCGATCAATTGCGCAGCAAATTATCAGACGATGCCCCGGGAATAATTTCACTCTGCAGACCAGCATTGTCCACGTTGCGGACCGCGGCCCATAGTTTGAGAAATGGTGACCTGCATGCTGCCATATTAAGGCCTTTTTACGGTGTGTTTTAGCCGGGTTTTCATGTGGAAGGCTGTGTAGAAATCTGGCACCCTATTGAACGAAGTTAAACTGAAAGAGCGTGCCGTTCACAGACACCAGAATGAACGAGTTCACAGTAACGTTCATCAGGCAGTAATGCAGGACGTTCAGTTCAAGTTCGGTCAAAATATGAACGAGTTCATGAACTTTCGTTCAATGAACGCGTTCAGGCACAACACTGCAGGTTGGCATTGTACAGGTGGTTGCTAGGTTGTTGATAGGATAACCAAGAAGGTTGCTAAGGTGTTGCTAGGGTAGATATGGTGGTTGCTATTCCAAATAAAGTGGTTGCTATGCTGGTTGCAAGGTTAATCATGTTGGTTGCAATGGTGGTTGCTCGGTTGACATTGTGGTGGTAGTTGTGAGGTTGTTGGTAGGGTAATTAATATGGTTGCTAGGTTGTTGCTATGGTTCTTATGTTGGTTGCTAGGTTGTTGCTAGGGTAACTTAGAAGAATTTTGTTCAGCTAATACATTTTGGCCTACACTATTAAGGGACAGCTGAATTGACCATCTAAACCATATATTTTCTTAAAGCCTATAGTCTGTAGATGTCAATTAATATGAATTAAGACATGTCCAACATTCCTACTTACTTTGGTGCATCATATAGGCTTAAGCAATACTGCTATTTTTGCTCTTAGACTAAAAATCCATAATCACTTTAAAAACGCTAACTGATTACAATAGTTTTTGAAAGTCAATTTTTTTCATCTTCATGCTTGAAATTGTAACCATATTCTTTATTGAGTTATGTTAATTGACTATAATACTATTGTATTGTCATCCTTCTTTGGGACTTGAGTACTTCAATATCCCCTTCATGTATCAATGTACATTAAAGCATCCTTGATAGTAAAGGACTCTCCATGTAAATAATTACTTGAATTGTCTTTTACTTGTACTGGTTCTATATGTTTGGACCACTGATTGACTGCACTCTGGTTTTCATCAGCAAGGTCAAGGCTTAAATTAACCTCAGATAAGTCTGTTTTCATCCCATGCATCATATGTGCTAATGTTGTTGTTTTTTTTTTCAATCTTTGGCTCCGCCTCCTGGCAACACACAAGCAGCTATATTTGAGTATGTAGTTAAATCGCATCTCACATATTCACAGACTCTATAGCATCCCCTAGAAATCCAATATTTCCTATATTTGGCTCCGCCTCCTGGCAACACACAAGTCATTAGATGTCCCAAATTTGACAAACTAGTTTGTTATCATCCCATGTATCAAAATATGTGCCACATGTTGGTACTATCTTGAATTAACTAGTGTAATCTTATCAAGGCCTGTCTGACCTATGCAAATTATGGCCATCTAAACCTAGGGTTAGCATTTCTAACTTGCATACCTCATAAACAGACAAAATTTAGCATGTGACATCTATCTATGACATAAAATATATGAGATACGTAAAATCACATCTCACACATTCATAGACTCTATAGCGCCCCCTAGAAATCTACATTTTCCAATCTTTGGCTCCGCCTCCTGACAACATACAAGCAGCTAGAGGTCTCAAATTTGACAAACACGTTTGTTATCATTCCCTGTATCAAAATATGTGCCACATGTTGACATTTCATGAAATAATGGGTGTGACACTTACCTAGGCCTGTCTGGCCATATGGGTGTCTCAATTGTAGTTTCTGAGTATGTCCGGTGCATCAAACTTGCCATGGCAGGTAAGATCAGTGAAATTGGGTTTATTTCAGCACAGCACACCTCTGTGTATCATATTCAACCAAAATATGGATGTTTTAATGCTTTGTGAATGATTTAATAACTTTTGTTGGTCAACATCTGTCAAAAAATGCTCTCTGAACGGCCATTTCTGAAGATTTCTTGTGCATCAAAATTCCCACAGCACCTTAGATTAGTGAAATTGGGTTTATTTCAGCACAGCACACCTCTGTGTATCATATTCAATCAAAATATGGATGTTTTAATGGTTTGTGTATGATTTAAGAACTTTTGTTGGTCAACATCTGTCAAAAAATGCTCTCTGAACGGCTATTTCTGAAGATTTCTTGTGCATCAAAAGTCCCACAGCACCTAAGATAAGTGAAATTGGGTTTATTTCAGCACAACACACCTCTGTGTATCATATTCAATCAAAATATGGATGTTTTAATGGTTTGTGTATGATTTTAGAACTTTTGTTGGTCAACATCTGTCAAAACAATGCTCTCTGAACGGCCATTTCTTAAGATTTCTTGTGCATCAAAAGTCCCACAGCACCTAACATAAGTGAAATTGGGTTTATTTCAGCACAACACACATCTGTGTATCAAGATCAATCAAAATATGTAAGTTTGTGATTGCTTAAAACAGGGGGTTGTCCAATACACATAAAACAGCAAAGGTATGATAATACAAAGCAGCACTACAGGCACTAAATAATAATTTACATTTGATCAGATTCACTTTTATTGTCATTGTGCAGAGTGAAAGTACAAACAGGGTTCCCACTCTAAGTCAAATGTAAAATTCTATGACTTTTCCCTGACAGAACACCGAATTTCCATGACTTACAATATACCGACCAATGATTTCAGAGCACCTGCATCAAGAGTCTTTTACTTTTTTAGAGCGGGAGATGAATAAATAGGCATTGAATTAACACAGTTGGGCTACTCAAGCAAGCTGTAAAGCTAATAACCAGATATACACCAATACTATGTGGAAATATGTTCTGCATTTTAGCTAGTACATCATAAACTACTACGACAAAATTCCCTGATATTCCATGACTTTGCCCCCAAAATGATAAAAAAATCCCTGACTTTCCATGTCTGGAATAGACTTTCTAAAATTCTATGATATTCCAGAAATTCTATGACCCGTGGGAACCCTGTACAAAGCAAAAGTGCAATGTGATATACAAAGTATAGACAGATGGTGCATAGGCAGGACAAGAAATACTGTATAGTGTTGTGTAGACAGTAATATGCAGTTGGTATAGTATAGTATAGTAGTATATATACTTTTTTGATCCCGTGAGGGAAATTTGGTCTCTGCATTTAACCCAATCAGTGAATTAGTGAAACACAAACAGCACACAGTGAACACACAGTGAGGTGAAGCACACACTAATCCCGGCGCAGTGAGCTGCCTGCTTTAACAGCGGCGCTCGGGGAGCAGTGAGGGGTTAGGTATGCTTGCTCAAGGGCACTTCAGCCGCGGCCCACTGGTCGGGGCTCGAAACGGCAACCCTCCGGTTACAAGTCCAGAGTGCTAACCAGTGGTCCACGGCTGCCCCCTATTTGGTTTACAGAAGGTGGTTTAGAGTGATATAAATTAGATATAAATATGGGCAGTGCATTAACAGAACATATAAGAAAAACAGAATAAATATGGATATTCAGTATGAACCATATAGACAGATATGTGCAGTGTGGTAACAGTACCATTGTAGTGCAGAAACAGTAACATTATAAGAGCATGAAGAGCAGTAGAATATGGTTATGTATAATTGTAATTACAGTATGTGCATTTGTAAATAAATAACACTATGGGTGGGATAGGGTATTTGGGGGCTTAGTTGATTGGTTGTCACCGGTGGGGTATACTACGAAGCACGTTAGACATATCTAGGGCATAAAAAAAAAAATTCTTGGGTTCCGGTTTCCGACCGACCCTGTCAATTTATGTGCGACCCAAATTTATTTTATGAGCTTGGGGAAGAAATAACACTAAATATATTAAATACATCCACAAATAAAAGGCAAACTATAATTACATTAAATATAGCCGCAAGCGGCGATGGCGGGCCCGAGCACCTGCGGGCCGCAACCCGTGACATGTCGGAATCCAACAAAGCACCGACGTGGTGCGTATGTGAAATGTACATATTTGATGCGTGTGCTATTTGTTTTTGTATTTTATTTTCTGCCACATTTACTTGCTTGGCCAGGTGGGGGCGTAATGCAAGGCAGGCCCATTGGGTGTCATCATAATCATAATATATATTAACCTGAGAAATTTCAGACCATTCATTTTAAGCAAAGAACATTTCTGATACACTTTTTGGTTGGCCAGATGGTGGCGCTATGTTAGGCATGAAAATTACACATGTGAATATCATCACAATAATGATATCCAAAATGTTTGTAAACTTTCAGATCAATCACTTAAGGCATTGTCCATTTCTGGCACATTTACTGCTTGACCAGGTGGTGGCGCTATGCCAGGCAGGCCCATTGGGTGTCTGGATATCATCATAATCATAATATCTATTAACCTGAAAAGTTTCAGACCATTTATTCAAAGCATAGAGCATTTCTGGCACATTTCCTGCTTGGCCAGAAGGTGGCGCTATGCTAGGCCTGTGAATTATGCATGTGAATATCATCACAATAATGATATCCAATATTTTATAAAGTTTCAGATCAATCACTTAAGGCATTGTCCATTTCTGGCACATTTCCTGCTTGGCCAGGTGGTGGCGCTATGCCAGGCAGGCCCATTGGGTGTCTGGATATCATCATAATCATGATATCTATTAACCTGAGAAGTTTCAGACCATTCATTCAATGCACTGTGATTTATGACACATTTCCTGTTTATGTGGTGAGATCTTAAAATCATATCAAATATATTACAACATTCAAAAATACCTTCACAATTTAACATCAGCGACATCTTGGCATAATGTTTGCCAAATTTCAAATGAATCTGACAAACCGTCTAGGAGGAGTATGTTCAAATTGATCATGTGACATCAGTATAATTGTCATTCTTTCTGTTGCCAGTTGGTGGCGCTATGCCAAACATGCATTATGGGCATGTGAATGTTATCATTAACATGGTCTTCAATGACCTGTAAAATTTAAAACATTTCAAGCCATGCATGGTGAATTATGACACATTTATTTTTTATGTGGAAGGGTATTAAAATTAATAATTTCGCCATTGCGTCAAATTACAACATATCAAAAAAAGGCTTCACAATTTAGAATCAGGAACATCTCGGCGTCATGTATACCAACTTTGACATGAATCGGATCAACCGTCTAGGAGGAGTACGTTAAAATTGATCGATCATATCCACAATGCACAAAATCTCAATTACCTCACTTCCTGTGGGCGTGGCTAATGGCATGTTAATACAAAAGTTGTTTGTTTTTGGGAGTTACATACACCCACCAAATTTGGTGTGTGTATCTAAAACTATATGCCAACCACAAGTCACTGTGACGTAAGGGGGCGCTATGGAGTTCCTGGGCAACGCCCGGTGCCAAGCTTTTATCCCTGTCTATTCACTGTACCACTTGATGTGTGTGCTAAATTTCATGCGTTTTCGACCATGTTAACCACCTCAAAATATATGCCAACCACGGGATCAGTCACCTAAGGGGGCGCTAGCGAGTCTCTGGGCCACACCCGAGGTCAAGCTCTTGTACCTAACTGCGTTGCGTGACACCTGACGTGTGTGCCAAATTTCAAGAATTTTCGACCATGTTAACCACCTCAAAAACAGGAAAGCAAAAAAGTGGAATAACAATAATAATAATAAATATAGCCGCAAGCGGCAATGGCGGGCCCGAGCACCTGCGGGCCGCAACCCGTGACATGTCGGAATCCAACAAAGCACCGACGTGGTGCGTGTGTGAAATGTACATATTTGATGCGTGTGCTATTTGCTTTTGTATTTTATTTTCTGCCACATTTACTCGCTTGGCCAGGTGGGGGCGTAATGCAAGGCAGGCCCATTGGGTGTCATCATAATCATAATATATATTAACCTAAGAAATTTCAGACCATTCATTTTCAGCAAAATTTCTGATACACTTTTTGGTTGGCCAGATGGTGGCGCTATGTTAGGCATTGAAATTACACATGTGAATATCATCACAATAATGATATCCAAATTTTTTGTAAACGTTCAGATCAATCACTTAAGGCATTGTCCATTTGCTGGCACATTTCCTGCTTGGCCAGGTGGTGGCGCTATGCCAGGCAAGCCCATTGGGTGTCTGGATATCATCATAATTATAATATCTATTAACCTGAGAAGTTTCAGATCATTTATTCAAAGCATAGAGCATGTCTGGCACATTTCCTGCTTGACCAGGTGGTGGCGCTATGCCAGGCAAGCCCATTGGGTGTCTGGATATCATCATAATCATAATATCTATTAACCTGAGAAGTTTCAGACCATTTATTCAAAGCATAGAGCATTTCTGGCACATTTCCTGCTTAGCCAGATGGTGGCGCTATGCTAGGCCTGTGAATTACGCATCTGAATAGTCTCACAATAATGATATCCAAGATTTTATAAAGTTTCAGATCAATCACTTAAGGCATTTTCCATTTCTGGCACATTTCCTGCTTGGCCAGGTGGTGGCGCTATGCCAGGCAGGCCCATTGGGTGTCTGGATATCATCATAATCATGATATCTATTAACCTGAGAAGTTTCAGATCATTCATTCAATGCACTGTGATTTATGACACATTTCCTGTTTATGTGGTGAGATATTAAAATCATATCAAATATATTACAACATTCAAAAATCCATTCACAATTTAACATCAGCGACATCTTGGCATAATGTTTGCCAAATTTCAAATGAATCTGACAAACCGTCTAGGAGGAGTATGTTCAAATTGATCATATGACATCAGTATAATTGTCATTCTTTCTGTTGCCAGTTGGTGGCGCTATGCCAAACATTCATTATGGGCATGTGAATATTATCATTAACATGGTCTTCAATGACCTGTGAAATGTAAAACATTTCAAGCCATGCATGGTGAATTATGACACATTTATTGTTTATGTGGAAGGGTATTAAAATGAATAATTTTGCCATTTCGTCAAATTACAACATATCAAAAAAAGCTTCACAATTTATCATCAGGAACATCTCGGCATCATGTATACCAACTTTGACATGAATCGGATGAACCGTCTAGGAGGAGCACGTTAAAATTGATCATGTTCACAACGCACAAATTCTCAATTACCTCACTTCCTGTGGGCGTGGCTAATGGCATGTTAATACAAAAGTTGTTTGTTTTGGGGAGTTACATACACCCACCAAATTTGGTGTGTGTATCTAAAACTATATGCCAACCACAAGTCACAGTGACATAAGGGGGCGCTAGCGAGTCTCTGGGACATACCCGGGGCCAAGCTTTTTTACCTAGCTGCTTTGTGTGACACCTGATGTGTGTGCCAAATTTCAAGACTTTTCAATTATGTTAACCACCTCAAAATATTTGCCAACCATGGGATCAGTCACCTAAGGGGGCGCTAGCGAGTCCCTGGGCCACGCCCGGGGTCAAGCTCTTGTACCTAACTGCGATGCGTGACACCTGACGTGTGTGCCAAATTTCAAGAGTTTTCGACCATGTTAACCACCTCAAAAACAGGAAAGCAAAAAAGTGGAATAACAATAATAATAGTGAAAAATAATAATAATAATAATAATAATCCTTACAAAAACAATAGGGCCTTGCGCCCTTCGGTGCTCGGGCCCTAAATATAGCCGCAAGCGGCAATGGCGGGCCCGAGCACCTGCGGGCCGCAACCCGTGACATGTCGGAATCCAACAAAGCACCGACGTGGTGCGTTTGTGAAATGTACATATTTGATGCGTGTGCTATTTGTTTTTGTATTTTATTTTCTGCCACATGTACTTGCTTGGCCAGGTGGGGGCGAAATGCAAGGCAGGCCCATTGGGTGTCATCATAATCATAATATATATTAACCTGAGAAATTTCAGACCATTCATTTTAAGCAAAGAACATTTCTGATACAGTTTTTGGTTGGCCAGATGGTGGCGCTATGTTAGGCATGGAAATTACACATGTGAATATCATCACAATAATGATATCCACATTTTTTGTAAACAGATCAATCACTTAAGGCATTGTCCATTTTCTGGCACATTTCCTGCTTGACCAGGTGGTGGTGCTATGCCAGGCAGGCTCATTGGGTGTCTGGATATCATCATAATTATAATATCTATTACCATGAGAAGTGTCAGACCATTTATTCAAAGCATAGAGCATTTCTGGCACATTTCCTGCTTGGCCAGATGGTGGCGCTATGCTAGGCCTGTGAATTACGAATGTGAATATCATCACAATAATGATGTCTGATATTTTATAAAGTTTCAGATCAATCACTTAAGGCATTGTCCATTTCTGGCACATTTCCTGCTTGGCCAGGTGGTGGCGCTATGTCAGGCAGGCCCATTGGGTGTCTGGATATCATCATAATCATGATATCTATTAACCTGAGAAGTTTCAGACCATTCATTCAATGCGCTGTGATTTATGACACATTTCCTGTTTATGTGGTGAGATATTAAAATCATATCAAATATATAAGTTATCAAAAATCCCTTCACAATTTAACATCAGCGACATCTTGGCATAATATTCGCCAAATTTCAAATGAATCTGACAAACCGTCTAGGAGGAGTATGTTCAAATTGATCATGTGAAATCAGTATAATTGTCATTCTTTCTGTTGCCAGGTGGTGGCGCTGTGCCAAACATGCATTATGGGCATGTGAATATTATCATTAACATGGTCTTTAATGACCTGTGAAATTTAAAACATTTCAAGTCATGCATGGTGAATTATGACACATTTATTGTTCATGTGGAAGGTTATTAAAATTAATAATTTCGCCATTTCGTCAAATTACAACATATCAAAAAAAGGCTTCACAATTTATAATCAGGAACATCTCGGCGTCATGTATACCAACTTTGACATGAATCGGATCAACCGTCTAGGAGGAGTATGTTAAAATTGATCATGTCCACAACGCACAAAATCTCAATTACTTCACTTCCTGTGGGCGTGGCCAATGACATGTTAATACAAAAGTTGTTTGGTTTTGGGAGTTACATACACCCACTAAATTTGGTGTGTGTATCTAAAACTATATGCTAACCACAAGTCACAGTGACATAAGGGGGCGCTATGGAGTTCCTGGCCAACGCCCGGTGCCAAGCTTTTATCCATGTCTATTCACTGTATCACTTGATGTGTGTGCCAAATTTCATGCGTTGTCACCCATGGGAAGCACCTCTTTTGGGATCACAATTCAGCACATATTTCATCACATTAGTCTGCACAAAATCCCAAATATCTCACTTCCTGTTGGGCGTGGCTCATGCATTGTACATAGGAAAGTTGTTCATCTTGGAGAGATACAGACACCTACCAAATTTGGTGTGTGTAGCTGAAATCATATGCCAACCACGGGATCAGTCACTTAAGGAGGCGTAAGGGGGCGCTAGCGAGTCCCTGGGCCATGCCCGGGGCCAAGCTTTTGTACCTAGCTGCTTTGTGTGACACCTGATGTGTGTGTCAAATTTCAAGACTTTTCGTTTATGTAAACCACCTCAAAATATATGCCAACCACGAGATCTGTCACTTAAGGGGGCGCTAGCGAGACCCTGGGCCACGCCCGGAGTCAAACTCTTGTACATAACTGCGATGCGAGACACTTGACGTGTGTGCCACATTTCAAGAGTTTTCGACAATGTTAACCACTTCAAAAACAGGAAAGCAAAAAAGTAGAATAATGAATAATAATAATAATAATAATAATAATCCTTACAAAAACAATAGGGCCTTGCGCCCTTCGGTGCTCGGGCCCTAATAATAATAATAATAATAATAATAATAATAATCCTTACAAAAACAATAGGGCCTTGCGCCCTTCGGTGCTCGGGCCCTAATAATAATAATAATAATAATCCTTACAAAAACAATAGGGCCTTGCGCCCTTCGGTGCTCGGGCCCTAAATATAGCCGCAAGCGGCAATGGCGGGCCCGAGCACCTGCGGGCCGCAACCCGTGACATGTCGGAATCCAACAAAGCACCGACGTGGTGCATCTGTGAAATGTGCATATTTTATGCGTGTGCTATTTGTTTTCGTATTTTATTTTCTGGCACATATCCTGCTTGACCAGGTGGTGGCGCTATGCCAGGCAGGCCCATTGGGTGTCTGGATATCATCATAATCATAATATCTATTAACCTGAGAAGTTTCAGACCATTTATTCAAAGCATTGAGCATTTCTGGCACACTATCTGCTTGGCCAGATGGTGGCGCTATGCTAGGCCTGTGAATTACGCATGTGAATATCATCACAATAATGATATTACATTACATTACATTACATTTGGCTGACGCATTTTTAGCCAAAGCGACTAACAACATGGTAAACAGTTTAAGTTTAGAGCAATTCTCAACAATATTAGGACAATTTAAGAAAAAACATTAGAGTACAGTAAGAATAAGTGCATCAGTGAGTGCTGTTTTTAACAGTTACGTGTCAGTTTAAGACGGCTGGTGAGTGCTAGGATCAGCAAGATTTGTTGTAAGATGTATGTATGATATCCAATATTTAATAAACTTTCAGATCAATCACTTAAGGCATTGTCCATTTCTGGCACATTTCCTGCTTGACCAGGTGGTAGCGCTATGGCAGACAGGCCCATTGGGTGTCTGGATATCATCATAATCATAATATCTATTAACCTGAGAAGTTTCAGACCATTTATTCAAAGCATTGAGCATTTCTGGCACATTTCCTGCTTGGCCAGATGGTGGCGCTATGCTAGGCCTGTGAATTACGCTTGTGAATATCATCACAATAATGCTATCCAATATTTTATAAAGTTTCAGATCAATCACTTAAGGCATTTTCCATTTCTGGCACATATCTTGCTTGGCCAGGTGGTGGCGCTATGCCAGGCAGGCCCATTGGGTGTCTGGATATCATCATAATCATGATATCTATTAACCTGAAAAGTTTCAGACCATTCATTCAATGCACTGTGATTTATGACACATTTCCTGTTTATGTGGTGAGATATTAAAATCATATCAAATATATTACAACATTCAAAAATCCCTTCACAATTTAACATCAGCGACATCTTGGCATAATGTTTGCCAAATTTCAAATGAATCTGACAAACCGTCTAGGAGGAGTATGTTCAAATTGATCATGTGAAATCAGTATAATTGTCATTCTTTCTGTTGCCAGGTGGTGGCGCTATGCCAAACATGCATTATGGGCATGTGAATATTATCATTAACATGGTCTTTAATGACCTGTGAAATTTAAAACATTTCAAGCCATGCATGGTGAATTATGACACATTTATTGTTCATGTGGAATGGTATTAAAATTAATAATTTCGCCATTTCGTCAAATTACAACATATCAAAAAAAGGCTTCACAATTTATAATCAGGAACATCTCGGCGTCATGTATACCAACTTTGACATGAATCGGATCAACCGTCTAGGAGGAGTATGTTAAAATTGATCATGCCCACAACGCACAAAATCTCAATTACCTCACTTCCTGTGGGCGTGGCTAATGGCATGTTAATACAAAAGTTGATTGTTTTTGGGAGTTACACACACCCATCAAATTTGGTGTGTGTATCTAAAACTATATGCCAACCACAAGTCACTGTGACGTAAGGGGGCGCTATGGAGTTCCTGGGCAACGCCCGGTGCCAAGCTTTTATCCCTGTCTATTCACTGTACCACTTGATGTGTGTGCTAAATTTCATGCGTTTTCGACTATGTTAACCACCTCAAAATATTTGCCAACCACGGGATCGATCAGTCACCTAAGGGGGCGCTAGCGAGTCCCTGGGCCACGCCCGGGGTCAAGCTCTTGTACCTAACTGCGATGCATGATACCTGACGTGTGTGCCAAATTTCAATAGGTTTCGACCATGTTAACCACCTCAAAAACAGGAAAGCAAAAAAGTGGAATAACAATAATAATAATAAATATAGCCGCAAGCGGCGATGGCGGGCCCGAGCACCTGCGGGCCGCAACCCGTGACATGTCGGAATCCAACAAAGCACCGACGTGGTGCGTTTGTGAAATGTACATATTTAATGCGTGTGCTAGTTGTTTTTGTATTTTATTTTCTGTCACAATTACTCGCTTGGCCAGGTGGGGGCGTAATGCAAGGCAGGCCCATTGGGTGTCATCATAATCACAATATATATTAACCTGAGAAATTTCAGACCATTCATTTTAAGCAAAGAACATTTCTGATACACTTTTTGGTTGGCCAGATGGTGGCGCTATGTTAGGCATGAAAATTACACATGTGAATATCATCACAATAATGATATCCAAAATGTTTGTAAACTTTCAGATCAATCACTTAAGGCATTGTCCATTTCTGGCACATTTACTGCTTGACCAGGTGGGTGGCGCTATGCCAGGCAGGCCCATTGGGTGTCTGGATATCATCATAATCATAATATCTATTAACCTGAAAAGTTTCAGACCATTTATTCAAAGCATAGAGCATTTCTGGCACATTTCCTGCTTGGCCAGAAGGTGGCGCTATGCTAGGCCTGTGAATTACGCACGTGAATATCATCACAATAATGATATCCAATATTTTATAAAGTTTCAGATCAATCACTTAAGGCATTGTCCATTTCTGGCACATTTCCTGCTTGGCCAGGTGGTGGCGCTATGCCAGGCAGGCCCATTGGGTGTCTGGATATCATCATAATCATGATATCTATTAACCTGAGAAGTTTCAGACCATTCATTCAATGCACTGTGATTTATGACACATTTCCTGTTGATGTGGTGAGATATTAAAATCATATCAAATATATTACAACATTCCAAAATCCATTCACAATTTAACATCAGCGACATCTTGGCATAATGTTTGCCAAATTTCAAATGAATCTGACAAACCGTCTAGGAGGAGTATGTTCAAATTGATCATGTGACATCAGTATAATTGTCATTCTTTCTGTTGCCAGTTGGTGGCGCTATGCCAAACATGCATTATGGGCATGTGAATATTATCATTAACATGGTCTTCAATGACCTGTGAAATTTAAAGCATTTCAAGCCATGCATGGTGAATTATGACACATTTATTGTTTATGTGGAAGGGTATTAAAATTAATAATTTCGCCATTTCGTCAAATTACAACATATCAAAAAAAAACTTCACAATTTATAATCAGGAACATCTCGGCATCATGTATACCAACTTTGACATGAATCGGATCAACCGTCTAGGAGGAGTACGTTAAAATTGATCATGTCCACAACGCACAAAATCTCAATTACCTCACTTCCTGTGGGCGTGGCTAATGGCATGTTAATACAAAAGTTGTTTGTTTTTGGGAGTTACATACACCCACCAAATTTGGTGTGTGTATCTAAAACTATATGCCAACCACAAGTCACTGTGACGTAAGGGGGCGCTATGGAGTTCCTGGGCAACGCCCGGTGCCAAGCTTTTATCCCTGTCTATTCACTGTACCACTTGATGTGTGTGCTAAATTTCATGCGTTTTCGACTATGTCAACCACCTCAAAATATTTGCCAACCACGAGAGCAGTCACCTAAGGAGGCGCTAGCGAGTCCCTGGGCCACGCCCGGGGTCAAGCTCTTGTACCTAACTGCGATGCATGACACCTGACGTGTGTGCCAAATTTCAAGAGGTTTCGACCATGTTAACCACCTCAAAAACAGGAAAGCAAAAAAGTGGAATAACAATAATAGTGAAAAATAATAATAATAAATATAGCCGCAAGCGGCAATGGCGGGCCCGAGCACCTAGGGGCCGCAACCCGTGACATGTCGGAATGCAACAAAGCACCGACGTGGTGCGTTTGTGAAATGTACATATTTGATGCGTGTGCTATTTGTTTTTGTATTTTATTTTCTGCCACATTTACTCGCTTGGCCAGGTGGGGGCGTAATGCAAGGCAGGCCCATTGGGTGTCATCCTAATCATAATATATATTAACCTGAGAAATTTCAGACCATTCATTTTAAGCAAAGAACATTTCTGATACACTTTTTGGTTGGCCAGATGGTGGCGCTATGTTAGGCATTGAAATTACACATGTGAATATCATCACAGTAATGATATCCAAAATGTTTGTAAACTTTCAGATCAATCACTTAAGGTATTGTGCATTTCTAGCACATTTCCTGCTTGACCAGGTGGTGGCGCTATGCCAGGCAGGCCCATTGGGTGTCTGGATATCATCATAATCATAATATCTGTTAACCTGAGAAGTTTCAGACCATTCATTCAATGCACTGTGATTTATGACACATTTCCTGTTTATGTGGTGAGATATTAAAATCATATCAAATATATTACAACATTCAAAAATACCTTCACAATTTAACATCAGCGACATCTTGGCATAATGTTTGCCAAATTTCAAATGAATCTGACAAACCGTCTAGGAGGAGTATGTTCAAATTGATCATATGACATCAGTATAATTGTCATTCTTTCTGTTGCCAGTTGGTGGCGCTATGCCAAACATGCATTATGGGCATATGAATATTATCATTAACATGGTCTTCCATGACCTGTGAAATTTAAAACATTTCAAGCCATGCATGGTGAATTATGACACATTTATTGTTTATGTGGAAGGGTATTAAAATTAATAATTTCGCCATTTCGTCAAATTACAACATATCAAAAAAACGCTTCACAATTTATCATCAGGAACATCTCGGCGTCATGTATACCAACTTTGACATGAATCGGATCAACCGTCTAGGAGGAGTACGTTAAAATTGATCATGTCCACAACGCACAAAATCTCAATTACCTCACTTCCTGTGGGCGTGGCTAATGGCATGTTAATACAAAAGTTGTTTGTTTTTGGGAGTTACATACACCCACCAAATTTGGTGTGTGTATCTAAAACTATATGCCAACCACAAGTCACAGTGACATAAGGGGGCGCTATGGAGTTGCTGGGCAACGCCCAGTGCCAAGCTTTTATCCCTGTCTATTCACTGTATCACTAGATGTGTGTGCCAAATTTCAAGACTTTTCGATTATGTTAACCACCTCAAAATATTTGCCAACCACGGGATCAGTCACCTAAGGGGGCGCTAGCAAGGCCCTGGGCCACGCCCGGGGTCAAGCTCTTGTACCTAACTGTGATGTGTGACACCTGACGTGTGTGCCAAATTTGAAGAGTTTTCGACCATGTTAACCACCTCAAAAACAGGAAAGCAAAAAAGTAGAATAACAATAATAATATAGAAAAATAATAATAATAATAATCCTTACAAAAACAATAGGGCCTTGCGCCCTTCGGTGCTCGGGCCCTAATAATCCTTACAAAAACAATAGGGCCTTGCGCCCTTCGGTGCTCGGGCCCTAAATATAGCCGCAAGCGGCAATGGCGGGCCCGAGCACCTGCGGGCCGCAACCCATGACATTTCAAAATCCAACAAAGCACCGACGTGGTGCATTTGTAAAATGTACATATTTGATGTGTGTGTTATTTGTTTTTGCATGTTATTTTCTGCCACATTTACTTGCTTGGCCAGTTGGGGCAATATGCAAGGCAGGCCCATTGTGTGTCATCATAATCATAATATATATTAACCTGAGAAATTTCAGATTATTCATTTTAAGCAAAGAACATTTTTGATACACTTTTTGGCCAGATGGTGGCGCTATATTAGGCATGTGAATTACACATGTGAATATCATCACAATAATGATATCCAATATTTTGTAAAGTTTCAGATCAACCAATAAAGGCATTACCAATTTCTGGCACATTTTCCTGCTTGGCCAGGTGGTGACGCTATGCCAGGCAGGCCCATAGGGTGTCTGGATATCATCATAATTATAATATCTATTAACCTGAGAAGTTTCAGACCATTCATTCAAAGCATAGAGCATTTCTGGCATATTTCCTGTTTGGCCAGATGGTGGCGCTATGCTAGGCATGTGAATTATATGTGTGAATATCATCACAATAATGATATCCAATATTTTATAAAGTTTCAGATCAATCACTTAAGGCATTGTCCATTTCTGGCACATTTCCTACTTGGCCAGGTGGTGGCGCTATGTCAGGCAGGCCCATTGGGTGTCTGGATATCATCATAATCATAATATCTATTAACCTGAGAAGTTTCAGACCATTCATTCAATGCACTGTGATTATATGACACATTTCCAGTTTATATGGTGAGATATTAAAATCATGACATATTACAACATATCAAAAATCCCTTCGCAATTTAACATCAGCAACATCTTGGCATAATGTTAGCCAAATTTCACATGAATCCGACAAATTGTCTAGGAGGAGTATGTTAAAATTGATCATGTAACATCAATGTAATTGCCATTCTTTCTGTTGCCAGGTGGTGGCGCTATGCCAAATATACATTATGGGCATGTGAATATCATCACTACCATGGTATTCAAAGACCTGTGAAATTTAAAACATTTCAAGCCATGCATGGTGAATTAAGACACAATTATTGTTAACGTGGAAGGGTATTAAAATTCATAGTGTCGCCATTTCGTCAAATTACAACATATCAAAAAAAGCTTCACAATTTAGAATCAGAAGCATATTGGCATCATGTATACCAACTTTCACATGAATCGGATCAATCGTCTAGGAGGAGTACGTTAAAATTGATCGATCATGTCCACAATGCACAAAATCCCAATTACCTCACTTCCTGTGGGCGTGGCTAATGGAATGTTAATACAAAAGTTGATTGTTTTTGGGAGTTACACACACCCACCAAATTTGGTGTGTGTATCTAAAACTATATGCCAACCACAAGTCACAGTGACATAAGGGGGCGCTAGCGAGTCTCTGGGCCATACCCGGGGCCAAGCTTTTTTACCTAGCTGCTTTGTGTGACACCTGATGTGTGTGATAAATTTCAAGACTTTTCGATTATGTTAACCACCTCAAAATATTTGCCAACCACGGGATCAGTCACCTAAGGGGGCGCTAGCGAGTCCCTGGGCCACGCCCGGGGTCAAGCTCTTGTACCTAACTGCGATGCGTGACACCTGACGTGTGTGCCAAATTTCAAGAGTTTTCGACCATGTTAACCACCTCAAAAACAGGAAAGCAAAAAAGTGGAATAACAATAATAATAATAATAATAGTGAAAAATAATAATCCTTACAAAAACAATAGGGCCTTGCGCCCTTCGGTGCTCGGGCCCTAAATATAGCCGCAAGCGGCAATGGCGGGCCCGAGCACCTGCGGGCCGCAACCCGTGACATGTCGGAATCCAACAAAGCACCGACGTGGTGCGTTTGTGAAATGTACATATTTCATGCGTGTGCTATTTGCTTTTGTATTTTATTTTCTGCCACATTTACTCGCTTGGCCAGGTGGGGGCGTAATGCAAGGCAGGCCCAATGAGTGTCATCATAATCATAATATATATTAACCTGAGAAATTTCAGACCATTCGTTTTAAGCAAAGAACATTTCTGATACACTTTTTGGTTGGCCAGATGGTGGCGCTATGTTAGGCATTGAAATGACACATGTGAATATCATGACAATAATGATATCCAAAATGTTAGAAAACTTTCAGATCAATCACTTAAGGCATTGTCCATTTCTGGCACATTTCCTGCTTGACCAAGTGGTGGCGCTATGCCAGGCAGGCCCATTGGGTGTCTGGATATAATCATAATCATAATATCTATTAACCTGAGAAGTTTCAGAACATTCATTCAAAGCATAGAGCATTTCTGGCATATTTCCTGTTTGGCCAGATGGTGGCGCTATGCTAGGCATGTGAATTATATGTGTGAATATCATCACAATAATGATATCCAATATTTTATAAAGTTTCAGATCAATCACTTAAGGCATTGTCCATTTCTGGCACATTTTCTACTTGGCCAGGTGGTGGCGCTATGCCAGGCAGGCACATTGGGTGTCTGGATATCATCATAATCCTAATATCTATTAACCTGATAAGTTTCAGACCATTCATTCAATGCACTGTGACTATATGACACATTTCCAGTTTATATGGTGAGATATTAAAATCATGACATATTACAACATATCAAAAATCCCTTCGCAATTTAACATCAGCAACATCTTGGCATAATGTTAGCCAAATTTCACATGAATCCGACAAACCGTCTAGGAGGAGTATGTTAAAATTGATCGATCATGTAACATCAGTGTAATTGCCATTCTTTCTGTTGCCAGGGGGTGGCGCTATGCCAAATATACATTATGGGCATGTGAATATCATCACTACCATGGTATTCAAAGACCTGTGAAATTTAAAACATTTCAAGCCATGCATGGTGAATTAAGACACATTTATTGTTAACGTGGAAGGGTATTAAAATTCATAGTTTCGCCATTTCGTCAAATTACAACATATCAAAAAAAGCTTCACAATTTAGAATCAGAAGCATATTGGCATCATGTATACCAACTTTCACATGAATCGGATCAATCGTCTAGGAGGAGTACGTTAAAATTGATCATGTCCACAATGCACAAAATCCCAATTACCTCACTTCCTGTGGGCGTGGCTAATGGCATGTTAATGCAAAAGTTGATTGTTTTTGGGAGTTACACACACCCACCAAATTTGGTGTGTGTATCTAAAACTATATGCCAACCACAAGTCACAGTGACATAAGGGGGCGCTATGTAGTTCCTGGGCAACACCCGGGGCCAAGCTTTTTTACCTAGCTGCTTTGTGTGACACCTGATGTGTGTGTCAAATTTCAAGACTTTTCAACCATGTTAACCACCTCAAAATATATGTCAATCACGGGATCAGTCACCTAAGGGGGCGCTAGCGAGTCCCTGGGCCACGCCCGGGGTCAAGCTCTTGTACCTAACTGCGTTGCGTGACACCTGACGTGTGTGCCAAATTTCAAGAATTTTTGACCATGTTAACTACCTCAAAAACAGGAAAGCAAAAAAGTAGAATAACAATAATGAAATATAGCCGCAAGCGGCAATGGCGGGCCCGAGCACCTGCGGGCCGCAACCCGTGACATGTCGGAATCCAACAAAGCACCGACGTCGTGCGTTTGTGAAATGTACATTTTTCATGCGTGTGCTATTTGCTTTTGTATTTTATTTTCTGCCACATTTACTCGCTTGGCCAGGTGGGGGCGTAATGCAAGGCAGGCCCAATGAGTGTCATCATAATCATAATATATATTAACCTGAGAAATTTCAGACCATTCATTTTAAGCAAAGAACATTTCTGATACACTTTTTGGTTGGCCAGATGGTGGCGCTATGTTAGGTATTGAAATGACACATGTGAATATCATCACAATAATGATATCCAAAATGTTTGAAAACTTTCAGATCAATCACTTAAGGCATTGTCCATTTCTGGCACATTTCCTGCTTGACCAAGTGGTGGCGCTATGCCAGGCAGGCCCATTGGGTGTCTGGATATAATCATAATCATAATATCAATTAACCTGAGAAGTTTCAGACCATTCATTCAAAGCATAGAGCATTTCTGGCATATTTCCTGTTTGGCCAGATGGTGGCGCTATGCTAGGCATGTGAATTATATGTGTGAATATCATCACAATAATGATATCCAATATTTTATAAAGTTTCAGATCAATCACTTAAGGCATTGTCCATTTCTGGCACATTTCCTACTTGGCCAGGTGGTGGCGCTATGCCAGGCAGGCCCATTGGGTGTCTGGATATCATCATAATCATAATATCTATTAACCTGAGAAGTTTCAGACCATTCATTCAATGCACTGTGACTTTATGACACATTTCCTGTTTATATGGTGAGATATTAAAATCATGACATATTACAACATATCAAAAATCCCTTCGCAATTTAACATCAGCAACATCTTGGCATCATATTTGCCAAATTTCACATGAATCTGACAAACTGTCTAGGAGGAGTATGTTAAAATTGATCACGTGACATCAGTGTAATTGCCATTCTTTCTGTTGCCAGGTGGTGGCGCTATGCCAAATATGCATTATGGGCATGTGAATATCATCACTCCCATGGTATTCAAAGACCTGTGAAATTTAAAACATTTCAAGCCATGCATGGTGAATTAAGACACATTTATTGTTTATGTGGAAGGGTTTTAAAATTAATAATTTCGCCATTTCGTCAAATTACAACATATCAAAAAAAGGCTTCACAATTTATAATCAGGAACATCTCGGCGTCATGTATACCAACTTTGACATGAATCGGATCAACCGTCTAGGAGGAGTACGTTAAAATTGATCATGTCCAAAATGCACAAAATCTCAATTACTTCACTTCCTGTGGGCGTGGCTAATGGCATGTTAATACAAAAGTTGTTTGTTTTTGGGAGTTACATACACCCACCAAATTTGGTGTGTGTATCTAAAACTATATGCCAACCACAAGTCACAGTGACATAAGGGGGCGCTATGGAGTTCCTGGGCAACGCCCGGTGCCAAGCTTTTATCCCTGTCTATTCACTGTACCACGTGATGTGTGTGCCAAATTTCATGCGTTTTCACCCATGGGAAGCACCTCCTTTAGCATCATGATTCATCACATATTTCATCACATATTAGTCTGCACAAAATCCCAAATACCTCACTTCCTGTTGGGCGTGGCTAATGCATTGTACATACGAAAGTTGTTCATCTTGGGGAGATACAAACACCTACCAAATTTGGTGTGTGTAGCTGAAAGTATATGCCCACCACGGGATCAGGCATCTAAGGGGGCGTAAGGGGGCGCTAGCGAGTATCTGGGCCATGCCCGGGGCCAAGCTTTTTTACCTAGCTGCTTTGTGTGACACCTGATGTGTGTGCCAAATTTCAAGACTTTTCCACCATGTTAACCACCTCAAAATATTTGCCAACCACGGGATCAGTCACCTAAGGGGGCGCTAGCGAGTCCCTGGGCCACGCCCGGGGTCAAGCTCTTGTACCTAACTGCGTTGCGTGACACCTGACGTGTGTGCCAAATTTCAAGAGTATTCGACCATGTTAACTACCTCAAAAACAGGACAGCAAAAAAGTAGAATAACAATAATAATAATAATAATCCTTACAAAAACAATAGGGCCTTGCGCCCTTCGGTGCTCGGGCCCTAATAATAATAATCCTTACAAAAACAATAGGGCCTTGCGCCCTTCGGTGCTCGGGCCCTAAATATAGCCGCAAGCGGCAATGGCGGGCCCGAGCACCTGCGGGCCGCAACCCGTGACATGTCGGAATCCAACAAAGCACCGACGTGGTGCGTTTGTGATATGTACATATTTGATGCATGTGCTATTTGTTTTTGTATTTTATTTTCTGCCACATTTACTCGCTTGGCCAGGTGGGAGCGTAATGCAAGGCAGGCCCATTGGGTGTCATCATAATCATAATATATATTAACCTGAGAAATTTCAGACCATTCATTTTAAGCAAAGAACATTTCTGATACACTTTTTGGTTGGCCAGATGGTGGCGCTATGTTAGGCATGAAAATTACACATGTGAATATCATCACAATAATGATATCCAAAATGTTTGTAAACTTTCAGATCAATCACTTAAGGCATTGTCCATTTCTGGCACATTTCCTGCTTGACCAGGTGGTGGCGCTATGCCAGGCAGGCCCATTGGGTGTCTGGATATCATCATAATCATAATATCTATTAACCTGAAAAGTTTCAGACCATTTATTCAAAGCATAGAGCATTTATGGCACATTTCCTGCTTGGCCAGAAGGTGGCGCTATGCTAGGCCTGTGAATTACGCACGTGAATATCATCACAATAATGATATCCAATATTTTATAAAGTTTCAGATCAATCACTTAAGGCATTGTCCATTTCTGGCACATTTCCTGCTTGGCCAGGTGGTGGCGCTATGCCAGGCAGGCCCATTGGGTGTCTGGATATCCTCATAATCATGATATCTATTAACCTGAAAAGTTTCAGACCATTCATTCAATGCACTGTGATTTATGACATATTTCCTGTTTATTTGGTGAGATATTAAAATCATATGAAATATATTACAACATTCAAAAATCCCTTCACAATTTAACATCAGCGACATCTTGGCATAATGTTTGCCAAATTTCAAGTGAATCTGACAAACCGTCTAGGAGGAGTATGTTCAAATTGATCATATGAAATCAGTATAATTGTCATTCTTTCTGTTGCCAGGTGGTGGCGCTATGCCAAACATGCATTATGGGCATTTGAATATTATCATTAACATGGTCTTTAATGACCTGTGAAATTTAAAACATTTCAAGCCATGCATGGTGAATTATGACACATTTATTGTTCATGTGGAAGGGTATTAAAATTAATAATTTCGCCATTTCGTCAAATTACAACATATCAAAAAAAGGCTTCACAATTTATAATCAGGAACATCTCGGCATCATGTATACCAACTTTGACACTAATCGGATCAACCGTCTAGGAGGAGTACGTTAAAATTGATCATGTCCACAACGCACAAAATCTCAATTAGCTCACTTCCTGTGGGCGTGGCTAATGGCATGTTAATACAAAAGTTGTTTGTTTTTGGGAGTTACATACACCCACCAAATTTGGTGTGTGTATCTAAAACTATATGCCAACCACAAGTCACTGTGACGTAAGGGGGCGCTATGGAGTTCCTGGGCAACGCCCGGTGCCAAGCTGTTATCCCTGTCTATTCACTGTATCACTTGATGTGTGTGCCAAATTTCATGCGTTTTCACCCATGAGAAGCACCTCTTTTGGCATCATGATTCATCACATATTTCATCACATATTAGTCTGCACAAAATCCCAAATACCTCACTTCCTGTTGGGCGTGGCTAATGCATTGTACATACGAAGGTCGTTCATCTTGGGGAAATACAAACACCTACCAAATTTGGTGTGCGTAGCTGAAAGTATATGCCCACCACGGGATCAGTCATCTAAGGGGGCGTAAGGGGGCGCTAGCGAGTCTCTGGGCCATACCCGGGGCCAAGCTTTTTTACCTAGCTGCTTTGTGTGACACCTGATGTGTGTGCCAAATTTCAAGACTTTTCGATTATGTTAACCACCTCAAAATATTTGCCAACCATGGGATCAGTCACCTAAGGGGGCGCTAGCGAGTCCCTGGGCCACGCCCGGGGTCAAGCTCTTGTACCTATCAGCGATGCGTGACACCTGACGTGTGTGCCAAATTTCAAGAGTTTTCAACCATGTTAACCACCTCAAAAACAGGAAAGCAAAAAAGTGGAATAACAATAATAATAGTGAAAAATAATAATAATAATAATAATAATCCTTACAAAAACAATAGGGCCTTGCGCCCTTCGGTGCTCGGGCCCTAATAATCCTTTCAAAAACAATAGGGCTTCGCACCTCTCGGTGCGCAAGGCCGTGCGGCACCGTCGGTGCTCGGGCCCTAATTATGTGTTTTATGTAGTTTGTCGAGGACTGGTTCAGACACGTCACATCCATAACGTGAAACCGTCACATCCATAACGCCAGTTTTTCCTACATAATGCATTACGAAAATGACGCATAGTTTTAAAAACACACTTTTTGTGTTCATTCAAGTCTCCTCCATGCTACATATATCATAGTTTCGGCAGTTTCCTTCAAAATTCACAGAGTTTGTAGAAAACCTGTAATCTCTCACAAAAGTGTGTCCATTTCATGTCACATCCATAACGCTGATAAAATGCCTTGTATTCTTAGGATGAAATTGATTATATGAAATTTGAGGATTTTTTCAGTATTCAGAGGACAGAGGTTACATTAAAAGTTATGCAAATTAATTCACTGATACTAATTTTGCCCCCAAGGCATTTTGTTTACCAATATGAGTCCAATTGTCACATCCATAACGCTGGAACTGCCCCCCTATTCAATCCCAACACTTTTTCAACTGCATGAAACATAACATTGAACCATCAAATATCTCCCAGAGTTCAGTGCACATCAGTCCCAACATTTAGCAATATAATCAAACAGTCCAAAAGTAAATTAGATCCCAAACCAAACCGAAAATGTTATGCTTTTGATAGCCTACCAGTATGCCGCTCCAAACGAAACGCATCTTTAATGATGGTTAGACAAACTGGCTTCAGATATCCAACAGAGTGAATATGAGATTGTGCAGTCTTACAGTACTGTAGATGGCTGTGGTTAGTGATGTGATGCTGTTAATGGGTTAGGGACCATTCGTTATTTATAAACGGGGTCACCGGAGGGATTTTGAGTGCTTCAATCGAAAGTTGCATGACCCTCCCCTGCCTGCAAGATAATTTTCAACGACCCTTCAGCAGTCTTTTCAAAAAAGACATGACCCTCCTCGGCTAATTGTCGATACCTTCCGCCCACGCTGTAAAGCGCTATGCTATGCTATGATAACACATCGACTTAAGCAATCGTTCTAAACTAACCCTCTGCTTTCTGATCTTACACATCACACTTCACCAAGATGGTGGCCATTTCAGTAGAGTTACTCACTAACATTGTTGTGGAAACACAATAAGCATGGAAACTAAATGCACACTTCCTGCAACTGCATTAGCGTACTTGAAATAAGTTACTCCTCTAGTAAGTATTCACATGAAATAAAACAATAAAAAATTGAGACCATTCAACAGAGCACACTGGGTAATAACAAATTCAACACATGAACTTGTTGTTATGGACTCGTCTCTAGGCTTCCTCGGTCATTGTAAAGCTGCCGAAGCTGAACATTATCCAAAACTCAATTTCTCAGAAGAGCTTCAATTTGGGAGCTTGCTACACTCCTTCCTTCTCAAATGACTTGAAAAGGCCGTTTGCACAATTTCACACATTATCACAGGGACCGAAAAATACCTAACATGCCAACTTTTTCCGGGTTTAGGCCTATCATATTAACTTTTCCCCGTTGCCGTTTTAATATTTTCCCGTAGAATATCCCATATTACTGTAATACTCTCATAACATTAGTCCTGCATTCTGGCCTGTCTCTGTGTTGTCCTGTTGTTACCCCTTGCCCTTCCAGAGAAACAGATGTATTCAAATCATCGTTTTGCTTGCTTGAATGCGAACTCAGAGTGATGTTAACCTACAGTAGGCCTATTTAAGTTAACAACGTGGTTGTCGTGAGAGCACGATTCATTGGCGCTTGCAGTGTTCGGCCGTAGGCTCTACGCGCGCACCTGCCAGGCTAAGAGCCAAAGAAATCCCCCTGTATATTCACTCCAAGTTGGCCTACCATAACTTACCAACTCAACACTGTAGACCATAAACTGGCTATTTATATGACCAATGTATTTGTTCAACTGTATGAAGCAGAATTAAGCACTGCTACTTGGAACGTAACACATTTTTGTTGGCAGGAGAGAGAATGACAGCGATTAACAAATTGCACTTGTTGCTGGTTTCCAATAAATAGGGCCTACTATATATTTTTTTGCAAACAACAAAAACAGAAAGGATGGAGACAGCAAAGCTAGAGATGGGCAGAAACAAGGTCAATTGGTAGAAATGCTTGTCAAAACGTTAGGAGCTGGATGTGTGGATGAATGAAGCACAAGTATGCTTTATAAGCATGCACACTGTTTAAAGTTAGGCTACATGGTAAACTACAAGTAAACCAAAGTTAAATTTAGCTTGTTTAGGGCTGGATAAAGTTGACCAAATGGATATAGGCTGTTAGGCGTGAATAAAGTAGGCTACTTTGTTGCTCCAACCCTTCCAACGTTAATGGGGACGGATGTTGACATTTTCCGTATTTTGCGTGAGAAACCCGGGAAATCTCCCTTATTTTCATTATTCAATGTTGACAGAGCTATGGAACGAAAGAGAACGTTATATGGCGACAGAAATCAACAATCAAACAAGCCACTTTGATTTTTTGCTGTTTTCATTAATACAAAAGATGGGTGACCCCCCCTCCTAGACAAAAAAAAGTTAGGTGACCCTCCCCTCAGCAAAGAATAAAAAGACATGACCCTCCCCTATTTTCCTCCGGTGGCCCCGTTTATAAATAACGAACGGTCCCTTAGCGCAAACCCTATAGGTTATTATTTATTTAGCGTACCTATAAGGCTTTTTTTATCAAAAGTGAGGGGGACGACGGCCTCTTCAGCACTGCGGGGGACATATCCCCCACATCCCCCGTGCCTCCTGCGCCCCTGGTGCTGTGTGTGTGTGTGTGTGTGTATGTGTGTGTGTCTGTGTGTGCATGAGTGTGTGTGCATGTATGCAATGCATGTAAAATGTAAATCAGGCTTCTAGGCCAGGTATACAAGAATTTGGTCTCTGCATTTAAGCACACACTAATCCCGACACAGTGAGAGAGAGAGAGAGAGAGAGAGAGAAAAAGACACAATGTGAAAACTACACTGATGGTATGAATAAAAACACATCTGGCTTTTGCTTTCTCTGTGCACAGGGTAGGCTATGTCAGTTTGAGGTAGGCTAATACTTTTGTCATAGTTCTGTAAACATACAGGGGTCCAAACATCAAGTATTGGTGTTTATTTACACACATCAAAACAAACACATCAATGTGTGTTTTTCAAAACACAAAATAGCAATTTCACTGAGAAAAAAAAATCAGTCTACATTGTGTAGTCTCAAAATTTCGTCTACATCACATGCAATGTCCTCTAGTCCAAGGCACCGGGGAAAATATATTCTGGAATGCCGTATCTAGGCCTGACATGATGCCTGGTCAATATCCCCACATGTAAACTGATTTTTTTTGCCTGTAAAAGGGCTATTTCTTACTCTTCTTACCCTTCCTATTCCCCCTCCTCATCCTCCTCTTGCTCCTCCTTGTCCTCTTCCTCTATCTTCACATCCTTGTCCTTGTCATCCTCTCTCTCACTTCTTCACCCCTGCGTCCTCTTCCTCCTAATTCTTCACCTCCACGTCTTCTTCCTCCAATTCTTCGCCCTCCTCTAATTCTTACTCTTCTCACTCTTCCTGCTCCCTCCATTGTACCCATTGTACATTACCTGTGGCTTATAGTGCTTAGGCTGATTGCAAAGTGAACTAATTATCTAAAACAGTTTTCACATGAGAAAGTGTGCCAGAGAGTAGGCAAAATAGTGTAAATAATAGCCATACATGTGTATAGATTTGCTAGGAGTGTGTTGATCATTTGGAAATTGAGTGTAAAGCAGTGAGTTGTGTTTACAGTTCCGCAAAAAGTGTGCTGTGCAGTGGATTGTACCTACAGTTGTGCAAAGTGTGTGTTACAAAATTGCAAACTGAGTGCAAAGCAGTGTTTGCGCTTTTAGTTTTGCGAACTCAATGAGTGGTTTTGCTTTAATAGTTTTAGAAATTGTGCTATAAGAATCACGGTTGTGTTTAAGCATTCAGAAAAAAAACTGTAATTCTGCCTTTGTGAAATACCCCTCTGGCCACACCTTGCACCCAGTGTGCATGCATTTCCGTTATCATAGGGAGATTCTGTTCTCAAACTTGGGCCCTAATACTAGAAAAATGCAGGCAGAAAGTACAGCCCAAGATATATACAGTTAATCTATTTTTCTCCTTGATTTATGGATGAAGACATTCAAGACAACATGCAAGTCAAGGCGAGGCAAGTTTATTTCTTATATTTCATACACAGAGGCAGTAAATGCTTTACATGAATAAAACCAAAAAGTAGAGCCATAGAAAGAGAGTTGTGACACTTTTGATTGATCGCCACACAATCAATAGTTTAAAAAACCTGAATGGCTATATTGAAGGAAGGTGTGATATATTTCTGGATGAGGGCAGAATCTAGTAACTCATTGGCTACTGACAAAGTGATTGGCCGTTTTGGAACTTTTACCGTCTCCATAACCCGGAAACTGGCATGGTTTCCCCACTGTCTCTTAGGCTACGTTTGTACATGGCCAGCTATTTTCATAAATGGACATTTCACCCTCTCCGTTTTCAAAAATAGCATTGTGCACACCTGTCAGTTTTCAGAGAAGTTTCTCCGTGTATATATGCGGTCAAGAGCATGCCAAACCTGTCGGTGGCAGTGTAAGGAGAAGCTCAATCCCACGTTAGCCAATCAGAATCCCGAAAATACCAACAACAGCAACAAATCACTTCCTATTTCTCTTTTGAACTGTATTTGCGAATGCAAACAGGCCAAAAGTGTTTGCACAAACGTAAAAATGTGTACCACCTTAATAGCATTCATGATCAGTAGCCAAACAAACTGTAAACATAGGGCGCTCACGTGACATTAAAGGTGCCATGTGTAATGTCCGCCAAAAAATCAATTCATACTCCACATTCAATAAAAGATGGGGGCAGTATACCTCCAGAAAGTGAGTTGGTCTACCCTAGAGTAACAAGCGAGAAACGTGTATTGCAGTTTGGCTGGCGGTTATGTTGCCCGCATACCGCCTCCTATTGCCGAAACTGCCATTATGACACCTGTCGGGCTGTGGCTAGTAATTTAGCATGCTAATTCAGGTTGATATCTCTGCAGCACTATACCTTGTTCATTTTTTAATGACATCATCGCCCTTATTTCTTCACATTCTTTTGATGCATGTAGCTCATTTTTTGGATATTTTTACCTCAATTCTTACACATGGCACCTTTAAACATTTTCCGGCGGGTAATGTGACGTTTGAAAACCTAAAATCCTGTTTCTCCCAGTTGACATGACAACACATTAACGGCGTTATCAGAAGTAACGCCGTTAGGGGCCTTATAGGAGTGTCGGCACTAGGGCTGTCACTTTGGTGAAAAAATCCTGTTCGATTTTTAAGACATAAGTGTGAATTGAATCGATTGTAAAATCGATTTTTTATGTCAAAAGACGTTTCCATTTTCAACGGCAAATATAGGCCAATTCACAAACAACTAACAGGCATTAGGACGAACGTAAAGAGGGCGGTTGTAGACGCAAGCCAGCAATATTTCTGATGATTTATTGGCGTGAAGTTTCGTGGCTGCAGGCTTCAACGTACCTGTGTCTGTGTTTACGATTAGAAATGTCAAACAAATTTCGCCTACGTAGAACTCGATTGCACAGTTTGCATAGCCTGCATAGCAATGCTTACTGCACTTCGGAATTCTTTTATATTCTTATATTCTTGTTTGTGAATTTTGTTACATCTATCCTTTTTATTTGTTTAATTCGTTTAAAATTAATAGTGTACATATTTGGTTAAAATCGATTCCCTATTTTAGTTTTCGAAACTTGTGTTGTTTGGTCCAATCGATTGTGCAATTGATTTTCGAACGTAAAGTGACAGCCCTAGTCGGCACACTGTTTTCTTTACCGCTCTGGCAAAAAGAAGTTAAAAATTAGATATGAACATAATAATGAAAAGAAAGTAAAGTACATAAAGTACAATTATTAAAATAATGTATATTACACCCCCTCCTGTTTATGAACATCTGTTGATCCTTTCTATATTACTGTGCCACCACAAATTGATACAAAAATAAGAGTTGCTGCTCACAATGTAGCTTTGCCCAATACATTGCAAAAAAAAAACAAGAACAGCATTTATAGTTGTGAGATTATACTTCACAATTTCTCTGAGAGGTTGCAAGCAGCCGTTTTAGCTTTTTTTGGTATATTCTCCTCCTTTACATTAGAACTGGGGCGTTTTTCAGGCTTCCCAGGTGTATTCTCAGATGAGCCCTAAAAGGTAAAAACATTACCAATATCAGAATACATTTTAAATATGCACAGTCACAAATTAATACTGCCCATTCAAAAATAATGCACAGATTAATAGCACGTGGATGATGGTGATTTTAGGAGGTGTGAGGAATGTTGTGCATCATTCTCCTGGAAGATTTCATGAAAAATCAGCCTTATTATATTATTATTAAATACCCTCTTATAGGAGAGCTTTAAAATGAGACCTGACCTGTTTCTCTTAAAACAACCTTTGGTGACATAATGAGGAATAAGAGGAGATTGAGAAGGAAAAGTGGTAGTTACAGTGCATGAAAATGCACTGTACTGTTCTTCCTAGGCTTCTTCTTATTATTATTATAGTGCATGAAAATGCACTATACTGTTCTTCCTAGGATTCTTATTACAGTGCATGAAAATGCACTGTACTGTTATTCCAAGGCTTTTTACAGTGCATGAAAATGCACTGTACTGTTCTTCCTAGGATTCTTATTACAGTGCATGAAAATGCACTGTACTGTTATTCCAAGGCTTTTTACAGTGCATGAAAATGCACTGTACTGTTCTTCCTAGGCTTCTTCTTCTTCTTCTTCTAACGCAGTTAATGCAGCTTCAACCATTTAACGTAGAAACTTCATTCAAACTGCGTTGCGTAGGTCTTACTTAGGACATGTGGGCTATGTATTTTTCAGCTTTGTAACTTTTATACTTTTTAAACTATTAATTAAAAACTAGAAAAGCATTTCCTGAAGGAAATACAGTGCATGAAAATGCAAAAATATGATGAGGTCATATGGTTAAATTATTTGCTTGGTAGATAAGGTTTACTATAGTTGGAATGACTGAACAGTTGAATAGGTTGATAATTGAAATGGTTAAATTATTTAGGCAGATAGTTGACGATAACTAACAATTGGAATGGCTCCAATGTTTGCTAGTAGTTATGCTAACTATGTTAAAGATAATAATGTTAACCAAGTAACTACGCTAACTAGCATGCTAACAATATTAAAATGTTAACTATGCTAACCATATGACTTAGCTAACCTAGCTAATAATTTGTATTAGTTATGATAACTATGCTAATTAGCATGCTAACATGCTAATTATGTTAACCATGTGACTTAGCTAACTTCGCTAATCATTTTTAATAGTAATGCTAACTAACATGCTAACATGCTAGCATGCTAACTATGCTAACCATGTGACTTAGCTAACTTAGCTAATCATTTTTAGCAGTTTTATAAAAAATGCTAACTAGCATGCTAACATGTTAGCATGCTAACTATGCTAACCATGTGACTTAGCTAACTTAGCTAATCATTTTTAGCAGTTTTGCAAAAAATGCTAACTAGCATGCTAACATGCTAACTATGCTAACCATGTGACTTAGCTAACTTAGCTAATCATTTTTAGCAGTTTTGCAAAAAATGCTAACTAGCATGCTAACATGTTAGCATGCTAACTATGCTAACCATGCTAACTAGCTACAGTGGGTAGGAGTCATAGTTGATGACAAGTAACAGTTACAATGGCTGAACAGTTAAAAAGTTCAGTAGTTTAAAGGGTTAAATTGTTTAACAGTGAAATATTGTAGTGAGGACTTTTATTTTGAAACAGTTTTTGGCAGAGGAAGCAGTTGAACAGGATGTGTAGTCTTAATAGGGCCAGTTTGTATGCTTAAAGCCTGAGACTGGCAGTTGAAACAGGTGGCCCGAACACCTGCCATAGGATTCTAATTGCTTAACGGCCGTATTGTGATGTCATAATCATAATGTTAAGTCAATGGGGAAATTTTGATAGTTTTTAATTAATAGTTTAAAAAGTATAAAAGTTACAAAGTTGAAAAATACATAGCCCAAATGTCCTAAGTAAGACCTACGTAACAAAGTTTGAATGAAGTTTCTACGTCTAACGGTTGAAGCTGCATTAAACGCGTTAGAAGAAGAAAAATAAGAACTAGAAAAGCATTTCCTGAAGGAAATACAGTGCATGAAAATGCAAGAAATATGATGTAAAATATCATACAGAGTAAAAACAAACTATATTGGTTGCTAGGTAGATGAGGTTTAATATAGTTGGAATGACTGAACAGTTAAATAGGTGGATAGTTTATATAGTTAAATGATTTACTTGGTAGATAAGGTTTAATATAGTTGGAATGATTGAACGGTTAAATAGGTGGATCATTTAAATGGTTAAATTATTTAGGTAGATAATTGACGATAACTGACAGTTGGAATGGCTCTAATGTTTGCTAGCAGTTATGCTAACTATGTTATCAGAGATAATAATGTTAACCAAGTTACTTAACTTAGCTAATGTTTTCATTTTTAGTAGTTATGCTAACTAGCATGTTAGCATGCTAACTATGCTAACCATGTGACTTAGCTAACTTAGCTAATCATTTTTAGTAGTTTTATTAAAAATGCTAACTAGCATGCTAACATGTTAGCATGCTAACTATGCTAACCATGTGACTTAGCTAACTTAGCTAATCATTTTTAGTAGTTTTGCTAAAAATGCTAACTAGCATGCTAACTAGCATGCTAACATGCTAGCATGCTAACTATGCTAACCATGTGACTTAGCTAACTTAGCTAATCATTTTTAGCAGTTTTGCTAAAAATGCTAACTAGCATGTTAACATGCTAGCATGCTAACTATGCTAACCAAGTTACTTAGCTAACTTAGCTAACTAGCTAAAGTGGGTAGGAGTCATAGTTGATGGCAAGTAACAGTTACAATGGCTGAACAGTTAAAAAGTTCAGTAGTTTAAAGGGTTAAATTGTATAACAGTGAAATATTGTAGTAAGGACTTTTATTTTGAAACAGTTTTCGGCAGAGGAAGCAGTTGAACAGGATGTGTAGTCTTAATAGGGCCAGTTTGTATGCTTAAAGCCTGAGACTGGCAGTTGATGCTGGTGGCCTGGCCACCTGGCCTAGGATTCTAATTGCTTAACGGCAGTCTTAATAGAGCCATATTGTATGCTTAAAGCCTGAGACAGAGTATATAGTTTAAAAGTTAAATGTAGATAGTGTAATGGATGTTGATAGACAGAAAGTGTAATGGATGTTGATAGGCAGATTGTTTAATGGATGTTGATGGATAGTTTAATGGGTGGATGAGTGAATGGTTTGAAGAGGATGAATGGATAGAAAGTTGGATGAAATGTGTCTTATATCCTTGTAGAATGGAGAGACAGAGAGAGTTGGTCTAGTTCAGTAGAAAGCAGTTGATACAGGTGCAATCAGTTGAACTGATTCTTTGATGGGGCCTAGATGAGCAGCTGGAAGATGATACCAGGTGCAAATCAAGTTAATTAGTCCATTGTGATGTCATCAGCCCATGTTAAGTCTATGGGGAAATTTTGAGTAGTTTTTAATTAATAGTTTAAAAAGTATAAAAGTTACAAAGATGAAAAATACAAAGCCCACATGTCATAAGTAAGACCTACGCAACGCAGTTTGAATGAAGTTTCTACGTTAAACGGTTGAAGCTGCATTAACTGCGTTAGAAGAAGAAGAATAAGAAGAAGAAGAAGAAGCCTAGGAAGAACAGTAGAGTGCATTTTCATGCACTCTAATAAGAAATTTCGGAAGAACAGTATAGTGCATTTTCATGCACTATAACTATTCAAAATTTCCCCATAGACTTAACATGGGCTGATGACATCACAATAGAGCCGTTAAGCAATTAGAATCCTATGGCAGGTGTTCGGGCCACCTGCATCAACTGCCATTCTCAGGCTTTAAGCATACAAACTGGCCCTATTAAGACTACACACCCTATTCAACTGCTTCCTCTGCCAAAAACTGTTTCAAAATAAAAGTCCTCACTACAATATTTTACTGTTAAACAATAAGCCTATCTCATCTAAAAATGGCGTCTCTTCCGTTTTGCTACATTAAGACGTATCGCTACTTCCGGTCATACGGAACACCATTCACGGTGAATGGCAATGGCACAGATGATTTGCACAAGGCGGTATTGTGTGCCTCTGTGTACCAACAGCAGACCAAAACAACCATATTTGAGCTTTCAAAATTTTCCCCGCGATGTGGACCGTCGAAGAAAATGGATTCAAGCCATCAGGAGAGAGGAAGGCCCACTGTTTAACGTCTCTAATAGCACAGTCCTTTCTAGTATGCATTTCCGTAGCAGTGACCTGTACAAAACACCTAGTGGTTTTAACAAACCAGAGGTCTCTGACACAACCCAAGCCAGGAAGTCTGTTTTTGAAAGGACAACTGAGAGACTGGGGTTTGATGTTCATGAAGTCCAACAACCTTGTGGAAAGAAGATGTTGATGTTGCTAGCTATCTTAGCTTAGCTAGCTAGCCTAGCTACGGACCATAACTACGACGCACGACCATCCCCAGGTAAGATTTGATCCGAGTATATTAACTGGCAAGGAGATAAATAGCTAGGTGTACATTTGCATATACATTATGTTTATTTGGAGGATTTTACTGGCTCTGTGCACTACATAATTAGTACTTAAATTGTACTAAAACATAAGAAATAACATTAGCCTACAATGTGCAAGTGTTAAGCTTCTTAAAACCATGGGTGACTGATGAGCACTGATGCTAGCCTGACTGCAGTCTGCTCGGTTTCAAGTCGATATTTAAACGCAATTGTAGCTTCCACCTTTTTCCTAAATACACCAGCCTACGGTATGATATGAAAGACGAACTTCGTGTTTGTGTTATGGTGGGTGAACGGCACACGTTTCTCGCTCGTTGTAATCGCTTTTAAAAAGCACCTAAAGATGAATGCTTCAGTTGTGCAAAAATGTATGAAATACAATTTATGCAAGTGTTTTCTTAAACCCGTGGGCAGCTCCAAGGATTACTGCTGTGTGTCAGTCTGCTCGGTTTCAAGTAGATATTTAAACGCAATTTTAGCTTCCACCTTTTTCCTAAATACACCAGCCTACGGCATGATATGAAAGACGAACTTCGTGTTTGTGTTATGGTGGGTGAACGGCACACGTTTCTCGTTCGTTGTAATCGCTTTTAAAAAGCACCTAAAGATGATTGCTTCAGTTGTGCCAAAATGTATGAAATACAATTTATGCAAGTGTTTTACGCTTCTTAAACCCGTGGGCAGCTCCAAGGAGCACTGCTGTGTGCCAGTCTGCTCTGTTTCAAGTAGATATTTACGTGTTTTTAGCTTCCCCCCGCCTACGTGCACTACGTGGAGTTTGTCTCTACCTAGTGCTGCACAGAGCCAATAACCCTAGGTAACAAAGCAAAGATATAGATAGTAATGTTAGCTAGGTTTAGACAGCAAATTGTGTTCGTGTGTCTGTGTCTGTTTTAAACTAAACAAGAGATTATTTCATACATTTATATTTCATACACCTTTTACTGAAACACAGATTATTGTGATGCTATTTTGTGTCACAGCACTCATAAGTTACTACAGTATGTCATCATTGCACACTAAAGTAATTGTAGTGTACCGTAATTAATTAATAAGCATTTGTTGTTTACAGTTTAGCAGGATGTCAGCATCAGGGAAATAAGCTATTCTTGATATGGACTGAGTTTAAAGAGGTGCTGTGATCTGTTTCATTATTTCTCTACTTTTTCTCTATTTGTTTGCATCAGGTAGGTGCATTGGATGCAGCTCACACGAGGATAGTGGAACTGGAGGTGCTGGTGTTGTCACGTGAGTATTTTCACTTCCCTGCTCTTCTACATGCATACACACGCACCCATACACTCCCACATGCTAAGTTGTTAGTAATAATCACTGAATCCGAAATCAAGAAAATACATCGAGAAATATGTCACACACACATGTACGCCCACATGCTGATCAACAGAATAATTGTAAAACAGACAAATTGAAAATTTAACAAAGCACGCATGCACACACACACACACACACACACACACACACACACACACACTATTGAAGAAATACGTCCATAAATGTGGAATGATAAAAAATATCTTATTTGTCTTTCAGAACTTCAATGAAGGACTCGTCTCACCAAATCCTCTCCTCTACACGGAAATGTCAGATCAGTACAAAGTGGGGAACCTGCAAAGGATCAACCACCTGACAATCTAGGCTCGCACCCAGATGTATCATAACGATGCTGCAGTGGGAGACCTTGACCTACCAGAGATCCACGTAGTGGTGGAGCACTTCTGGCTCCAGCCCCTGCCGCATATCTGCGGTTTGCCACGTTCCCTTGAGGATCCTCCCTGCCAACCACTGCTGGGTCTCATCTCTCCTGGCAGCAAGGACCTCATGGCTTGCTGTGAGCCTGCTCTCCACAGGTGGCTCCGGGTGTACATATATATATATATATAATAATTGGTTTATAGGTGTTCATGTATTGTTCCATGTTGTGTATTTTTGATGTCCACAAGTTTTTCAATAAAATATGTTTCTTGTTTACTTGTTACTTTGACATTAACCTTTTATAGGGCATATATAATGTGGATTTCACTCTGCAGCGTCCCAATGTTTTTGTTTTTTAAATGACCAACTGGTTAGGTTACGTTTACTTGAGTGCGTGGCTTGTGCAACAATGTGATTAGAGTCTACCAACACACAAAACAGCATATCCCCGCAGTCTTGCTGGCCGAAGTAGTGTTAGTAATAGCACGGTGAGTGGAACATATTAGCAAAAGTTTCTGAACCTTAACTCGTGGAACAACAACTAAAACTTTTGGGAAAGAAATAAGAGCTTTGTCTTCCATAGTGTTGCAACAATTTGCTACTTAGGTGTTTTTCTATGGGGAAATGTTTTGGATATCATACACATTATGGTCATATGACGGAGACATACACACAAGGCATTTAATCAATGATATATCAGCTTGGCTTTTTATGTAAGATTGCCTTTTACAATGTACCTACATAAAAGGCAATCTTACATAAAAAGCCAAGCTGGTATATCATTTATTAAATGCCTCATGTGTATATCTGTCCTTCATATGACCATCATTTGTATGATATCCAAAACATTTCCCCATAAAACACACCTAACTTTCACAAGTTAGGCTCCTTACTGTAGTCTACACAGGAAGGTGCATTTGTTATTAACATTGCAAGATGCTCAAACATCGCCCAGGTCTCAGACATCGACACTGTTGCAAGTAAGATGTCATCCTTCAATCAACTAGGCTTCAGTGACGTTTAGCACGAAAAACAGGGTAGGTAGCGTTTGTTTGTCAATTATTGATGCATACTCTAGACAACGTTTTTGTTGACAAACCATAGCCATTTGTGTTGCATCTTTTTAATATTATTTGGCCAACGCACCCCCTTCAAAAAGACTGTTGTAAACAATAGCTATTTCGGCGTACTTGTTCCTTTTGCCCCTGACAGATTCAATGTTCACTACACCTCGTTTGTGCGGCTCCTCGTTTTTTCTAAGAGATGGGTAGCACAGTGATCTCACAACGACACTACCATCTAGGCCTACTACGTTGGAGACTATACAAAAACAACATGCACGTAATAATTTCAAAATAAAATACTGGATCATTTTGTTACACAGCTTTATTGAAGTGCATTTACAAGCTGTGTTTGGATCTGACGTTAGCCACCTAGCTTCTAGCTAGCTGACATCAACATTACCTTCACAAAACATAAACTGATCATGGAACATTCTATATCTACAATCCAATTCTGATGGTTTAGTAGAAAAAGGTTACAGGATAATTTTGTTACACTGCTTTATTGAAGTGCATTTACAAGCTGTTGTGTCTTATCTAGTATTATCCATCTAGCAATCTGGTATTAGCCATCTAGCTGACTGACTTTACCTTCATATTTATCTAAAAATTGTTCATGGAACAATTTATATCCCCGATCCAGTTTGGATCGCTTAGTTTTCGTGTGATGTTCCACAATATCTGCCACCTGTGATAGATTAATATTTGGCAGATGCCGCAAATTCCTTGTAAACTTGTAGATAGCTCTGATAACGTTAGTTTCTCCATAAGACATCGTTAACCGGAAGTGAGTATACGGCTTATCGATATTCAAAATGGCGGCGTGAAATAGGCTTATTTAACCCTTTAAACTACTGAACTTTTTAACTGTTAAGCCATTGTAACTGTTACTTGTCATCAACTATGACTCTTACCCACTGTAGCTAGTTAGCTAAGTTAGCTAAGTAACTTGGTTAGCATAGTTAGCATGCTAGCATGTTAGCATGCTAGTTAGCATTTTTAACAAAACTGCTAAAAACAATTAGCTAAGTTAGCTAAGTCACATGGTTAGCATAGTTAGCATGCTAGCATATTAACATGCTAGTTAGCATTTTTAGCAAAACTGCTAAAAATTATTAGCTAAGTTAGCTAAGTCACATGGTTAGCATAGTTAGCATGCTATCATGTTAATTAGCATTTTTAGAAAAACTGCTAAAAACGATTAGCTAAGTTAGCTAAGTCACATGGTTAGCATAGTTAGCATGCTAGCATGTTAGCATGCTAGTTAGCATTTTTAGCAAAACTGCTAAAAATGATTAGCTAAGTTAACTAAGTCAAATGGTTAGCATAATTAGCATGTTAGCATGCTAGTTAGCATATTTAGCATAACTAATAAAAATGATTAGCTAGGTTAGCTAAGTCATATGGTTAGCATAGTTAACATTTTAACATTGTTAGCATGCTAGTTAGCATAGTAACTTGGTTAACATTATTATCTTTGTTAACATAGTTAGCATAACTGCTAGCAAACATTGGAGCCATTCCAACTGTTAGTTATCATCAACTATCTGCCTAAATCATTTAACCATTTCAATTATCAACCTATTTAACTGTTCAGTCATTCCAACTATATTAAACCTTATCTACCAAGCAAATAATTTAACCATATGAACTCATCATATTTTTGCATTTTCATGCACTGTATTTCCTTCAGGAAATGCTTTTCTAGTTACAGTGCATGAAAATGCACTGTACTGTTCTTCCTAGGCTTCTTCTTCTTCTTCTTCTTCTTCTTATTAGAGTGCATGAAAATGCACTCTACTGTTCTTCCTAGGCTTCTTCTTCTTATTATTCTTATTAGAGTGCATGAAAATGCACTCTACTGTTCTTCCTAGGCTTCTTCTTCTTATTATAGTGCATGAAAATGCACTATATTGTTCTTCCAAGTCTTCTTATTAGAGTGCATGAAAATGCACTCTACTGTTCTTCCTAGGCTTCTTCTTCTTATTATTATAGTGCATGAAAATGCACTATATTGTTCTTCCAAGTCTTCTTATTAGAGTGCATGAAAATGCACTCTACTGTTCTTCCTAGGCTTCTTCTTCTTCTTCTTCTTCTTCTTCTTATTATTCTTCTTCTTCTAACGCAGTTAATGCAGCTTCAACCGTTTAACGTAGAAACTTCATTCAAACTGCGTTGCGTAGGTCTTACTTATGACATGTGGGCTTTGTATTTTTCATCTTTGTAACTTTTATACTTTTTAAACTATTAATTAAAAACTGCTCAAAATTTCCCCATAGACTTAACATGGGCTGATGACATCACAATGGACTAATTAACTTGATTTGCACCTGGTATCATCTTCCAGCTGCTCATCTAGGCCCCATCAAAGAATCAGTTCAACTGATTGCACCTGTATCAACTGCTTTCTACTGAACTAGACCAACTCTCTCTGTCTCTCCATTCTACAAGGATATAAGACACATTTCCTCCAACTTTATATCCATTCATCCTCTTCAAACCATTCACTCATCCACCCATTAAACTATCCATCAACATCCATTAAACAATCTGCCTATCAACATCCATTCAACTTTCTGTCTATCAACATTCATTACACTATCTACATTTAACTTTTAAACTATATACTCTGTCTCAGGCTTTAAGCATACAATATGGCTCTATTAAGACTGCCGTTAAGCAATTAGAATCCTAGGCCAGGTGGCCAGGCCACCTGCACCCTATTAGTTTCTCAGGCTAACCTTTTACACTATCCACCTATTTGACTGTTCAGTCAGTCCAACTATATTAAACCTCATCTACCTAGTTCAGTCATTCCAACTATATTAAACCTCATCTACCTAGCAAATAATTTAACCTTTTACACTATCCACCTATTTAACCGTTCAGTCATTCCAACTATATTAAACCTCATCTACCTAGTTCAGTCATTCCAACTATATTAAACCTCATCTACCTAGCAAATAATTTAACCATTTGAATCCTATGGCAGGTGTTCGGGCCACCTGCATCAACTGCCAGTCTCAGGCTTTAAGCATACAAACTGGCCCTATTAAGACTACACATCCTGTTCAACTGCTTCCTCTGCCAAAACCTGTTTCAAAATAAAAGTCCTCACTACAATATTTCACTGTTAAACAATTTAACCCTTTAAACTACTGAACTTTTTAACTGTTCAGCCATTGTAACTGTTACTTGTCATCAACTATGACTCCTACCCACTGTAGCTAGTTAGCTAAGTAACTTGGTTAGCATAGTTAGCATGTTAGCATGCTAGTTAGCATTTTTAGCAAAACTGCTAAAAACGATTAGCTAAGTTAGCTAAGTCACATGGTTAGCATAGTTAGCATGCTAACATGTTAGCATGCTAGTTAGCATTTTTAACAAAACTGCTAAAAATGATTAGCTAAGTTAGCTAAGTAAAATGGTTAGCATGCTAGCATGCTAACATGTTAGTTAGCATAGTTAGCAAAACTGCTAAAAAAGATTAGCTAGGTTAGCTAAGTCATATGGTTAACATAGTTAACATGTTAGCATTGCTAACATGCTAGTTAGCATAACTACTAAAAATGAAAACATTAGCTAAGTTAACTAAGTTAAGTATTATCCACCTATTTAACCGTTCAATCATTCCAACTATATTAAACCTTATCTACCAAGCAAATCATTTAACCATATAAACTATCCACCTATTTAACTGTTCAGTCACTCCAACTATATTAAACCTCATCTACCTAGCAACCAATATAGTTTGTTTTTACGCTGTATGATATTTTACATCATATTTTTTGCATTTTCATGCACTGTATTTCCTTCAGGAAATGCTTTTCTAGTTCTTATTATTCTTCTTCTAACGTAGCTAATGCAGCTTCAACCATTTAACGTAGAAACTTCATTCAAACTATGTTACGTAGGTCTTACTTAGGACAAGTAGGCTTTGTATTTTTCATCTTTGTAACTTTTATACTTTTTAAACTATTAATTATTAACTTTTATAAAATCCCCATAGACTTAACATGGGCTGATGACATCACAATGGACTAATTAACTTGATTTGCACCTGTATCTTCTTCCAGCTGCTCATCTAGGCCCCATCAAAGAATCAGTTCAACTGATTGCACCTGTATCAACTGCTTTCTACTGAACTAGACCAACTCTCTCTGTGTCTCTACATTCTACAAGGATATAAGACACATTTCATCCAACTTTCTATCCATTCATCCTCTTTAAACCAATCACTCATCCACCCATTAAACTATCCATCAACATCCATTAAACAATCTGCCTATCAACATCCATTCAACTTTCTGTCTATCTACATCCATTACACTATCTACATTTAACTTTTAAACTATATACTCTGTCTCAGGCTTTAAGCATACAATATGGCTCTATTAAGACTGCCGTTAAGCAATTAGAATCCTAGGCCAGGTGGCCAGGCCACCTGCACCCTATCAGTTTCTCAGGCTAACCTTTTAAACTATCCAGCTATTTAACTGTTCAGTCATTCCAACTATATTAAACCTCATCTACCTAGTTCAGTCATTCCAACTGTATTAAACATCATCTACCTAGCAAATAATTTAACCTTTTAAACCATCCACCTATTTAACTGTTCAGTCATTCCAACTATATTAAACCTCATCTACCTAGTTCAGTCATTCCAACTATATTAAACATCATCTACCTAGCAAATAATTTAACCTTTTAAACCATTCACCTATTTTAACTGTTCAGTCATTCCAACTATATTAAACCTCGTCTACCTAGTTCAGTCATTCCAACTATATTAAAACTCATCTACCTAGCAAATAATTTAACCATTTAAACTATCCACCTATTTAACTGTTCAGTCATTCCTACTATATTAAAACTCATCTACCTAGCAAATCATTTAACCTTTTAAACACTTTCAACATTTATTAAACTATGTGTATCAACTTCCATTAAACTATCTGTCTATTAACAACTTTTAAACTATCTACATTCAACTTTTAAACTGTCCACTTCTAAACTATCAACTTTTATTAAGCTATGCTATGTCTGTCCTAGCTTCATTTTCATGCACTCGTAATTCCCTGGAATTACATTCTCTAGTTCTTATTATTTTTCTTCTTCTAACGTAGTTAATGCAGCTTCAACCGTTTAACGTAGAAACTTCATTCAAACTGCGTTGCGTAGGTCTTACTTATGACATGTGGGCTTTGTATTTTTCATCTTTGTAACTTTTATACTTTTTAAACTATTAATTAAAAACTGCTCAAAATTTCCCCATAGACTTAACATGGGCTGATGACATCACAATGGACTAATTAACTTCATTTGCACCTGGTATCATCTTCCAGCTGCTCATCTAGGCCCCATCAAAGAATCAGTTCAACTGATTGCACCTGTATCAACTGCTTTCTACTGAACTAGACCAACTCTCTCTGTCTCTCCATTCTACAAGGATATAAGACACATTTCCTCCAACTTTCTATCCATTCATCCTCTTCAAACCATTCACTCATCCACCCATTAAACTATCCATCAACATCCATTAAACAATCTGCCTATCAACATCCATTCAACTTTCTGTCTATCAACATCCATTACACTATCTACATTTAACTTTTAAACTATATACTCTGTCTCAGGCTTTAAGCATACAATATGGCTCTATTAAGACTGCCGTTAAGCAATTAGAATCCTATGGCAGGTGTTCGGGCCAGCTGCATCAACTGCCAGTCTCAGGCTTTAAGCATACAAACTGGCCCTATTGAGACTACACATCCTGTCCAACTGCTTCCTCTGCCAAAAACTGTTCCAAAATAAAAGTCCTCACTACAATATTTCACTGTTAAACAATTTAACCCTTTAAACTACTGAACTTTTTAACTGTTCAGCCATTGTAACTGTTACTTGTCATCAACTATGACTCCTACCCACTGTAGCTAGTTAGCATAGTTAGCATGCTAGTTAGCATTTTTAGCAAAACTGCTAAAAATGATTAGCTAAGTCAGCTAAGTCACATGGTTAGCATAGTTAGCATGCTAACATGTTAGCATGCTAGTTAGCATTTTTAGCAAAACTGCTAAAAATGATTAGCTAAGTCACATGGTTAGCATAGTTAGCATGCTAACATGCTAGTTAGCATTTTTAGCAAAACTGCTAAAAATGATTAGCTAAGTTAGCTAAGTCACATGGTTAGCATAGTTAGCATGCTAACATGTTAGCATGCTAGTTAACATTTTTAGCAAAACTGTTAAAAAATATTAGCTAAGTTAGCTAGGTAACATGGTTAACATAGTTAACATGTTAGCATTGCTAACATGCTAGTTAGCATAACTACTAAAAATTAAAACATTAGCTAAGTTAACTAAGTTAAGTATTATCCACCTATTTAACCGTTCAATCATTCCAACTATATTAAACCTTATCTACCAAGCAAATCATTTAACCATATAAACTATCCACCTATTTAACTGTTCAGTCACTCCAACTATATTAAACCTCATCTACCTAGCAACCAATATAGTTTGTTTTTACTCTGTATGATATTTTACATCATATTTTTTGCATTTTCATGCACTGTATTTCCTTCAGGAAATGCTTTTCTAGTTCTTATTATTCTTCTTCTAACGTAGCTAATGCAGCTTCAACCATTTAACGTAGAAACTTCATTCAAACTATGTTACGTAGGTCTTACTTAGGACATGTAGGCTTTGTATTTTTCATCTTTGTAACTTTTATACTTTTTAAACTATTAATTATTAACTTTTATAAAATCCCCATAGACTTAACATGGGCTGATGACATCACAATGGACTAATTAACTTGATTTGCACCTGTATCTTCTTCCAGCTGCTCATCTAGGCCCCATCAAAGAATCAGTTCAACTGATTGCACCTGTATCAACTGCTTTCTACTGAACTAGACCAACTCTCTCTGTGTCTCTACATTCTACAAGGATATAAGACACATTTCATCCAACTTTCTATCCATTCATCCTCTTCAAACCATTCACTCATCCACAAATTAAACTATCCATCAACATCCATTAAACAATCTGCCTATCAACATCCATTCAACTTTCTGTCTATCAACATCCATTACACTATCTACATTTAACTTTTAAACTATATACTCTGTCTCAGGCTTTAAGCATACAATATGGCTCTATTAAGACTGCCGTTAAGCAATTAGAATCCTAGGCCAGGTGGCCAGGCCACCTGCACCCTATCAGTTTCTCAGGCTAACCTTTTAAACTATCCAGCTATTTGACTGTTCAGTCAGTCCAACTATATTAAACCTCATCTACCTAGTTCAGTCATTCCAACTATATTAAACCTCATCTACCTAGCAAATAATTTAACCTTTTACACTATCCACCTATTTAACCGTTCAGTCATTCCAACTATATTAAACCTCATCTACCTAGTTCAGTCATTCCAACTATATTAAACCTCATCTACCTAGTTGTCATTCCAACTATATTAAACCTCATCTACCAAGCAAATCATTTAACCATTTGAATCCTATGGCAGGTGTTCGGGCCACCTGTTTCAACTGCCATTCTCAGGCTTTAAGCATACAAACTGGCCCTATTAAGACTACACATCCTGTTCAACTGCTTCCTCTGCCAGAAACTGTTTCAAAATAAAAGTCCTCACTACAATATTTCACTGTTAAACAATTTAACCCTTTAAACTACTGAACTTTTTAACTGTTCAGCCATTGTAACTGTTACTTGTCATCAACTATGACTCCTACCCACTGTAGCTAGTTAGCATGGTTAGCATAGTTAGCATACTAGCATGTTAGCATGCTAGCATGTTAGCATGCTAGTTAGCATTTTTAGCAAAACTGCTAAAAATGATTAGCTAAGTTAGCTAAGTCACATGGTTAGCATAGTTAGCATGCTAGCATGTTAGCATGCTAGTTAGCATTTTTTACAAAACTGCTAAAAATGATTAGCTAAGTTAGCTAAGTCACATGGTTAGCATGCTAATATGTTAGCATGCTAGTTAGCATTTTTTGCAAAACTGCTAAAAATGATTAGCTAAGTTAGCTAAGTCACATGGTTAGCATAGTTAGCATGTTAACATGCTAATTAGCATAGTTATCATAACTAATAAAAATTATTAGCTAGGTTAGCTAAGTCATATGGTTAACATAGTTAACATTTTAACATTGTTAGCATCCTAGTTAGCATAGTTACTTGGTTAACATTATTATCTTTAACATAGTTAGCATAACTACTAGCAAACATTGGAGCCATTCCAACTGTTAGTTATTGTCAACTATCTGCCTAAATAATTTAACCATTTCAATTATCAACCTATTTAACTGTTCAGTCATTCCAACTATAGTAAACCTTATCTACCAAGCAAATAATTTAACCATATGAACTCATCATATTTTTGCATTTTCATGCACTGTATTTCCTTCAGGAAATGCTTTTCTAGTTATTCTTCTTCTTCTAACGCAGTTAATGCAGCTTCAACCGTTTAACGTAGAAACTTCATTCAAACTGCGTTGCGTAGGTCTTACTTATGACATGTGGGCTTTGTATTTTTCATCTTTGTAACTTTTATACTTTTTAAACTATTAATTAAAAACTACTCAAAATTTCCCCATAGACTTAACATGGGCTGATGACATCACAATGGACTAATTAACTTGATTTGCACCTGGTATCATCTTCCAGCTGCTCATCTAGGCCCCATCAAAGAATCAGTTCAACTGATTGCACCTGTATCAACTGCATTCTACTGAACTAGACCAACTCTCTCTGTCTCTCCATTCTACAAGGATATCAGACACATTTCATCCAACTTTCTATCCATTCATCCTCTTCAAACCATTCACTCATCCACCCATTAAACTATCTATCAACATCCATTAAACAATCTGCCTATCAACATCCATTCAACTTTCTGTCTATCAACATCCATTACACTATCTACATTTAACTTTTAAACTATATACTCTGTCTCAGGCTTTAAGCATACAATATGGCTCTATTAAGACTGCCGTTAAGCAATTAGAATCCTAGGCCAGGTGGCCAGGCCACCTGCATCAACTGCCAGTCTCAGGCTTTAAGCATACAAACTGGCCCTATTAAGACTACACATCCTGTTCAACTGCTTCCTCTGCCAAAACCTGTTTTAAAATAAAAGTCCTCACTACAATATTTCACTGTTAAACAATTTAACCCTTTAAACTACTGAACTTTTCAACTGTTCAGCCATTGTAACTGTTACTTGTCATCAACTATGACTCCTACCCACTGTAGTTAGTTAGCTAAGTTAGCTAAGTAACATTGTTAGCATAGTTAGCATGTTAGCATGCTAGTTAGCATTTTTAGCAAAACTGTTAAAAACGATTAGCTAAGTTAGCTAAGTCACATGGTTAGCATAGTTAGCATGCTAGCATGTTAACATGCTAGTTAGCATTTTTAGCAAAACTGCTAAAAATGATTAGCTAAGTTAGCTAAGTCATATGGTTAGCATAGTTAGCATGCTAGTTAGCATTTTTAGCAAAACTGCTAAAAACGATTAGCTAAGTTAGCTAAGTCACATGGTTAGCATAATTAGCATGCTAGTTAGCATTTTAGCAAAACTGCTAAAAATGATTAGCTAAGTTAGCTAAGTCACATGGTTAACATAGTTAGCATGCTAGCATGTTACCATGCTAGTTAGCATAGTTAGCAAAACTGCTAAAAATGATTAGCTAGGTTAGCTAAGTCACATGGTTAACATACTAAAAATGAAAACATTAGCTAAGTTAACTAGGTTAAGTATTATCCACCTATTTAACCGTTCAATCATTCCAACTATATTAAACCTTATCTACCAAGCAAATCATTTAACCATATAAACTATCCACCTATTTAACTGTTCAGTCCCTCCAACTATATTAAACCTCATATACCTAGCAACCAATATAGTTTGTTTTTACTCTGTATGATATTTTACATCATATTTTTTGCATTTTCATGCACTGTATTTCCTTCAGGAAATGCTTTTCTAGTTATTATTCTTCTTCTTCTAACGCAGTTAATGCAGCTTCAACCGTTTAACGTAGAAACTTCATTCAAACTGCGTTGCGTAGGTCTTACTTATGACATGTGGGCTTTGTATTTTTCATCTTTGTAACTTTTATACTTTTTAAATTATTAATTAAAAACTGCTCAAAATTTCCCCATAGACTTAACATGGGCTGATGACATCACAATGGACTAATTAACTTGATTTGCACCTGGTATCATCTTCCAGCTGCTCATCTAGGCCCCATCAAAGAATCAGTTCAACTGATTGCACCTGTATCAACTGCTTTCTACTGAACTAGACCAACTCTCTCTGTCTCTCCATTCTACAGTTTGCTATCTACACCACCTCCTTGGGACAGATTATCCGTTCGCATGGCTTCTCATACCACTGCTATGCAGACGACACACAGCTCTATCTGTCCTTTCCACCTGATGACCCCTTGGTTTCAGCACGGATCTCGGATTGCCTCTCAGACATAGCTACATGGATGAAGGCACACCACCTCCAGCTGAACCTCTCAAAGACTGAACTGCTGGTCCTCCCAGCTAAACCTACCATACACCACGACATCAACATCAAATTTGACTCTCTGTCTGTTTCACCTACCAGGACTGCAAGAAATCTAGGAGTTGTTCTCGACAACCAACTAAACTTCTCAGATCATGTTGCCTCAGTCGCCCGGTCATGCCGTTTCGCACTCTACAATATACGGAAAATCAGGACTTACTTAAATCAAGATGCCACCCAACTTCTGGTTCAGGCAATAGTCATCTCACGACTCGACTACTGCAACGCCCTCCTGACAGGTCTCCCAGCCTGCGCAGTGAAACCACTTCAGATGATCCAGAACGCGGCGGCGCGCCTGGTCTACAACCAACCCAAGAGGGCACATGTTACCCCGCTACTCATCCAGCTACATTGGCTACCTATGGCGGCCCGCATCAAATTCAAGGCTCTAACGATTGCCTACAAAGTAGTCTCCGGTTCTGCTCCCACCTACTTGAATGCCTTCATACAGACATACGCTACCTCCAGACCGCTGCGCTCCTCAGACGAACGACGTCTAGCTCTACCTCCGGTACGCTCAGGCCAATCCAAACTTTTCTCATCTGTTGTTCCTCGCTGGTGGAACACACTGCCAGCTCCTACAAGGGCAGGGACATCCCTCCCCATTTTCAAAAAACTCCTGAAGACCCAGCTCTTTAGAGAACATCTCCTCTCATAGCAACACTTACAACAAGTCTTGCTGATCCTAGCACTCACCAGCCGTCTTAAACTGACACGTAACTGTTAAAAACAGCACTCACTGATGCACTTATTCTTACTGTACTCTAATGTTTTTTTAAATTGTCCTAATATTGTTGAGAATTGCTCTAAACTTAAACTGTTTACCATGTTGTTAGTCGCTTTGGCCAAAAATGCGTCAGCCAAATGTAATGTAATGTAATGTAATGTAATGTAATGTAATATAAGACACATTTCCTCCAACTTTCTATCCATTCATCCTCTTCAAACCATTCACTCATCCACCCATTAAACTATCCATCAACATCCATTAAACAATCTGCCTATCAACATCCATTCAACTTTCTGTCTATCAACATCCATTACACTATCTACATTTAACTTTTAAACTATATACTCTGTCTCAGGCTTTAAGCATACAATATGGCTCTATTAAGACTGCCGTTAAGCAATTAGAATCCTATGGCAGGTGTTCGGGCCAGCTGCATCAACTGCCAGTCTCAGGCTTTAAGCATACAAACTGGCCCTATTAAGACTACACATCCTGTCCAACTGCTTCCTCTGCCAAAAACTGTTTCAAAATAAAAGTCCTCACTACAATATTTCACTGTTAAACAATTTAACCCTTTAAACTACTGAACTTTTTAACTGTTCAGCCATTGTAACTGTTACTTGTCATCAACTATGACTCCTACCCACTGTAGCTAGTTAGCATGGTTAGCATGCTAGCATGTTAACATACTAACATGTTAGCATGCTAGTTAGCATTTTTAGCAAAACTGCTAAAAATGATTAGCTAAGTTAGCTAAGTCACATGGTTAGCATAGTTAGCATGCTAGCATGTTAGCATGGTAGTTAGCATTTTTATCAAAACTGCTAAAAATGATTAGCTAAGTTAGCTAAGTCACATGGTTAGCATAGTTAGCATGCTAACATGTTAACATGCTAGTTAGCATTTTTTGCAAAACTGCTAAAAATGATTAGCTAAGTTAGCTAAGTCACATGGTTAGCATAGTTAACATGTTAGCATGTTAGTTAGCATAGTTAGCATAACTGTTAAAAATGATTAGCAAAGTTAGCTAAGTCACATGGTTAACATAATTAACATGTTAGCATGCTAATGAGCATAGTTATCATAACTAATAAAAATGATTAGCTAGGTTAGCTAAGTCATATGGTTAGCATAGTTAACATTTTGACATTGTTAGCATGCTAGTTAGCATAGTTACTTGGTTAACATTATTATCTTTAATATAGTTAGCATAACTACTAGCAAACATTGGAGCCATTCCAACTGTTAGTTATCGTCAACTATCTGCCTAAATAATTTAACCATTTCAATTATCAACCTATTTAACTGTTCAGTCATTCCAACTATAGTAAACCTTATCTACAAGGCAAATAATTTAACCATATGAACTCATCATATTTTTGCATTTTCATGCACTGTATTTCCTTCAGGAAATGCTTTTCTAGTTCTTATTATTCGTCTTCTTCTAACGCAGTTAATGCAGCTTCAACCGTTTAACGTAGAAACTTCACTCAAACTATGTTGCGTAGGTCTTACTTATGACATGTGGGCTATGTATTTTTCAGCTTTGTAACTTTTATACTTTTTAAACTATTAATTAAAAACTACTCAAAATTTCCCCATAGACTTAACATGGGCTGATGACATCACAATGGACTAATTAACTTGATTTGCACCTGGTATCATCTTCCAGCTGCTCATCTAGGCCCCATCAAAGAATCTGTTCAACTGATTGCACCTGTATCAACTGCTTTCTACTGAACTAGACCAACTCTCTCTGTCTCTCCATTCTACAAGGATATAAGACACATTTCCTCCAACTTTCTATCCATTCATCCTCTTCAAACCATTCACTCATCCACCAACATCCATTAAACAATCTGCCTATCAACATCCATTCAACTTTCTGTCTATCAACATCCATTACACTATCTACATTTAACTTTTAAACTATATACTCTGTCTCAGGCTTTAAGCATACAATATGGCTCTATTAAGACTGCCGTTAAGCAATTAGAATCCTAGGCCAGGTGCCCAGGCCACCTGCACCCTATCAGTTTCTCAGGCTAACCTTTTAAACTATCCAGCTATTTGACTGTTCAGTCAGTCCAACTATATTAAACCTCATCTACCTAGTTCAGTCATTCCAACTATATTAAACCTCATTTACCTAGCAAATAATTTAACCTTTTACACTATCCACCTATTTAACCGTTCAGTCATTCCAACTATATTAAACCTCATCTACCTAGTTCAGTCATTCCTATATTAAACCTCATCTACCTAGTTCAGTCATTCCAACTATATTAAACCTCATCTACCTAGCAAATAATTTAACCATTTGAATCCTATGGCAGGTGTTCGGGCCACCTGCATCAACTGCCAGTCTCAGGCTTTAAGCATACAAACTGGCCCTATTAAGAATACACATCCTGTTCAACTGCTTCCTCTGCCAAAAACTGTTTCAAAATAAAAGTCCTCACTACAATATTTCACTGTTAAACAATTTAACCCTTTAAACTACTGAACTTTTTAACTGTTCAGCCATTGTAACTGTTACTTGTCATCAACTATGACTCCTACCCACTGTAGCTAGTTAGCTAAGTTAGATAAGTAACTTGCATAGATATATACACTAGATGTCGCCTTGACTACTGCTGTTCATTGGAACGAATGCGTCAATCGAGACGCCATCTTGCTTCAGTGGTCCACTCCTCTATAATGCATTAGCGTCAATCTGGGCAAAGATCTAGCGAAAATAAAATCACCATAAATCGTCAAAATCTCAAGCAATTATCTAGTTTTTTGGGTTGTTCCAACTGACAGGCATGTATTTATGGTTGAGTCTAGAGAAAACTAAGCTTAAGACGATAATAAAGATACATTTTACCCGTCTAGCCCCATAGACTCCCATTCATTCTGCACTAGCTAGCGGCGGCCCCTAGAGGAACAATGAGTAAACTGCAACCAGGTTCGATACAATGAAAGTAAACAGGCTCTTCGTAGACAGGCTCTGGTTGAGGCCACATACCCCTCGTCTCGTTTACTCATGTAAGTTGTAATCTCACCAGAAGTTGCTGTAGATCTGTAGAACATTTACCTCTGCTACTACATACGCCAGTCGTTACTTTTATATGCATGGGTCAGTGCCATGGGCAAACGAGATGTAGCTGAATTCATAAATGACAAAGCCATGAGAAAGGTGATTTTCTTACGTTTAAACAACAAAGAAGCCGATCTGCCATTATTGTGAGAAGTTCCCAAATTTGTCGCTAATCGCTAAAAAGGTTTTCTATCGCTGGGGATGGCCAAACGTCGCTAAATAGGTAACGCTGACAATACAGGAGAACTAGTTTAGCGCTTCAGATCCCTGTACCATGATGGCGGCGGTGTTGACGCATGCTGAGAAGCAGAAGGCGACATCTAGTGTATATATCTATGAGTAACTTGGTTATCATAGTTAGCATGCTAGTTAGCATGCTAGTTAGCATTTTTAGCAAAACTGCTAAAAATGATTAGCTAAGTTAGCTAAGTCACATGGTTAGCATAGTTAGCATGCTAGCATGTTAGCATGCTAGTTAGCATTTTTTTCAAAACTGCTAAAAATGATTAGCTAGGTTAGCTAAGTCACATGGTTAGCATAGTTAGCATGCTAACATGTTAGCATGCTAGTTAGCATTTTTTGTAAAACTGCTAAAAATGATTAGCTAAGTTACATGGTTAGCATAGTTAGCATGCTAGCATGTTAGCATGTTAGTTAGCATAGTTAGCATTACTGTTAAAAATGATTAGCAGAAGTTAGCTAAGTCACATGGTTAACATAATTAGCATGTTAACATGCTAATTAGCATAGTTATCATAACTAATAAAAATATTAGCTAGGTTAGCTAAGTCATATGGTTAGCATAGTTAACATTTTAATATTGTTAGCATGCTAGTTAGCATAGTTACTTGGTTAACATTATTATCTTTAACATAGTTAGCATAACTACTAGCAAACATTGGAGCCATTCCAACTGTTAGTTATCGTCAACTATGTGCCTAAATAATTTAACCATTTCAATTATCAACCTATTTAACTGTTCAGTCATTCCAACTATAGTAAACCTTATCTACCAAGCAAATAATTTAACCATATGAACTCATCATATTTTTGCATTTTCATGCACTGTATTTCCTTCAGGAAATGCTTTTCTAGTTCTTATTCTTCTTCTAACGCACTTAATGCAGCTTCAACCGTTTAACGTAGAAACTTCATTCAAACTATGTTACGTAGGTCTTACTTAGGACATGCCTGCTATGTATTTTTCAGCTTTGTAACTTTTATACTTTTTAAACTATTAATTAAAAACTGTTCAAAATTTCCCCATAGACTTAACATGGGCTGATGACATCACAATAGAGCCGTTAAGCAATTAGAATCCTATGGCAGGTGTTCGGGCCAGCTGCATCAACTGCCAGTCTCAGGCTTTAAGCATACAAACTGGACCTATTAAGACTACACATCCTGTTCAACTGCTTCCTCTGCCAAAATCTGTTTCAAAATAAAAGTCCTCACTACAATATTTCACTGTTAAACAATTTAACCCTTTAAACTACTGAACTTTTTAACTGTTCAGCCATTGTAACTGTTACTTGTCATCAACTATGACTCCTACCCACTGTAGCTAGTTAGCTAAGTTAGCTAAGTAGCTAGTTAGCATTTTTAGCAAAACTGCTAAAAATGATTAGCTAAGTTAGCTAAGTCACATGGTTAGCATAGTTAGCATGCTAGCATGTTAGCATGCTAGTTAGCATTTTTAGTAAAACTGCTAAAAATTATTAGCTAAGTTAGCTAAGTCACATGGTTAGCATAGTTAGCATGCTAGTTAGCATTTTTAGCAAAACTGCTAAAAATGATTAGCTAAGTCACATGGTTAGCATAGTTAGCATGTTAGCATGCTAGTTAGCATTTTTAGCAAAACTACTAAAAATGATTAGCTAAGTTAGCTAAGTCACATGGTTAGCATAGTTAGCATGCTAACATGCTAGCATGCTAGTTAGCATTTTTTGCAAAACTGCTAAAAATGATTAGCTAAGTCACATGGTTAGCATAGTTAGCATGTTAGCATGTTAGCATGTTAGTTAGCATAGTTAGCATTACTGTTAAAAATGATTAGCAGAAGTTAGCTAAGTCACATGGTTAACATAATTAGCATGTTAACATGCTAATTAGCATAGTTATCATAACTAATAAAAATATTAGCTAGGTTAGCTAAGTCATATGGTTAGCATAGTTAACATTTTAATATTGTTAGCATGCTAGTTAGCATAGTTACTTGGTTAACATTATTATCTTTAACATAGTTAGCATAACTACTAGCAAACATTGGAGCCATTCCAACTGTTAGTTATCGTCAACTATGTGCCTAAATAATTTAACCATTTCAATTATCAACCTATTTAACTGTTCAGTCATTCCAACTATAGTAAACCTTATCTACCAAGCAAATAATTTAACCATATGAACTCATCATATTTTTGCATTTTCATGCACTGTATTTCCTTCAGGAAATGCTTTTCTAGTTCTTCTTCTTCTTCTAACGCACTTAATGCAGCTTCAACCGTTTAACGTAGAAACTTCATTCAAACTATGTTACGTAGGTCTTACTTAGGACATGCCTGCTATGTATTTTTCAGCTTTGTAACTTTTATACTTTTTAAACTATTAATTAAAAACTGTTCAAAATTTCCCCATAGACTTAACATGGGCTGATGACATCACAATAGAGCCGTTAAGCAATTAGAATCCTATGGCAGGTGTTCGGGCCAGCTGCATCAACTGCCAGTCTCCGGCTTTAAGCATACAAACTGGACCTATTAAGACTACACATCCTGTCCAACTGCTTCCTCTGCCAAAAACTGTTTCAAAATAAAAGTCCTCACTACAATATTTCACTGTTAAACAATTTAACCCTTTAAACTACTGAACTTTTTAACTGTTCAGCCATTGTAACTGTTACTTGTCATCAACTATGACTCCTACCCACTGTAGCTAGTTAGCTAAGTTAGCTAAGTAACTTGGTTAGCATAGTTAGCATGCTAGCATGTTAACATGCTAGTTAGCATTTTTAGCAAAACTGCTAAAAATGATTAGCTAAGTTAGCTAAGTCACATGGTTAGCATAGTTAGCATGCTAGCATGTTAGCATGCTAGTTAGCATTTTTAGTAAAACTGCTAAAAATTATTAGCTAAGTTAGCTAAGTCACATGGTTAGCATAGTTAGCATGCTAGTTAGCATTTTTAGCAAAACTGCTAAAAATGATTAGCTAAGTCACATGGTTAGCATAGTTAGCATGTTAGCATGCTAGTTAGAATTTTTAGCAAAACTACTAAAAATGATTAGCTAAGTTAGCTAAGTCACATGGTTAGCATAGTTAGCATGCTAGCATGTTAGCATGCTAGTTAGCATTTTTTACAAAACTACTAAAAATGATTAGCTAAGTTAGCTAAGTCACATGGTTAGCATAGTTAACATTGCTAACATGCTAGTTAGCATAACTACTAAAAATGAAAACATTAGCTAAGTTAACTAAGTTAAGTATTATCCACCTGTTTAACCGTTCAATCATTCCAACTATATTAAACCTTATCTACCAAGCAAATCATTTAACTATATAAACTATCCACCTATTTAACTGTTCAGTCATTCCAACTATATTAAACCTCGTCTACCTAGCAACCAATATAGTTTGTTTTTACTCTGTATGATATTTTACATCATATTTTTTGCATTTTCATGCACTGTATTTCCTTCAGGAAATGCTTTTCTAGTTATAGTGCATGAAAATGCACTATATTGTTCTTCCAAGTCTTCTTATTCTTATTATTCTTCTTCTAACGTAGCTAATGCAGCTTCAACCATTTAACGTAGAAACTTCATTCAAACTATGTTACGTAGGTCTTACTTAGGACATGTAGGCTTTGTATTTTTCATCTTTGTAACTTTTATACTTTTTAAACTATTAATTATTAACTTTTATAAAATCCCCATAGACTTAACATGGGCTAATGACATCACAATGGACTAATTAACTTGATTTGCACCTGTATCTTCTTCCAGCTGCTCATCTAGGCCCCATCAAAGAATCAGTTCAACTGATTGCACCTGTATCAACTGCTTTCTACTGAACTAGACCAACTCTTTCTGTGTCTCTACATTCTACAAGGATATAAGACACATTTCATCCAACTTTCTATCCATTCATCCTCTTCAAACCATTTACTCATCCACCCATTAAACTATCCATCAACATCCATTAAACAATCTGCCTATCAACATCCATTCAACTTTCTGTCTATCAACATCCATTACACTATCTACATTTAACTTTTAAACTATATACTCTGTCTCAGGCTTTAAGCATACAATATGGCTCTATTAAGACTGCCGTTAAGCAATTAGAATCCTAGGCCAGGTGGCCAGGCCACCTGCACCCTATCAGTTTCTCAGGCTAACCTTTTAAACTATCCAGCTATTTGACTGTTCAGTCAGTCCAACTATATTAAACCTCATCTACCTAGTTCAGTCATTCCAACTATATTAAACCTCATCTACCTAGCAAATAATTTAACCTTTTACACTATCCACCTATTTAACCGTTCAGTCATTCCAACTATATTAAACCTCATCTACCTAGTTCAGTCATTCCAACTATATTAAACCTCATCTACCTAGTTCAGTCATTCCAACTATATTAAACCTCATCTACCTAGCAAATAATTTAACCATTTGAATCCTATGGCAGGTGTTCGGGCCACCTGCATCAACTGCCAGTCTCAGGCTTTAAGCATACAAACTGGCCCTATTAAGACTACACATCCTGTTCAACTGCTTCCTCTGCCAAAAACTGTTTCAAAATAAAAGTCCTCACTACAATATTTCACTGTTAAACAATTTAACCCTTTAAACTACTTAACTTTTTAACCGTTTAGCCATTGTAACTGTTACTTGTCATCAACTATGACTCCTACCCACTGTAGCTAGTTAGCATAGTTTAGCATACTAGCATGTTAGCATGCTAACATGTTAGCATGCTAATTAGCATTTTAGCAAAAATGCTAAAAATGATTAGCTAAGTTAGCTAAGTCACATGGTTAGCATAGTTAGCATGCTAGCATGTTAGCATGCTAGTTAGCATTTTTTGCAAAACTGCTAAAAATGATTAGCTAAGTTAGCTAAGTAACATGGTTAGCATAGTTAGCATGTTAGTTAGCATTTTTTTCAAAACTGCTAAAAATGATTACCTAAGTTAGCTAAGTCACATGGTTAGCATAGTTAACATGGTAGTTAGCATAGTTAGCATAATTGCTAAAAATGATTAGTGAAGTTAGCTAAGTCACATGGTTAACATAATTAGCATGTTAGCATGGTAGTTAGCATAGTTAGCATAACTAATAAAAATTATTAGCTAGGTTGGCTAAGTCATATGGTTAGCATAGTTAACATTTTAACATTGTTAGCATGCTAGTTAGCATAGTAACTTGGTTAACATTATTATCTTTGTTAACATAGTTAGCATAACTGCTAGCAAACATTGGAGCCATTCCAACTGTTAGTTATCATCAACTATCTGCCTAAATAATTTAACCATTTCAATTGTCAACCTATTTAACTGTTCAGTCATTCCAACTATATTAAACCTTATCTACCAAGCAAATAATTTAACCATATGAACGCATCATATTTTTGCATTTTCATGCACTGTATTTCCTTCAGGAAATGCTTTTCTAGTTATTATTCTTCTTCTTCTAACGCAGTTAATGCAGCTTCAACCGTTTAACGTAGAAACTTCATTCAAACTGCGTTGCGTAGGTCTTACTTATGACATGTGGGCTTTGTATTTTTCATCTTTGTAACTTTTATACTTTTTAAACTATTAATTAAAAACTGCTCAAAATTTCCCCATAGACTTAACATGGGCTGATGACATCACAATGGACTAATTAACTTGATTTGCACCTGGTATCATCTTCCAGCTGCTCATCTAGGCCCCATCAAAGAATCAGTTCAACTGATTGCACCTGTATCAACTGCTTTCTACAGAACTAGACCAACTCTCTCTGTCTCTCCATTCTACAAGGATATAAGACACATTTCCTCCAACTTTCTATCCATTCATCCTCTTCAAACCATTCACTCATCCACCCATTAAACTATCCATCAACATCCATTAAACAATCTGCCTATCAACATCCATTCAACTTTCTGTCTATCAACATCCATTACACTATCTACATTTAACTTTCAAACTATATACTCTGTCTCAGGCTTTAAGAATACAATATGGCTCTATTAAGACTGCCGTTAAGCAATTAGAATCCTAGGCCAGGTGGCCAGGCCACCTGCACCCTATCAGTTTCTCAGGCTAACCTTTTAAACTATCCAGCTATTTGACTGTTCAGTCAGTCCAACTATATTAAACCTCATCTACCTAGTTCAGTCATTCCAACTATATTAAACCTCATCTACCTAGTTCAGTCATTCCTATATTAAACCTCATCTACCTAGTTCAGTCATTCCAACTATATTAAACCTCATCTACCTAGCAAATCATTTAACCATTTGAATCCTATGGCAGGTGTTCGGGCCACCTGCATCAACTGCCAGTCTCAGGCTTTAAGCATACAAACTGGCCCTATGAAGACTACACATCCTGTTCAACTGCTTCCTCTGCCAAAAACTGTTTCAAAATAAAAGTCCTCACTACAATATTTCACTGTTAAACAATTTAACCCTTTAAACTACTGAACTTTTTAACTGTTCAGCCATTGTAACTGTTACTTGTCATCAACTATGACTCCTACCCACTGTAGCTAGTTAGCTAAGTTAGCTAAGTAACTTGGTTAGCATAGTTAGCATGCTAGTTAGCATTTTTTGCAAAACTGCTAAAAATGATTAGCTAAGTTAGCTAAGTCACATGGTTAACATAGTTAGCATGCTAGCATGCTAGTTAGCATTTTTTACAAAACTGCTAAAAATGATTAGCTAAGCTAGCTAAGTCACATGGTTAGCATAGTTAGCATGCTAGCATGTTAACATGCTAGTTAGCATTTTTTATAAAACTGCTAAAAATGATTAGCTAAGTTAGCTAAGTCACATGGTTAGTATAGTTAGCATGCTAGCATGTTAGCATGCTAGTTAGCATTTTTACAAAAATGCTAAAAATTATTAGCTAAGTTAGCTAAGTCACATGGTTAGCATAGTTAGCATGTTAACATGCTAATTAACATAGTTATCATAACTAATAACAATGATTAGCTAGGTTAGCTAAGTCATATGGTTAGCATAGTTAACATTTTAACATTGTTAGCATGCTAGTTAGCATAGTAACTTGGTAAACATTATTATCTTAATTAACATAGTTAGCATAACTACTAGCAAACATTGGAGCCATTCCAACTGTTAGTTATCGTCAACTATCTGCCTAAATAATTTAACCATTTCAATTATCAACCTATTTAACTGTTCAGTCATTCCAACTATATTAAACCTTATCTACCAAGCAAATAATTTAACAATATGAACTCATCATATTTTTGCATTTTCATGCACTGTATTTCCTTCAGGAAATGCTTTTCTAGTTCTTCTTATTCTTCTTCTTCTAACGCGTTTAATGCAGCTTCAACCGTTTAACGTAGAAACTTCATTCAAACTTTGTTACGTAGGTCTTACTTAGGACAAGAGTGCTATGTATTTTTCATCTTTGTAACTTTTATACTTTTTAAACTATTAATTAAAAACTATCAAAATTTCCCCATTGACTTAACATTGCCCTTTATGACATCACAGCAATTAGAATCCTGTGGCAGGTGTTCGGGCCACCTGTTTCAACTGCCATTCTCAGGCTTTAAGCATACAAACTGGCCCTATTAAGACTACACATCCTGTTCCACTGCTTCCTCTGCCAAAAACTGTTTCAAAATAAAAGTCCTCACCGCAATATTTCACTGTTAAACAATTTAACCCTTTAAACTACTGAACTTTTTAACTGTTCAGCCATTGTAACTGTTACTTGTCATCAACTATGACTCCTACCCACTGTAGCTAGTTAGCATGGTTAGCATAGTTAGCATGTTAGCATGCTAGTTAGCATTTTTAGCAAAACTACTAAAAATGATTAGCTAAGTTAGCTAAGTCACATGGTTAGCATAGTTAGCATGCTAGCATGTTAGCATGCTAGTTAGCATTTTTTACAAAACTGCTAAAAATGATTAGCTAAGTTGGCTAAGTCACATGGTTAGCATAGTTAGCATGCTAGCATGTTAGCATGCTAGTCAGCATTACTGTTAAAAATGATTAGCGAAGTTAGCTAAGTCACATGGTTAACATAATTAGCATGTTAGCATGCTAATTAGCATAGTTATCATAACTAATACAAATTATTAGCTAGGTTAGCTAAGTCATATGGTTAGCATAGTTAACATTTTAATATTGTTAGCATGCTAGTTAGCGTAGTTATTTGGTTAGCATTATTATCTTTAACATAGTTAGCATAACTACTAGCAAACATTGGAGCCATTCCAACTGTTAGTTATCTTCAACTATCTGCCTAAATAATTTAACCATTTCAGTTATCAACCTATTTAACTGTTCAGTCATTCCAACTATAGTAAACCTTATCTACCAAGCAAATCATTTAACCATATGAACTCATCATATTTTTGCATTTTCATGCACTGTATTTCCTTCAGGAAATGCTTTTCTAGTTCTTCTTATTCTTCTTCTTCTAACGCGTTTAATGCAGCTTCAACCGTTTAACGTAGAAACTTCATTCAAACTTTGTTACGTAGGTCTTACTTAGGACAAGAGTGCTATGTATTTTTCATCTTTGTAACTTTTATACTTTTTAAACTATTAATTAAAAACTATCAAAATTTCCCCATTGACTTAACATTGCCCTTTATGACATCACAGCAATTAGAATCCTGTGGCAGGTGTTCGGGCCACCTGTTTCAACTGCCATTCTCAGGCTTTAAGCATACAAACTGGCCCTATTAAGACTACACATCCTGTTCAACTGCTTCCTCTGCCAAAAACTGTTTCAAAATAAAAGTCCTCACCACAATATTTCACTGTTAAACAATTTAACCCTTTAAACTACTGAACTTTTTAACTGTTCAGCCATTGTAACTGTTACTTGTCATCAACTATGACTCCTACCCACTGTAGTTAGTTAGCATGGTTAGCATAATTAGCATGCTAGCATATTAACATGTTAGTTAGCATTTTTAGCAAAACTGCTAAAAATGATTAGCTAAGTTAGCTACGTAACGTGGTTAGCATAGTTAGCATGCTAGCATGTTAGCATGCTAGTTAGCATTTTTAGCAAAACTGCTAAAAATGATTAGCTAAGTTAGCTAAGTCACATGGTTAGCATAGTTAGCATGCTAACATGTTAGCATGCTAGTTAGCATTTTTAGCAAAACTGCTAAAAATGATTAGCTAAGTTAGCTAAGTCACATGGTTAGCATAGTTAGCATGCTAACATGTTAGCATGCTAGTTAGCATTTTTTGCAAAACTGCTAAAAATGATTAGCTAAGTTAGCTAAATCACATAGTTAGCATGCTAGCATGTTAACATGCTAGTTAGCATTATTAGCAAAACTGCTAAAAATGATTAGCTAAGTTAGCTAAGTCACATGGTTAGCATAGTTAGCATGCTAATGAACATAGTTATCATAACTAATAAAAATGGTTAGCTAGGTTAGCTAAGTCATATGATTGGCATAGTTAACATTTTAACATTGGTAACATGTTAGTTAGCATAGTAACTTGGTTAACATTATTATCTTTGTTAACATAGTTAGCATAACTACTAGAAAACATTGGAGCCATTCCAACTGTTAGTTATCATCAACTATCTGCCTAAATAATTTAACCATTTCAATTATCAACCTATTTAACTGTTTAGTCATTCCAACTATATTAAACCTTATCTACCAAGCAAATAATTTAACCATATGAACTAATCATATTTTTGCATTTTCATGCACTGTATTTCCTTCAGGAAATGCTTTTCTAGTTAGAGTGCATGAAAATGCACTCTATTGTTATCCGATTTATTACAGTGCATGAAAATGCACTGTACTGTTCTTCCTAGGCTTCTTATTACAGTGCATGAAAATGCACTGTACTGTTCTTCCTAGGCTTCTTATTCTTCTTATTCTTATTCTTCTTCTAACGCACTTAATGCAGCTTCAACCGTTTAACGTAGAAACTTCATTCAAACTATGTTACGTAGGTCTTACTTAGGACATGGGTGCTTTGTATTTTTCAGCTTTGTAACTTTTATACTTTTTAAACTATTAATTAAAAACGAATCAAAATTTCCCCATTGACTTAACATTATGATTATGACATCACAATACGGCCGTTAAGCAATTAGAATCCTATGGCAGGTGTTCGGGCCACCTGCATCAACTGCCAGTCTCAGGCTTTAAGCATACAAACTGGCCCTATTAAGACTACACATCCTGTTCAACTGCTTCCTCTGACAAAACCTGTTTCAAAATAAAAGTCCTCACTACAATATTTCACTGTTAAACAATTTAACCCTTTAAACTACTGAACTTTTTAACTGTTCAGCCATTGTAACTGTTACTTGTCATCAACTATGACTCCTACCCACTGTAGCTAGTTAGCTAAGTTAGCTAAGTAACTTGGTTAGCATAGTTAGCATGCTAGCATGTTAACATGCTAGTTAGCATTTTTAGCAAAACTGCTAAAAATGATTAGCTAAGTTAGCTAAGTCACATGGTTAGCATAGTTAGCATGCTAGCATGTTAGCATGCTAGTTAGCATTTTTTGCAAAACTGCTAAAAACGATTAGCTAAGTTAGCTAAGTCACATGGTTAGCATAGTTAGCATGCTAGCATGTTAGCATGCTAGTTAGCATTTTTAGGAAAACTGCTAAAAACGATTAGCTAAGTTAGCTAAGTCACATGGTTAGCATAGTTAGCATGCTAGCATGTTAGCATGCTAGTTAGCATTTTTTGCAAAACTGCTAAAAACGATTAGCTAAGTTAGCTAAGTCACATGGTTAGCATAGTTAGCATGCTAGCATGTTAGCATGCTAGTTAGCATTTTTAGGAAAACTGCTAAAAATGATTAGCTAAGTTAGCTAAGTCACATGGTTAGCATAGTTAGCATGCTAGCATGTTAACATGCTAGTTAGCATTTTTAGGAAAACTGCTAAAAATGATTAGCTAAGTTAGCTAAGTAACGTGGTTAACATAGTTAGCATGCTAGCATGTTAACATGCTAGTTAGCATTTTTAGCAAAACTGCTAAAAATGATTAGCTAAGTTAACTAAGTAACATGGTTAGTATGCTAGCATAGTTAGCATACTAGCATGTTAGCATGCTAATTAAATTTTTTAGCAAAACTACTAAAAATAATTAGCTTAGTTAGCTAAGTAACATAGTTATCATAGTTAACATGCTAGCATGTTAGCATGCTAGTTAGCATTTTTAACAAAACTGCTAAAAATGATTAGTTAAGTTAGCTAAGTAACATGGTTAGCATAGTTAGCATGTTAGCATGCTAGTTAGAATAGTTAGCATAACTACTAAAAATGAAAACATTAGCTAAGTTAACTAAGTTAAGTAACTTAGTTAACATTATTATCTTTGATAACATAGTTAGCATAACTGCTAGCAAACATTAGAGCCATTCCAACTGTCAGTTATCGTCAACCATCTGCCTAAATAATTTAACAATTTCAATTATCAACCTATTTAACTGTTCAGTCATTCCAACTATATTAAACCTTATCTACCAAGCAAATAATTTAACCAAATGAACTCATCATATTTTTGCATTTTCATGCACTGTATTTCCTTCAGGAAATGCTTTTCTAGTTCTTCTTATTCTTATTCTTCTTCTAACGCGCTTAATGCAGCTTCAACCGTTTAACGTAGAAACTTCATTCAAACTATGTTACGTAGGTCTTACTTAGGACATGGGTGCTATGTATTTTTCAGCTTTGTAACTTTTATACTTTTTAAACTATTAATTAAAAACTAATCAAAATTTCCCCATAGACTTAACATGGGCTGATGACATCACAATAGAGCCGTTAAGCAATTAGAATCCTATGGCAGGTGTTCGGGCCAGCTGCATCAACTGCCAGTCTCAGGCTTTAAGCATACAAACTGGACCTATTAAGACTACACATCCTGTTCAACTGCTTCCTCTGCCAAAAACTGTTTCAAAATAAAAGTCCTCACTACAATATTTCACTGTTAAACAATTTAACCCTTTAAACTACTGAACTTTTTAACTGTTCAGCCATTGTAACTGTTACTTGTCATCAACTATGACTCCTACCCACTGTAGCTAGTTAGCATGGTTAGCATAGTTAGCATGCTAACATGTTAGCATGCTAGTTAGCATTTTTAGCAAAACTGCTAAAAATGATTAGCTAAGTTAGCTAAGTCACATGGTTAGCATAGTTAGCATGTTAACATGCTAGTTAGCATTTTTTGCAAAACTGCTAAAAATGATTAGCTAAGTTAGCTAAGTCACATGGTTAGCATAGTTAGCATGCTAACATGTTAGCATGTTAGTTAGCATTTTTTATAAAACTGCTAAAAATGATTAGCTAAGTTAGCTAAGTCACATGGTTAGCATAGTTAGCATGTTAGCATGCTAGTTAGCATTTTTAGCAAAACTGCTAAAAATGATTAGCTAAGTTAGCTAAGTCACATGGTTAGCATAGTTAGCATGCTAGCATGTTAGCATGCTAGTTAGCATTTTTAGCAAAACTACTAAAAATGATTAGCTAAGTTAGCTAAGTCACATGGTTAGCATAGTTAACATGCTAGCATGTTAGTTAGCATAGTTAGCATAACTGTTAAAAATGATTAGCGAAGTTAGCTAAGTCATATGGTTAGCATAGTTAACATTTTAACATTGTTACCATGCTAGTTAGCATAGTATCTTGGTTAACATTATTATCTTTGTTAACATAGTTAGCATAACTGCTAGCAAACATTGGAGCCATTCCAACTGTTAGTTATCGTCAACTATCTGCCTAAATAATTTAACCATTTCAATTATCAACCTATTTAACTGTTCAGTCATTCCAACTATAATAAACCTTATCTACCAAGCAAATAATTTAAGCATATGAACTCATCATATTTTTGCATTTTCATGCACTGTATTTCCTTCAGGAAATGCTTTTCTAGTTCTTATTATTCTGCTTCTTCTTCAACACTTTTTGTGCGCTTAATGCGGCTTCAACCGTTTAACGTAGAAACTTCATTCAAACTGCGTTGCGTAGGTCTTACTTATGTGACTTCAGCTATGTATTTTTCAACTTTGTAACTTTTATACTTTTTAAACTATTAATGAAAAACTACTCAAATTTCCCCATTGACTTAACATTAGATTATGACATCACAATACGGCCGTTAAGCAATTAGAATCCTATGGCAGGTGTTCGGGCCACCTGCATCAACTGCCAGTCTCAGGCTTTAAGCATACAAACTGGCCCTATTAAGACTACACATCCTGTTCAACTGCTTCCTCTGCCAAAAACTGTTTCAAAATAAAAGTCCTCACTACAATATTTCACTGTTAAACAATTTAACCCTTTAAACTACTGAACTTTTTAACTGTTCAGCCATTGTAACTGTTACTTGTCATCAACTATGACTCCTACCCACTGTAGCTAGTTAGCTAAGTCACATGGTTAGCATAGTTAGCATGCTAGCATGTTAGCATGCTAGTTAGCATTTTTAGCAAAACTGCTAAAAATGATTAGCTAAGTTAGCTAAGTAACGTGGTTAGCATAGTTAGCATGCTAACGTGTTAGCATGCTAGTTAACATTTTTAGCAAAACTGCTAAAAATGATTAGCTAAGTTAGCTAAGTAACGTGGTTTACATACTTAGCATGCTAACGTGTTAGCATGCTAGTTAGCATTTTTAGCAAAACTGCTAAAAATGATTAGCTAAGTTAGCTAAGTAACGTGGTTAGCATAGTTAGCATGCTAACGTGTTAACATGCTAGTTAGCATTTTTAGCAAAACTGCTAAAATGATTAGCTAAGTTAACTAAGTAACATGGTTTACGTAGTTAGCATGCTAACATGCTAGTTAGCATTTTTAGCAAAACTGCTAAAAATGATTAGCTAAGTTAGCTAAGTCACGTGGTTAGCATAGTTAGCATGCTAATTAGCATAGTTAGCATAACTGCTAAAAATGATTAGCTAGGTTAGCTAAGTCACATGGTTAACATTGTTAGCATTTTAGCATTGTTAGCATGCTATTTTTGCATCTTCATGCACTGTATTTCCTTCAGGAAATGCTTTTCTAGTATGTTATTATTCCGCTGACGTCACATGGTTAGCATGTTAGCATTTTTCCAAAACTGCTAGAAAACATGAGCTAAGTTAGCTAAGTAACTTGGTCAGAATAATTAGCTTTGTTAGCATAACTGCTAGTAAACATTAGGGTCATTCCAACTGTTAGTTATCGTCAACTCTCTACCTATATAGAGCCCTTAAACTATTAGTCTGTCAACAACTTTTAAACTATCTACATTCAACTTTTAAACTGTCTACGTCTAAACTATCAACTTTTTATTAAGCTATGCTATATCTGTCCTAGCTTCATTTTCATGCACTCGTAATTCCCTGGAATTACATTCTCTAGTTATTATTCTTCTTCTTCTAAAGCAGTTAATGCAGCTTCAACCGTTTAACGTAGAAACTTCATTCAAACTGCGTTGCGTAGGTCTTACTTATGACATGTGGGCTTTGTATTTTTCATCTTTGTAACTTTTATACTTTTTAAACTATTAATTAAAAACTGCTCAAAATTTCCCCATAGACTTAACATGGGCTGATGACATCACAATGGACTAATTAACTTGATTTGCACCTGGTATCATCTTCCAGCTGCTCATCTAGGCCCCATCAAAGAATCAGTTCAACTGATTGCACCTGTATCAACTGCTTTCTACTGAACTAGACCAACTCTCTCTGTCTCTCCATTCTACAAGGATATAAGACACATTTCCTCCAACTTTCTATCCATTCATCCTCTTCAAACCATTCTCTCATCCACCCATTAAACTATCCATCAACATCCATTAAACAATCTGCCTATCAACATCCATTCAACTTTCTGTCTATCAACATCCATTACACTATCTACATTTAACTTTTAAACTATATACTCCGTCTCAGGCTTTAAGCATACAATATGGCTCTATTAAGACTGCCGTTAAGCAATTAGAATCCTATGGCAGGTGTTCGGGCCAGCTGCATCAACTGCCAGTCTCAGGCTTTAAGCATACAAACTGGCCCTATTAAGACTACACATCCTGTTCAACTGCTTCCTCTGCCAAAAACTGTTTCAAAATAAAAGTCCTCACTACAATATTTCACTGTTAAACAATTTATCCCTTTAAACTACTGAACTTTTTAACTGTTCAGCCATTGTAACTGTTACTTGTCATCAACTATGACTCCTACCCACTGTAGCTAGTTAGCATGGTTAGCATAGTTAGCATACTAGCATGTTAGCATACTAGCATGTTAGCATGCTAGTTAGCATTTTTTACAAAACTGCTAAAAATGATTAGCTAAGTTAGCTAAGTAACATGGTTAGCATAGTTAGCATGTTAGCATGCTAGTTAGCATTTTTAACAAAACTGCTAAAAATGATTAGCTAAGTTAGCTAAGTCACATGGTTTACATAGTTAGCATGACTACTAAAAATGATTAGCTAGATTAGCTAAGTCACATGGTTAGCATAGTTAGCATTTTAACATTGTTAGCATGCTAGTTAGCATAGTAACTTGGTTAACATTATTATCTTTGTTAACATAGTTAGCATAACTACTAGCAAACATTAGAGCCATTCCAACTGTCAGTTATTGTCAACTATCTACCTAAATAATTTAACCATTTAAACTATCCACCTATTTAACTGTTCAGTCATTCCAACTATATTAAACCTCATCTACCTAGCAACCAATATAATTTGTTTTTACTCTGTATGATATTTTACATTATATTTTTTGCATTTTCATGCACTGTATTTCCTTCAGGAAATGCTTTTCTAGTTATTTTTCCTCTTCTTCTAACGCAAATAATTCAGCTTCAACCGTTTAACGTTGAAACTTCATTCAAACTTTGTTACGTAGGTCTTACTTGTGACATCCGGGCTTTGTATTTTTCATCTTTGTAACTTTTATACTTTTTAAACTATTAATTAAAAACTACTCAAAATTTCCCCGTAGACTTAACATTGGGCTGATGACATCACAATAGAGCCGTTAAGCAATTAGAATCTTGGGTAGGGTGACCAGACGTCCCGAAAAATTCGGGACAGTCCCGATATCCAAGCAGTTGTCCCGAATCCCGAATCCTGCCCTAATTGTCCCGAAAATTATACTCACTCAGAATACTGAGTAGTTATTTTCTGATAAACATTAAAAACTGTCCGTAGAGAGGTTGAGTCGACTGCATGCAGCCCCCGACGACAGCTAAGTGTCTGGATGCAGCCTCGGCTACTTTGTTTCTTTTTGACGTTCTATATGCACTGATTTCGCGAAGCTGAGGACATTGAATGTGCAGGCACGCAGCAGGCAGAGCCAGCGTGTGTGCAAAAAAAAAATACGTCGGCAGTTCGGCCTAATGTCCATGCCGCTTTAACATAATCTACTTAATCTAACAATTATTACAATTATTTTGTATTCTTACTTAATGACCCATAATTTTGGCAAGGCTTGTTATTAGCGTTAGGATATTATCCTTATTCTGAAAGGTCTGATTTGCACTGTTACGCAGTCATTGTTGTTTTTTTCCCCCCACAATGACATTTTGAGTTCATGATTTCTCTGTTGTATTTTGAGGCAGACTTGATGTTTGAATAAAAATGTGTTTTGGTACAGGTCTACCAACCCCCCCCCCCCCCCCCACCCCCCGCGTAAGAAAAAAGCGTCCCGAATTTCAGCCAATCTAATCTGGTCACCCTAACCTTGGGCCAGGGGGCCAGGCCACATGCACCGACACAGTTTCTCAGGCCTTAAGCATACAGTCTCATTCTCTTAAGACTACACTGTTCAACTGTTTCCTCTGTCCACAACTGTTTCAAAAGTCCTCACTACAATCATTCCCTATTAAAGAATTTAACTATCCACCTATTTAACTGTTCAGTCATTCCAACTATATTAAACCTCATCTACCTAGCAACCAACATAGCAACCACCTCAAGTACCCTAGCAACAGCCTAGCAACCATGTCAAATACCCTAGCAACAGCCTAGCAACCACTTCCACAGTTACAACCTAGCAACCAATATAGCAACCAATGAGTTTAACCTAACAACCAGCATAGCAACCACCACGACTAACCTAGCAACCACCTCAAGTACCATAGCAACAGCCTAGCAACCATGTCCAATACCCTAGCAACAGCCTAGCAACCACTTCCACAGTTACAACCTAGCAACCAACATAGCAACCAATGAGTTTAACCTAACAACCAGCATAGCAACCACCACAACTAACCTAGCAACAGCCTAGCAACCACCTCAAGTACCCTAGCAACAGCCTAGCAGCCATGTCAAAAACCCTAGCAACAGCCTAGTTACCATGTCAAATACCCTAGCAACAGCCTAGCAACCACTTCCACAGTTACAACCTATCAATCAATATAGCAACCATTGAGTTTAACCTAGCAACCAGCATAGCAACCACCACAACTAACCTAGCAACAGCCTAGCAATCACCTCAAGTACCCTAGCAACAGCCTAGCAACCATGTCAAATACCCTAACAACAGCCTATTAACCACTTCAACAGTTACAACCTAGCAACCAATATAGCAACCAATGAGTTTAATCTAGCAACCAGCATAGCAACCACCACAACTCTGCCGCACTAAGGCAGAAGGCCGTAACTTCGATTTTGGCGAAAATGAGTTTTTGTCATTATTAGGACAATAAACATACGTTTTATCATGTAGACAAACATCAAGTTTCAATTCGGTTGTTTTTTGGGAGAAATAAGATTATATTTTTGCCGTAACTTCAAAAAGCCTAGGGGAAACTGTGGCAGAAGCCCGTAACATCAGATACGGCTTTATGCCTTCCTTTCACGCTGCTACTGAACACTCGATTGAAGTTACGGTGCGAAGTTATGGCAAGCTGCCTTCTGACCGATCATCAACGTGAAGTTGTATTGCCGGCTGGCGTTATGTCTAGGCTATGCATTATTCAATTACATCACCTCAGACATACACTAACTTCAATAAAGTGTATAGAGTAGCCTACATGTTTTGCAGTGCTTGCTTTTTGTTAGATTGATGGCTTTGAAACGTAGCCTCGCCTAAATGCCAAGGACAAGGAATTATGCTGGTGCATTAAAGATAGGGCATAGGCTAATCTTGATAGCTAGCCTAACTTAAAAGCCTAAACTCAACAACATATTCAGTAACAAGCGGTGCATTAGAGCATGGCTTGTAGCCTAGGATATCTTAATTCACATCACAGCCCGTAATACAATGCTACATGCCAACTGCAAAAAAATTTTAGCTTTCGCCAGCAAATGATAGTCATTGACTGAAAACTACACGAGTTTGTTGGAGCCGCAACGACACACCTTTCACACACACACACATCAGCAGCAGGAATGTAGTAATTTAGAGCCTACCTTTAGTTGAACCCTGGTTAAAATCCATACCAAACAACCGACGAGAAAGCAAAATCCATTAAATCTGCCACGAGTTTTTAAAACTTGTTGCCGGCTAGTCAAAACTCTCAAGTTGTTACAGGCTGTCATTTCTATCAATGCAATCCTAAAGTTTAGTGTAGCTGCAGGTTAGTTGGGAAATTAAAGCTAGTTGCAAAGCAGGCAGCTTTAAATTGCAGTAATATAAAATTACCAAATAAAGGCAACCGATCACATCCTAATCTACCTAATTTGTGTGGGAGAACTTTGTTTTATCATCTGCATTTGGTTAAGTTTCCATTCTATCCAGGAAAATGTATAGGCCCAGGCTACAGTGTTTAATCATAATTTTGAAAAGACCTACACACATTATCAAAATGTTTTCCTGATTTCATTATAATAATGCAAATACTGCAAGTAAAATCCCAAGAAATATGAATTCCTATGTTTTCACTGAAACTTTTCAGCAGACATTAAGATGCTACAATGGGATGATTCTGAAATATTTTTGCTATTTTAGGCTGGTTATCAAAATAAACAAGCCAATGAGTCTAAATTAGTGCCTCATATCCAAACAGAAAAATATGCTTTATATATATTAAAACATCAAAACACTCATTCTTAATTCTGACATCTGCCAGAAGTGACCGTCAGTGTGGTACGCTACTATGAAATACAGAAAAAAATGAAAAAACTATCATTTTCATATGATGTTGATAAATGTGAAGCCATTTTATCATAGTTAGTCCAATAGGGTTAACATTGCTTACATTTTAAGTGAAAGTTATCATTGTTATCATAACATTGTGCTATAAAATAGAAGTTAAGGTATTTTGCCTTAGTATGACCGATTGTCATTTTGTGGGCAATACTAAGGCAGAATACAGTAACTTCCAAAAAAGGGTCAAAGGTCAAATTTGAGTTCAATTTTTTTTTGTAGATAGATTAATACAGGTAAACACTACAAAATGTGAAAATTACAATATTATACCTATTACTCAATTGTCAGGACATTAAGATAACTTTAAAGTCATTTTTCTCAGTTTCACACTCTGGTGAGTTAAGGTCTTTTGCCTTAGTAGGGCAGAACTAACCTAGCAAAAGCATAGCAACCACCATAACTACCCTAGCAACAGCCTAGCAACCACCATAAATACGCTAGCAACAGCCTAGCAACCATGTCAAATACCCTAGCAATAGCCTAGCAACCAACCACTTCCACAGTTACAACCTAGCAACCAACATAGCAACCAATGAGTTTAACCTAGCAACCAGCATAGAAACCACCACAACTAACCTAGCAACAGCCTAACAACAACCTGAAGTACCCTAGCAACAGCCTAGCAACCATGACAAATACCCTAGCAATAGCCTAGCAACCACCACAATGTCAACCTAGCAACCACCATAGCAACCAACAGGATTACCCAAGCAACCAGCATAGCAACCACTTAATTTTTGCATTTTCATGTACTGTCTTTCCTTCATGAAATGCTTTTCTAGTTGATTTTGAGATGTCAAGGTGTACATAAACTTCTTAAATTGGACATTAAAAAGAGGAGGGCTCAGCTGAATTTAAGTTTCTTACAATCTCAAAATAATCTGTTTTTTCACTCAATCTATTCTTATTGCTCCTTATTTCTCCTAATGGTGGTTTGGAGTAAACAGGTGAGATCTTATTAAGCCTATTTATTTTTTTTGTGAGACAAAGACAATACATGTTTCAGACTTTCCTATTGGGCTTCTGTTGTACCTGATGAATAGTAAAATAAACTGACAAAAGGGAGACACAAACGCCACAAGGGTACCTGTATAGATTTCCATTTTAATTCGTTTTGCACATCTTCCCAGGCCTTCTGCACTGCTTCTAGACTGGCTCTCTTCTTGCAGTACAGCCGGAACACCTGCTCACCAAACGTCTGTGGAAGGAGAAGAGAGACCTGCCAAGACGATCAGAGTTTTAGTTGCTTTTCTCTTGTCCCTCTTAACCCACAGAAATGCACATTTTGGAAAAAAAGATCTGACCTGTGTCTCCTAAACCCCCTTAACTGAAAATAAGGGTACATTCGCAAATTCAATCTGATACGCTCCGGAGTGTATAATAATAATAATTACAATAACAATAATTCCATCCACACTCTGAATTTACAGATTATTTTTGAATATGAACCGTCCATTAACTGTTGTGTGAGTGAAACTTTTTAACACATCCGGATAACCAACGGATCCAAATTTTTTCGCACCGCACTTGTTTGCATTGATTCGGAACCATTTGCATGAGGTCTGCGAATCTCCATAGGAACTAAATGACTTCCGGTCGTTTCGCAGCCGTATCTACTGTGCTAATGTGAAGGGGGCGTAAGGCCGCCGAGGAGTTATACGGAATAAATGGACGAGGCCGAGGCAGAGCTAAAGAGCTCCCCAACGCGCAGTGAATAATTCCTTATAAAGGCCAGGTCACACCAAGCAGATTATCGGGCGAAGTCTCGGGTGGGGACTCAAGTCTATTTGGTGTGTCCTGTGCCGTCGTCAGTTGGAGGAGCCGTCGGCGTTGATTTGACATGTCGAATTGCCCAGTGGCAGTCGGCCTCAATGACCAATCTGATTGGTGGAGTGCTAGCCCTTGACTAAACGTTATCTCCGATTAGTATGACCATTAGCCCTGCATTTAGCGATGTATGTTATGAACCCATTTTGATAAACTATCATAACATATTTTTGCTAGAACTACAACCCTACACAACTACAACCCTTACACAACTATAAGTTGGGACGTTGTGTAAAATGCTAATAAAAACAGAATGTGATAATATACAAGTCTCGTAAACCCATATTTAGCAGCAAAAAGGACATAGGCAACACATCAAATGTTGAAAATGAAAATTTGGACTATTTGAGGGAATTAAATATGTTAATATGTTAATTTTTAATTTGATGCCAGCAACATGTTTCAAAAAAAGTTGGGACGGGAGCAGGGTAGGAATTTCACAGCGGCCACGACGGCCATGGCCGTCGTAGCCCCTTGGGTTGGCCGTGAGGCCCCTTTGAAAATCAGAGGTTTACAGGCCACGGTGGCCTTGGTGCCCCCTTCTTTCAATATTCTGCTTTGCGTCCTACTAATAGCGATTTTTATTTAGCCTGTGGCCTGTCAAAATTATCTTAGCATTCACAGCGCAAATTAATTTAGTATTTTACGCAGTGGAGAAAGTGACAGCGCAAAAATGAAAGTGCGTCCAAATTCACCCATTCTCAGTTGAACTACTCGCGAAGTAGCCTATTCATCACACAGACATCACAAGTATCACATGAAAGAGCTTTTTCTCAGCTTTTAAACGATGTTAGCCGATAATTGCTGTGTTGAACGGTTCGCGAGAAAAGTAAATAATATAATTCAATTTAATCATACATTCTACTGAAGGTTTTGCGTCCCATGATCTCCCTACCCATTCATCTCGGTGGAATACTTTACGAACCCTTCTTTTAACACATGACAAACCATATATCAGAATAAACAGGAGACCTTACCGAACACAAAGATGTAAAGCAGTCCCCTGTACAGTTAGCCGTTCCAGAGTAAACCAGTTTTGAATTTGCAGTAAAGTTCGACATACATGGATGTCTCCAAATTTGGACTTTAAGTTTTACAACGTGTTTAAATTGTTCCACATGATTTCATAACGGGCCAAATACAAAATAAATGTTACAAATATCGCCTAGATATTGGTAAATCAGAGGGCAGCTGACTAAGAGTTTGTGAAAGTAGCCTTAATGATCACAAAATGCTAAGCATGCATCTAGGCTATTTGAGTTTCTTAAGCTGAGCTGTGCTTAAATTGTTCAATACATATATGAGGACAACAGGCCAAATATAAAATAAATGTTATATATAGCCTAGATATCTGTAAATATTAGATGATCAGATGATTTACAGTTCTATGTAATATGTCATGTTTCATGTTTTTGTAATGTTTCACACAATGATGCAGGTCTACTGCAGTGAATAGGCTAAATACAACTTTGATCATTTTTATAGCCAACTACTGTATAGTTAACTTTGGCCTTGGTGCCCTGACGTGTGGCCTTTGTGCCCCCCACCAAATATGCCCAACTGAAGGCCAAGTGGCCTTGCCCCCAGAATAGTGAAATTCCAAGCCTGGACGGGAGCATGTTTACCACTGTACTGCTTTACCTTTCATTTAACAGCATTCTGTAAATGTTTAGGAACTGAAGAGACCATTTGCTAGAGTTTTGAGAATGAAATGTTGTCCCATTACTCCCCGATATAGGATTTCAGTTGCTCAACAGTATGGGGTATTCTTAGCCATGTATTTTATTCCATTATGCACCTAATTTGACAAATCTGGACTGCAGACAGGCCATTTTAGCACCTGGACACTTCCTCTATGGAGAAATACTGTTTAAATATGTGCAGAATTCCTTTTGGCATTGTTTTCCTGAAATATGCAAGGTCGTCCCTGGAAAAGACATTGCCTGGATGGCAGAATATATTGTAATAAACCTAGAATGTGAGGTCAGACTGTTGTAACTAGAGGAAGGCTCTACAGAAAAAGTAGCACAGATGTATAAACAGTAATCTTTATTTAACACAATTCATGCAGCTACCAAACATGTCAGACTGGGATTCATGAAGTCCTAAAACCAAATGCTATCAACCTGGGCGAACAACACACCACTATGAAGCCTGCTACACAGAAGACACCGCAATAAAGAGACCATACAAAAGCGATCACACACACAATAAATAGGCAAAAGCTATAGCACACACCACCCCCATAGGGCACTGCACAGGTTCACACTGCACTTTAAGATTCATACCAAAGACGGCGTCAGACTACAACATCGGATTTAGATCATCACAACCCTCCCACCCAATCATGAAATGGCTACTGCCAGGTTTAAAATAAGTTACACACACACACACACACACACACACACACGAAAAGTTAATAAACACTTAACTCTCCCGGGATACAAGACCCTCCCCCGGGGTCTAGGCTTTGGCGCTGGTTGGCACAGGGAGAAAACAGACGCCAGTCCAGCGCTCGTGAGGCCTCCGAACAATAACGGAACCGGAACGCCTCTTTCTTGAGAAGCAGCAACGCCTACGCACTCCTATGCCCGGCCTTATCTACAGGTTAGCCCGCTAAACTATCTTCGCCGCCGGCAGCCCTAAATAGCATACGAACGGCACCCACCCCCAAACCTTGAGTGCAGCTCGGCGTTAGCAACCACACGCCACTTCCCAGTTCAACTCACCCTTCGCTGTGCTCGTCCTTTTATGGCTATGCCTCTACGATACTCAACGATAATCACTGCTCCAAAGTTCCTGCTCATTCATGCTCATCAGTGGTCAGGTGCGAGCAATCAATCAACTCAACCCACTCTTCCCTCAGATCCCTCCCCCCACATACGACAGTCATAACAATACATTCATCCAACGTCATTACATTCATCCAACGTCATTTCATTACAATATGTTGCTCAAAACCTATATACATAATTCAGAATTGATTGTGCTTTGCCAAATGTGCAAGATCCCCATGCTGTAGGCACTACAACATAGATGCTGGGTTTCGAACTGAGCACTAACACAAGTTGGATAGATTGGATACTTGGATATGCCCTCACCTCTTTAGCCCAGATGAGTCCATGATTTGCAAAAGGAATGGCAAACTTTGATTGATATAACCACAGGACCATTTTCCACGTGACCTCAGTCCATTTTAAACAAGCTCAGGCCCAGATAAGAGGGTGGTATTTTTGGCTGCAGTTTTTGAATTGAGTATCAAACTGTGCACATAGACAATGGTTATCAGAGGTTTTCCTGAGCCCATACAATGTCAGGTCTGGAAACAGGTCTAGTATTGATGCAATGCCATCTGAGGTCCAAAAGACCTCGGACATCCAATTTGTTTTTCAGCTCTTTCTCTGGATTCTCTGAATGTTTTAATAATATTATGTCCTGTAGATGATTAAGATTACGTTTACACGAAGCAGGGTATTTTCCTAAACGAATATCTGGCCATCTACGTTTGCAAATAAAACTGCATTTACATGAGACCGTTTTTTTTTTTAAATGTGTTTACAGAGAACCCGTGTACATACATGCTGTCATGAGCACGCCAAACCACAGTGGCAGTCTAACGATAAGCTCAAGCTCACATTAACCAATCAGAACCCTGAAAAGTCACACGTGAGAACATGTAAATGTAAACATTGGTCGCACATTTGGTGTACTTCTGTCGCATACTGTGACGTTGGCTGCCCAAAACTCCATTTACCACAGTTTACAACCAAACGCATAAACAAAGTTTTCCAAAACAATCACTTTAGCCAAAGTTTTTTGGATAACCGTTTTACGGGGTGAATTCTGCGTTTGCGTCTAAATGAAAGGCTCAAACGTAGGGAAATGTCTTCGTTTATAAAAATACACATGCTCGTGTAAATGGGGTCTAACTCCCCAAATATGTCACAATTCCATTTTAAGAAGCATTAGAAAGACATTGTTTCATCATTTGTGCGCACAAGTTTACACAGAGTTATGAATACCCCTACATCTTTACTTCTAAGGGACCCTGCCTCTCTGGGATACTCTTTTTCATACCCAATCGTGTTGCCACTTACCCTAATTAGTTGTGAAACATTTTGAGATCAATTTAACTTAAATTGGACCTCACAGCTGAGCTCTCCTCTTGTGTCAGGCCATGTCCAATTTAAAGGGGAAATCCAATATATAGCAAGGGTTTGTATTTGGGTGATAATGAGTGGAATTTTCATTGGGGACCAAAAGGATGTTAATGGGGTAATTTTGAATAAGACTGGAATACGCATATAGCAAAATTGCATATAGCATACTAAGCATAGCCTTGAGGGTGTTCTGTCGAATCCTACTCATCGAAACGTTCCTAATACTGTTTACTGTTTACCATGTTGTTAGTCGCTTTGGTTAAAAATGCGTCAGCCAAATGTAATGTAATGTAATGTAATGTAATGTAATACGCAGGCGTTCTAAAAGCGTCAGTCTTGACTGCAAACGCATATCATTTGATTGTACCTTTAATTTCATAATCATTTTATTAAATGACCCCCACTGTTTTCAAACATCAAGACGACAACGTTGTTCTGATGTGCACATAGTGAAAGTAGGCCATTGATTGGTGAAAATAATGTATTGGCCTGCTTGTGTTTAATTTAATGTTTGCAGGAAATTGGGGGTTGGGTAGTGACCCTAAAGTTATTGTTTTATTATTATAAAGGACTTAAACCTAAACATTTAGAAATTAACCCAACTAGTGAGCTCTTAGCGCTTCTGCATATGGTTTCTCTGTGTCATTTTCATAACATTTGGCAAAGTACCATGTCCTTTTCCAGCTGCAAAGGCTTGTTTGAGTCCTTTTTGTTGTAGAAAAAAACATTTTTGAGTGGATCTGCACTCTTTTTGCCGTAGGTTACTGTGACCACCTTGGGGGAAAAAAGAGATAATGTTAATAGTGTTGGTTCAGAAGTGACAGTTTCAGAGCTTTCTTATTCACCCTAAATAAATAATAATAAAAAAACACTCACATTCACAACAATGTCCTCGGAACTGAATTCCAGTTTGGACTGAACTCCGGACACTATCTTTTTCACCAGTTCATCCTGTGAGAGACCACCACATTTGTTACACATGATTTTGTTCTCTTGCAATTTGAGCTTCTGTTTCCCATTCATTGAGATATTACAGTGTTGAAAATGCTGGATGTATTTAAACACTATGGTTACAAACCTTAGAGATGGCATTTGGTGTGAGAGGTGGACTCTGGCCGATGAAATCATACAACTCTCTGCAAGTGATTCTTTGGATGATTTTCTTTGCTGGTTTCAGGTCTATGTGATCAGACTGTAGAATATGGTCCAAGACTGAGTCTAAAGGAAAACATATAAACACAGCTACTGTGGGGAGGGTCACTGCAGACAAATCAGGGAGTGGTTTTCTAAGTGTACACACAGAATATAAAGAGGACTGTTTGTCCGGTCAGGGCATTACCTATATTCTTCTTCCAATTGCTGCCAACAAAAAAATGCATTGCCATTTGTACAAGTAATTAGGGATTTTTTTTGTTTTTGTTGGCTCACTTTTACTCACAACATGCTATTCAGCGACGAGAGATTCCATTCACTATGTTAAGCTAAGCTATAGTGGTGGCACTGCCGGACTAAGACAATGCATGCACGGAGAGAAAAAAAGTTGTTGCTCACTTATCTAACTCTAGGGGAGACAGTGAATAACCCAATTTCATAAAATGGTAGCGTGTTCCTTTAAGAGTTTCATTCAAGTTAATTTCTCAAGTAACCTATTCCTTATAGGCAAGTCCCACTACTCAGCAGCCATCTTGGTAACAGCTTCAGGCAGTTATTTTGGGCAGCTATTTTCCATATGTAAGGGAGGTAATATTGACATAAAGGAACAACAGGCAAATCCGCATTTAAATCTGAATTTAACAATATAAATATCTCCCCCAAAATTGCTAAAATAAGGCTAAAAAAGACTTCTTTACGCTAACTTGCTCACTGCACATGCACACACACTCACGGCATGGCTAGATAAGTTTTAAACAGGCTCTGCATGATGACAGGGAAGTAAACAGTCGGTAAAAACATCCATCATGCCGTTTCCAAAAATGCAGGAAGAGGTATGTGTAGACAACTGCCATATTGGCGTTGACGTTTCAAACTAACCCCATACATTTCTATGGAGGATTCTTTGAGTGCTGTGTCTCATTAGAAAGTCTATACCTAAAGTGCTTCAACTAGGAGTCACTACTGATCAAATAAAGGTTATGATCGACTCCAGTAGTTTGTTTTTTTCAAAGCCATCTGACCTGTGAGTTTAGCATAGGCCTCCATGTCATTCATGGCTGTGGAGAGTTTGAATGTTTTGTGGTTTTGGCTTCCCGGGCTTTCCTGGCTTCCCTTGATGATGTGGTGGTCATTCGCTGCTACAAAGGCTTCTGCTATCCTGATACAAAGGAAACACTCAGTTTAATTTCCATGATGAAAGCACCATGTCAAAATAAGCCATTATTAGTAGTTCTGTAAGGCTTACATGTAATCAATAATATTTTTGACAGGATGCTGATATGCTCTACAATGCAGGAGGTGTCTTGTGTAAAACATATTGTACAGGTTGCCAGCCTCCTGGAACAAAATGTTTCATCTCATTAATTATATATTCAGAGCCAAGACGACTTACTTAAAGGTAAAATTCCGGCGATTTTTAGATAGACAAGCACATAGATTTCACAGATAGACATGCAGCTACAGCGCTACACTCTTGAGGCATAGATAGGCATTGAACCCCCATCACGTCCCCAGAATGTAGCGCAGTAGCTGCTTGGCTACTTTAGCTGTTAGCTGACCACGCTAACCACTGTAGCTGTAGCAACTCGAGCTAGGTGAAACCAGAGCCCGTCTAAGGAGAGCCTCCCCACTCTCTATTAATCCCATACAAACCGAACTTGGCTGCAGTTCACCAGAGTTCACCTAGATGGCGATCGCGGGCGAGTCCAAAATACATGGGGTCCTATGGAGCTACATGGCTACATTTATTGTTTTCACCTATTTAACAACTGAAACCCTCAGATTTTATTTTATTTTTCGCAAAATGGATATGGATTATCAATCAAAAGTGAAATAATCCTGGAGTCATGTCCTTTAGTTTTCTTACAGAATGGGTCGTTGTTGCCCATAACACGCTAGCATTGATGCTATGCTATGCTATGATCATGCTAATGAATGACGTCATTGACACGTTTGAAAGGCTTTTTAGAACAATTAAGTGACTTTAAAAAATATAATACTCAACCAAGTGTATTGTCTTTGCCTCCCCTTTCGAATACAATATTCAAATTACTTGAAAAAAATGTATATCCAGAGAAAAGTGGATTTTGAGGGGTACAGCTCCATAGACCTCCATTCATTCTGGACTCGCCCGCGAGCGCCCCTAGATGCAGTACCACACCGGAAGCGTAATAAGGTTCTCCCCTTATTAGACATTCTCTGGTGAAACCAATTGTTTTGCGTTTATTGTTCGTACCAACAGTACTCCTCTGTGACCTCGAGAAACGGAGATCTATGTGAAAATCGCCGAAATTCCCCTTTAATGCTCTCGAATTACACATCAACATGCAATGCACATCAAACAGACTATTAAATACTCTATTAACACACCATGGGCAGACTTAGAAATACTCCGTACCTTCTCTCTGAAGCAGATGTGTTGATTGCTACAGACACGGACAAACTTCAATAAACGGTGGTGGTCAAAGCTTGTGCCAATGCCAAGGTAATAACTGTCCCTGTACACACAGATGGGATTAGTGGTTAGCGTGTGTGCCTGTGTGTGTGTGCATCATTAATCACTCTGTCTCCCTTGAATGTAGTGTATGTCAGATCACTCAGTTTGCTCTCAGTATTATTTTCAATATTATGTTTTTCATGGTAACTAATAAATATAAAATATCATCATAACTCGTAGGAAATAATCAGTAAATGTCTCCTCAGTTTTTGCTGATATCCTCTTGTCAGGCCTAAATACTGAGGGTTTGTGACCTACCGTGCAAAGTAGTCCCATTTGTCCACATCAACACCACTGTCTTTGTTTGCCACAATCTGATACAGGAAGTCCTTCTCCTACATAACCGATTTGTAAGGGTTAGAAAGACAAACTCCTATGCGCTACAAGCTTGTTAATGCTGATGTAAGAACTTACGCCTTTTTTTATAGGCACTCCTTTGATCAGGCTTCCAATGAAGTCAAGAGCATCCTGGAAATCACTTAGGCCACTCAGCAAAAATACTCCCTGCAGACAGTTCTTCTTCACCAGGTGTTCTAACATATCAATGGAAGCATCTTCATGCTACAACACACACACACACACACACACACACACAAACACAGTCAACAACAAATCAGCAGCTGGTTTCAGGTCTGCCTAACTAGAAAATCCCCTGTGTGCTTTTTATATGGGAGGGAAGAAAGGAAAAAGGTAACAAAGCATGGGCAGGTCTTACCCACCCAAACATAGTCTAGGTTCAGAAGTAACATACAAACATATAATTCCATAGCCTGCAATTTCGATCAAATTTTATTATCAATCACAAAACCCCTTCAGTACAGAGAAACATCTGATTGAACTCCCTTTCTAACATCAGTCAATTACAGCCAACCAATCGCAATGCTGATTACAACTGCTATTGCTATAGTCTGAGCGTGTTTTAGGCTTACGTGTAGGCCATAATTAATGCCTAATGTCTATAATCTAACAAAAGCTGATTTATTTCTGCAATTAAAATACAAGACTGTCTGACGTTTGAAATTAATATGTTTCTCTCTCTCTCTGTGTGTGTGTGTGATATTTTATTTAGGAAATTACCAGTGCATGAAAATGCAAAACATACTGTATAGTAACATAAAATGCAAAACAAACTTTTATTTGGAAACAGTTGGCAGGAGTCATAGTTCATAGTGTCATCGTGTCATAGTTCATAGAGTCATAGTTCATGGCTGAGTAGTTTAAATAGATAAATTATTTAATAGTGAATTATTGTAGTGAGGACATTTATTTTGAAACAGTTGTGAGCGGAGGAAATAGTTGAACAGAATCTGTAGTCTTAAGAGAGCCAGATTCTATGCTTACAGCCTGAGACAGAGTATATAGTTTAAAAGTTGACTGTAGATAGTGTAATGGATGTTGATAGACAGAACGTTGAATGGATGTTGATGGGCAGATTGTTTAATGGATGTTGATGGATAGTTTAATGGGTGGATGAGGAATGGTTTGAAGAGGATGAATGGATAGAAAGTTGGATGGAATGTGCCTTATATCCTTGTAGAATGGAGAGACACAGAGACTAAGTTTACACGAAGCAGGGTATTTTCCTAAACGAATATCTGGCTATCTATGTTTGCAAATAAAACTGCATGTACACAAGGCCGTTTATTTTTAAAATGTGTTTACACGAACCCGTGTACATACATGCTGTCATGAGCACGCCAAACCACAGTGGCAGTCTAACGATAAGCTCAAGCTCACATTAACCAACCAGAACCCTGAAAAGTCGCACGTGAGAACATGTAAATGTAAACATTGGTCGCACATTTGGTGTACTTCTGTCGCATACTGTGACGTTGGCTGCCCAAAACTCTGTTTACCACAGTTTAGAACCAAACGCATAAACGGAGTTTTCCAAAAAAAACACTTTAGCCGGAGTTTTTTTGGATAACCGTTTTACGGGGCGAATTCTCCGTTTGCGTCTAAATGAAAGGCTCAAACGTAGGGAAATGTCTTTGTTTATAAAAATACACATGCTCGTGTAAACGGGGTCAGAGAGAGTTGGCCTAGTTAAGCAGAAAGCAGTTGATACAGGTGCAATCAGTTTAACTGGCTCTTTGATGGGGCCTAGTTGAGCAGCTGGAAGTTGATACAGGTTCAAATCAAGTTAATTAGCCCATTGTGATGCCATAGTGCCAATGCAAAGTCTATGGGGAAAAACAAGCTTGTTTTTTTCTTAATATCTCAAAAAGTATAACGTTTACAAAAGTGAAAAATACATTCCTCAAGTGTCCTTTTCAAGACCTGCGTTGCAAAGTTTGAATGAAGTTTCTACGTTAAATGGTTGAAGCTGAATTAGGCGCAGAAATTTGGTGGGAAGAATAACTAGAAAATGTAATTTCGAGGAAATTACCAGTGCATGAAAATATAAACATACTGTATATTAACATAAAATGCAAAACAAAACTTTATTTGGAAACAGTTGGCAGGAGTCATAGTGGATAACAACTGACAGTTGAAATGTTACAGGAACAGTTAAATAGTTGAGTAGTTTAAATAGTTAAATTATTTAATAGTGAATTATTGTAGTGAGGACATTATTTTGAAACAGTTGTGGGCAGAGGAAATAGTTGAACAGGATCGTATATAGAGTATATAGTTCAGGGGCCCTATCATGACATTCTAAAGTGCATCGTCACTCGTCAAAAGTCTATTCAAATTTAGTAGGATTACCAGTTCACATTGGGAGGGGTTTTGTTATCAAAAGTGGAGCGCATGGCGTAACAAGGTGTTCCTAGGTCTTTTAATCAGTCATATGGGTGTGTTTGGGGCGTAACATCATTTTAAACCAATGAGAATGACATCTGTCATTCCCTTTAACGGCGCAACGCGTGATATGTCAAATAAATGCATCGGTATTTTGGCATTCAACGGCGCATTTGAAGGAGGCTGCTTGCGAGACCGTATGGAATAGTCATTCTTAAACCATGCTTTACTAAAACCTAGCATAGCCTTCACGCATTTGCACTCGTCTATTATTTGAACTCATTGGCAAAGTGAAACTAACTTCACCAAGGAGTCAGTCAACGACAAGACAGTTATATGCAGTTACTTTCACTATTGACTGACAATGGGTTACCACCGAAAACATAGGCTGGAAAAAGCAACACTTACCCTAATGTTGCTCAAATGACTGAATAAAACAACATTTATCCTGCAGAGGAGTTGCTTATATCTCGTGACAGTGCGTCTTCAGCTGTGCTCCATACGTGTCTCTCGCCTCTCCCCTAATCACTTTTAACCGTCATTACCAATTTGCAAATGATGGTGAATAACTACTCATCATGAGATGTACAGTATTTCGTAATATATTTATTCTAATTATGTTTCCCATTGTAATCGTGCAATTTGTAATGCTTTGCATGGACGTGCGCTGGTGTGCGTTCTTGAATGATAGAAGGATGGTGCGTGCACCTGCCAATATGACTGTTGACATGCGCTCTTAAAATAGCATATGAACAACTCACCATTGCCTTCTGACCAGGTTTAGGTGGTGTATGATAGCGATTTTTAGACAAAGCGCTAGTTCCCTCCCTAGGTTGTTAATTGCCACACCCCTGGGCGCAATGCTTAAAAAATAAACGTGCAAAATACCGAATTCAACTTTCTGCATGTGAATAACGAGTATTACGCCATGCGCTGGTGGACCAAAATACAGCCCTAAAAGTTAAATGTAGATGGATGTTGATAGACAGAAAGTTGGATGGATGTTGATCGGCAGATTGTTTAATGGATGTTGATGGGATAGTTTAATGGGTGGATGAGTGAATGGTTTGAAGAGCCTTATATCCTTATCCTTATATGTAGAATGGAGAGACAGAGGGCCCTATCATGACATTCTAAAGTGCATCGTCACTCGTCAAAAGTCTATTCAAATTTAGTAGGATGTCCAGTTCACATTGGGAGGGGTTTCGTTCTCAAAAGTGGAGCGCATGGCGTAACAAGGTGTTCCTAGGTCTTTTAATCAGTCATATGGGTGTGTTTGGGGCGTAACATAATTTTAAACCAATGAGAATGACATCTGTCATTCCCTTTAACGGCGCAACGCACGATATGTCAAATAAATGCATCGGTATTTTGGCATTCAACGGCGCATTTGAAGGAGGCTGCTTGCGAGACCGTATGGAATAGTCATTCTTAAACCATGCTTTACTAAAACCTAGCATAGCCTTCACGCATTTGCACTCGTCTATTATTTGAACTCATTGGCAAAGTGAAACTAACTTCACCAAGGAGTCAGTCAACGACAAGACAGTTATATGCAGTTACTTTCACTATTGACTGACAATGGGTTACCATCGAAAACATAGGCTGGAAAAAGCAACACTTACCCTAATGTTGCTCAAATGACTGAATAAAACAACATTTATCCTGCAGAGGAGTTGCTTATATCTCGTGACAGTGCGTCTTCAGCTGTGCTCCATACGTGTCTCTCGCCTCTCCCCTAATCACTTTTAACCGTCATTACCAATTTGCAAATGATGGTGAATAACTACTCATCATGAGTACTCATCATTCATGAACGCTGGTGTGCGTTCATGAATGATAGAAGGATGGTGCGTGCACCTGCCAATATGACTGTTGACATGCGCTCTTAAAATAGCATATGAACAACTCGCCATTGACTTCTGACCAGGTTTAGGTGGTGTATGATAGCGATTTTTAGACAATGCGCCAGGTCCCTCCCTAGGTTGTTAATTGCCACACCCCTGGGCGCAATGCTTAAAAAATAAAGGTGCAAAATAACGAATTCAACTTTGCGCCGGTGAATAACGAACTTTACGCCATGCGCTGGTGACCCAAAATACAGCCCAGAGAGAGTTGTCCTAGTTGAGCAGTTGAAAGCAGTTGATACAGGTGCAATCAGTTTAACTGGCTCTTTGATGGGGCGTAGTTGAGCAGCTGGAAGTTGATACAGGTGCAGATCAAGTTAATTAGCCCATTGTGATGTCATAGTGCCAATGCAAAGTCTATGGAGAAAAATAAGCTTGTTTTTTGTTAATATCTCAAAAAGTATAAAGTTTACAAAAGTGAAAAATACAATCCTCAAGTGTCCTTTTCAAGACCTACGTTACAAAGTTTGAACAAAGTTTCTACGTTAAACGGTTGAATCTGAATTAGACGCAGAAATTTGGTGGGAAGAATAAGAAAAAGAAGAAGAAGACGACTTCGGATAACAGAACAGTGCATTTTCATGCACTGTAATAATAATAATAATAATAATAAGAAGAAGACTTTGCATAACAGAACAGTGCATTTTCATGCACTGTAATTAAGCAACATAGCACGAGTGAGAGTGGGATTGGTCATGGATATTCCCACGGGTGTTGTTCGGCCGTAGCCACGAGGCCGGAGGCCAAGTGGCGCAGGCAACAACAGCTGTGGGAATATCCAGTACCAAGCACGATCACGAGTGCTATATTGCTTTTATACAACAATTCTACCACAAACTAAACTAAATGTACCGCATAGCGGTACAAAATATGACCGCTGCTCAGTCCTGTACATCCGTTCCGTGAACATAAATCACACTAATCAATTTGTATCCATCTTCTACTCCATACCCCACTCTTAAAACTTTTGTGTATGCTTGTTTGGCATGCCTATGTGTGTGTGTGCGGGCCGCACAGCAAGTAGCCTACTGGTGCTGCGAAGGTGAATAGATTTGTAGCACTATCCAAAAAATTTGTATAAACATTGTTATAAAACCTTAGCCTGGGTGTTCCCATGCTGCCTTGCGTGCGATTTGATTCACGCTGCTAAGGCAGCCTGGAGACCATGGAGCAAATTTTCAATCACAGAACAAGGGGGAAAGCAAGACGATGATGAGCTATGCACAGACACATTTGATAGACATCCGTGGCACCCAATAAACGGATCTGGGCATTTTTTTCAAATACGAGAAAATTAACGTTTGGTTCCCAGACCACGTCTCATTGAGAAGTGGTGGCGCTAGCCAGGCTAATAAAACCTTTAAAATCTCTAAACAATCACAAGTAGGGAGGTTCATCACAGTTCATCCATTGTAACTGGACTGATGAAAGGTCATGTACACCTGTAGACTACATTGTATTTGGGGAAAGCAGAAGGTATCAGTTTTACATTTATTTATTTATTTATTAACAAACAAAACAATCCCTGTCATTTCCATGCTGCAGTTTTCAACAGCTATCAAGAAGAGAGGTCATGCCATGGATTTTTGTGAATGTTTCTTCTTCTACATATGCACGATTTTAGTCATCTTTAGTTCATATGATATTCAACTTTATTATCAATGCACAAATTAAATACCAATAGTCTAAAATGAAATGCAGTTTTACATCTAACCAGTGGTACAAACTGACATGTCCAAAAGGGCCTTCATGAAATGCGTCGCTAGGACGTGGATTTATCTAACCAGTCTAATGTTTTCTCCACACTGTTTTTAGCGTGAGAGCTCATAGACCAGTTGCACATTTTGATTTTGTTATTTGTTATCATGTAAGGTGGCTAATTAAACATGATGCCTGGAATGCGTCAATAGAATGTGTTACGTTATTATGTGTCAGATGGTGGGGGTACGCGAGCCGAGTCAGGATGTAAAAGGTGGTCCGCGGGAAAAAACTTTTGGGAACCCCTGCATTAGACCCTACCTGCCATCCTGTCGTGTGATGTCCTTGTTCTTTTAGCAAGTCCATAAACAAACCATCATAGAGATGAGAGAAAGGTCCATGTCCTGCAAAAAAAAAAAAACATAGCTGGCAACTATTTGCATTGCAATTACAGTATTAAATCGCTGTAGCATGTGTCAGCTATTATAAGGACTTTAAACAAGGCAGCAAAGCTTCTTTGCAGCAAAGCTTCTTTTCTTTCTACATATACAAAGCTTATGTACGTGATCATAGACAATTTATAGGCCAACAACACACTTAAAATGAAAAATGCTCAACATAATATTCTCTTTACACATGAAGGTGTTTTCAGATGAAAGTCCCAGGACTTTCCAAAGCACCTTATTAACATTCCAATAAATACTCTCACCTTTTTTTTTCTCTGCACCTATTGTTCAGTGAGATAGAGAATCTACCAAAACTAAGTGTTTCCTGTTGGTGAAAGCTTGTCAAGCTCCAGTTTGTGTTTGTTCCCCCTCTCATGGGGTTTGATCTCTGTCTGTTGCTATAGGTGATGTGATTTCAAATATATATACAGGAAAGATGTTAAAGGTTGTATCAGCGATTGCGGGTAACGTCACGTTCAAACAAAATATAGAGGTAGCTCGCCACTCCCTCCCCCTCTGTTCTGTGCAATTGAAACTCTCCTAAATGCGCATCTCGTTGGTGATTGGTTGGAACACTATTTATTTTGGTTTTGAGTGGTTGGTATAGCACCAACTGTTTTTGTGTGCAGATCTCGGAGCCTAGGCTGCCTACAGAGATGTGTTTTTTTTTTTTGACAGCCTGCTTATGGGGCGGGCAGCTAGCGGATCATGAAGAAAGATTAGATTAATGTGATCATTTATATTTGGGCCTGCAATCGCTGATACAACCTTTAAGTTCCCTACAGGTAGGGGATTTCCCACAGTGGCAATCAACAGCCAAACCTCCATAACAACAACAATAATGACAACAATGAACAATGAATAGAAGTTTTTACAAATGTTTGCGAGCCATTCTGTTATAAAATAAATAAATACTTTTGTAATTGAAACCGGCCTCTGCTACTGGTTTCTATTTCCTGTACACTTAGATATCTGAGCATTGGGACGCTCAACCTCATTTGTGGCAAATAAACAGACTCCTTAAACTAATTCTTCTTAATGCATTATGTAAGGGATAATGTATAGAACGCCGGTCATTACTGGGAAAATAAGTCTCGACAGGGCGAACCGGACCCCGACGCGCAGCATATTTATATTCATATTTATATTGTCCAATACCAAGTAAAGCGCTACATAAATCATAAATACTTCTCCCATCACAGCCAAGCTCACCTAGGTCATGGCAGAGTCCAGCGATTTGGACACAGAGGATGTCTCGCTTGTCTATGTCTAGCTCCGGCTGTTGTTCTTGAAGGGTTCTAACCAGTTCCCCTGCTAGATAAGCCACCCTATTAAATAGCAGAGAAAGTCAAGGTAGCAGTAACATACTAAGATTAGGCCAAGTGGGGCTTGGACTAGGAATACTTCCAAACTATACTGCTCAAAAACATTAAGGGAACACTTTAATCATACACTTGGTCGGTACTCTGACACAGTTTGGTTCTGAGCACAGGTAAAACTTTTGAGGCGAGTGTTTTATTTTGCAAGAACTGTCAGACACTCTGTGAATGTAGTTTGAGAATGGAGAAAAGGGTGGAAGGTTTCAAAAAATGGGTTTTAAGAATTGTGGAAAACTGTAAGTGTTCCCTTAATTTTTTTTGAGCAGTGTATATGAACGTATGTAACAGTAGGAAACAAACAAATAAATGTTACTACTACAGTTATTTGTTATTATTATTGTGTACCCGAGAGAATGTTCAAAGCGGTTGTGGGAAGCACCAGGAAACACCATGTAGGTTCCACCCAGTTGCTTGATGTTGCGCAACCTCTGGAACTCAGGAGTGTCGATGATGCGGACCAGCAAAGCAGGGATCTCAATGTGGCCATGTATAGGGTCATTGAACACCTGGGGGTGGGGGATACAGATATTATCCCTTTGAATAACTGGATATTCCTAATAGAATGTATGTATGTATGTGTATGCATTTTAATGCATGTATGTATTTGTATTTAGGCAATCATGTTTCTCTAACCCTTACTTTAAACATGGGCCTCATACCTTAGGCTTTTTTGGTCTTTCGTCTTTGAAGGCAGTGTATGATCTCATAAGATGCCTCAGCTCTGTAAAGGACAGGTTTATATTGAAATTTAACAACATAATTCCTTTTATCCGTCCAACCTGAAAAGATATTTCTATCTTCTATCTAGATCTTCTATCTAAGTGTGCAGTGGGCCACATGTAAACATTGTTAGGAAACTGTATACATACTAAGAATATACAGTACATTTACCCATGCCCAGCTCTGTGAATGACACCATCAAGTTTTTAAAATTTGTTTGCTCCATGAACCAGTTTGAACAGTTCAGCCAGTTTAAATGGTACAACCAGTTCCTTCATTCTTCATTCTTCATTCCTACAGTCTATGTATTGTGTAATTTAATTACATTTAGAAGTGCAATTTAAAGTGCAATTTTACCATTAACCATGGACTCAGAAAACACTACAATTTAAAACAAACAGACAGGCAGCAAGTCTAAAAAATGAAGAGAAGAATAAAAATACCAATATAAAAGAAAATAAAAAATATAAGATGTAAATGTAAATCAGGTTTATAGGCTAAGTATACTTGCGTATATAAAGAATTTGGTCTCTGCATTTATCCCATCCCTGAATTAGTGAACACAGAGCACACAGTGAACACACAGGGCCAGATGTAGCCCACGTACATTTGCGAACGTAGCGTTATGGACAAACCGCAGATTGCGAATGCTGTCAGACCCAAGTTTCCGTCGTATTTATCAAACTAGTGTAAACTGCGCCTTTCTCTGCCTTTCTCCGCCCATAAACGCAATTTACGAACGTCCAACTGAATGGCAGATCCTATACAAGCGCAGTTGAATGAAGTTAACTGATGACAACATTAAAAAGAATCAAACGTTTAGCGATCATGAAATTATACCATACATGATAAGATGTCAACAAGCAAGGAGATAATGAAGATCAGTAGTTTTACTCAAAGTAGCCTACTTGTGCACGTAGGCTATGGAAAATTGGTCAAATCTAGCAAGTAGGAAAGTTTAAGTGAATGACGTGAAAGTGAAAGTAAGACATTCAAAAGGCCAACGAAAGTTAAGGTTGCTTTTGATAGTACAAATACTTACAAAACTGGTGCTCTAAATAGCGATTCTGTTGTCTTTGAAAGGTTCTCTTATTGACCCATTGAACTGCAATTTGGATTAACACCTGCTTTTACAAGGCGGAAGTAGCCTATTTAGGCGCATAATAGACGTGCGCTTTCAGGAGCAGTCTTTGTACATACCGCGGAATAGGCTACATAATTAAGCGCTCTTTACGCTTCCCCTCCCATCCTTTTACGCTAAACTCCCACTTTCCCCTGGATCCTCCCATGAATGCATATGCATGACACGAAAAACGCAATTAGCCATGTTCATCTCCCGCGACTGGCAGTTTGCGCTTTTACATGTTTGTACATACCTCGCAATGATTTTACACGCACGTTGCGAAACAAATACGCCTGAAGTGGGCGCAAACGCGTTAGTACATCTGGCCCACAGTGAGGTGCAGGCATGGACTGGCCATCAGGCGTACTGGGCACCCGGTGGGCCGACACACATTTTTGGGCCGGGGCTGTCAATTTAATAATAATTTAAAAAATATCCACTGCGACGGTATTTAAGACACGAAACGCGGCCCATTGATTTTCTTGATGGACGGGCTAGTCCAATGACATCTCTCAGCCCACCCCCTCCCCTCCCAGGGTTATCACAATTTTGCCATTTGAGCTGTCTGACCGCGGAGAGAAGTGAGTTTCCGTCTGTGAAATTGTGAAAATGGATAGTAGGCCTAACCACAAAAGCGCAAGGGGGGCGCACAGAAGCTGCGAGACAAATGGCTAAAAAGCCTACAAGTGGACGCAGCAAAATGTGTCAAAATCTGTAGCTACTGTAAATGTTAGCAGAATGAAGAGGGACGTTTGCAGGGGTTGCAGGGAGGGCTGTTGTGTGTGTGTGGAGGGCTGGGTGACCACCTGCGCGCTATTCGATTGTCGTCGACGCGAGAGTAGAAAAAATTAAATAAGTTATCCACAACAATTCAACGAGTGGTCGGCCTCAGAACGCACTCAACTTTTTGAGATCTGAAGTCAGTCATAATTGGTCGAAATTGTTGTCAATCTTGACGCAGTATAACAAGCAACCCTATCACATTTCTGTGCGCATACAGGCAGGTACGCACACGTAGGCTACACACGCGCGCACTCAGAAAGACACTAGAATGACAGAAATTATGATAGCCGGTAACAATGAAAATGTTTTGGGATGTGTGTATCTTCACTTAGTAGGCCTATCTGGGGAGATTGTATGCTAAAAGCGTGTAAATGCTCAACATAGGAAATAATTACAGGACTCATTTTATTTAGAGTTTTGTGCACAACCTCGTCCTTGCTGGTTTGGAGGTAGTCACCCTAGTGTGTGTGTGTGTGTGTGTGTGTGTGTCCAACTTACAGTGTTATTTTAGCTTGCCATAAAGTTATAGTTTGCAGGTGATACAGCTTACAGTTATTATTATCATGTAATATTAGTGAAACATTGCTTTCCCGAAATGGATGATACATTTGTGCATTTATCCTCTGGTAAGTCGTGTGCTTCAGCATATCGTATAAATAATCATGGTGGGCTGCCATGGCCAAAAATGCCCGGGCCATTTTTTAGTCCCAGTCCAGCCCTGGTGAGGTGAAGCACACAATGAGCACACAGTGAGGTGAAGCACACACTAACCCGGAGCAGTGAGCTGCCTTGCTACAGTGGCGCTTGGGGAGCAGTGAGGGGTTAGGTGCCTTGCTCAAGGGCATTTCAGCTGTGGATGTGGGAGAGCATTGCTTAACCGGCAACCCTTCAGTTCCAAGCCCGAAGCCCTAGCCAATAGGCAACGGCAGCCCCCTAAAGATACCCTAGGATAAAACAATTAAATAAAAAGTCTGCACTTACCCTATTCCTTTTTGCTGGAGATTTTCCTCCATCCCTGATCGGCATTTACGGACCCCTTCCATATAGAATGACACCTTTCCATCATCAGACGCCTCACTGTCCAACACAATCTGCAACTTCAAATCTGTTGATTTATATCAATGATTATGTCTTTCCAAATGTTTGTGAAGCTACAATATATTACAAGTGCTGTCATTGTTTATGCATTGTCATCACACCATGTTTGGTGTGGGGTTTTGTTCTTTGAGTGGCAGGTTTCAGAAATCATGTAATAATATTGTCATATTGACATGTAAGTATATTGTCTATAAGCAGTTAAAAATACACTAAACCTTATTATCAATACACCTGGCATTCTTTGATTATTTTCAAAATGTCTTCAACCATGAAAGCAGACAAACATGTAGGCTAGAATAGAGAGGAAAGTCATAAACTTTTAGGAGACATTACAGCAAATATAGATGTGACATTTTGTACCTTTGAATACTTTGGCATCCGAATCAGAGAAACAGTCCAGTTTTTCCTTTAAATATGCACAGATTGACTTAGTATCCCATTTCCATTCTTTAGGGTCTGCTGAAAAGCTACTGGGCCCAGGTGCTGGCATAGTTATTGCTTTGCTGGCTGCTGGTGAAAAATGAAATTAATTAGTGAAACTGCGGCACTGTTGTAAACCAGGGTAGCAGGCTACTTTGCACCCTGACTAATTCTGTGTCTATGTGTCACGGGGGTTGGATATGGGGCGTTGGCTTGTTGGCATCAGCATTTTTTCTTATCATGTCTGAACTGCTCCCTCTGAAGACGTAGCACATTGCTCCTCACTCCCTCTCAGCTTCTCAAATGCCTTGTGACTGGATATAATTTTGAACCACCCTGGATATGATTATGTCCAGATAGTAGAAGTTTCTTTCTCTTTCTCTACTTGGCAGCCTGACTAACTCGATGACTATGTGTTGTGGGGTATTTTAACATGGCTGTAGGCTATGGGGCGTAGGCTTTGGCACCCCTCTGAGCTGCTTCCTCTGAATACGCAGCACACTCTACTTACTCTCAGCCTCTCAAATGCTCTGCTAAGCAGACATTCATAATGTCACCTCCAACTCTTCTTCTTTCTGTCACATGTTAGCCTACTATGTAGATCCTTATCATCAAGATTCAGACATAAACATGCCCCCTTTGAATTCATTTGAATTGCATAAAACGGTAAGATAACTTGCATATAACAAAATAATAATAATAATAACTAGAAAACGTAATTCCAGGGAATTACCAGTGCATGGAAATGCAAAACATATGGTGTGAATTATTGTTAAAACAGATGATGTGCTAATTGGTTAACTATGTTAACAATGTAAACCAGTTAAAGGAGAATTCCGGTGTGATATTGACCTAAAGTGTATTGAAACATGATACCGAGTGTGAACGTATGTCTCATAGCCCATCTCGGCTTGTCCCCTGCACTCCAAAATCTGGCGCTAGTTAGCCGATGCTACCAACAGCTTTTTCAATTGTGGTGCTTCGGCATCGGGCTAGCCATGCAAATAAATCACTGTTTTACACCATTTACGAGGCTAAATGTATCCCCACACTTCATTGGTAGACTTCCGAGGGCCCTGACATTTAAAACGAGACATTGAGAACTTTGAAAAAGCACTGGTAGTTTACTTACAAGACGATTTATACTGACAGTATCTTCACGAAGTTTAGCGTTTGCAGCCATCTTGAATTTAGTCACGATAAGTCGAGCGACGAGTAAGAATGAACAGGTATGATAAGGGATCAGATTCCAAAAATAATTCATGGATGGATTCCAGTAACAGCAACTGGAATCCATGCATTTCCACTAAATTATTTTTGGAATCTGATCCCTTATCATACCTGTTCATTCTTAATCGTCGCTCGACTTATCGTGACTAAATTCAAGATAGCTGCAAACGCTAAACTTCGTGAAGATACTGTCTGTATAAATCGTCTTGTAAGTAAACTACCAGTGCTTTTTCAAAGTTCTCAATGTCTCGTTTTAAATGTCAGGGCCCTCGGAAGTCTACCAATGAAGTGTGGAGATACATTGAGCCTCGTAAATGGTGTAAAACAGTGATTTATTTGCATGGCTAGCCCGATGCCGAAGCACCACAATTGAAAAAGCTGTTGGTAGCATCGGCTAACTAGTGCCAGATTTTGGAGCGCAGGGGACAAGCCGAGATGGGCTATGAGACATACGTTCACACTCGGTATCATGTTTCAATACACTTTAGGTCACCATGTTACTTAGCTAACTTAGCTAATGTTTTCTAGCAGTTATGCTAATAATGTTAACTATGTTAACTATGCTAACCATGTTACTTAGCTAACTTGGCTAATGTTTGCTAACAATGTTAACTATGTTAACCATGCTAACCATGTTACTTAGCTAACTCAGCTAATGTTTTCTAGCAGTTATGCTAACAATGTTAACCATGTTAGCTATGCTAACCATGTTGCTTAGCTTGGTTGCTAGGGTACTTGAGGTGGTTGCTAGGCTGTTGCTAGGGTACTTGAGGTGGTTGCTAGGCTGTTGCTAGGTTAGTTGTGGTGGTTGCTATGCTTGTTGCTAGGTTAAACTTATTGGTTGCTAGGTTGTAACTGTGGAAGTGGTTGCTAGGCTGTTGCTAGTGTATTTGACATGGTAGCTAGGCTGTTGCGAGGGTATTTGACATGGTTGCTATGCTGTTGCTATGGTACTTGAGGTGGTTGCTAGGCTGTTGCTAGGTTAGTTGTGGTGGTTGCTATGCTGGTTGCTAGGTTAAACTCATTGGTTGCTATATTGGTTGCTAGGTTATAACTGTGGAAGTGGTTTCTAGGCTGTTGCTAGGGTATTTGACATGGTTGCTAGGCTGTTGCTATGGTACTTGAGGTTGTTGCTACGTTAGTTGTGGTGGCTGCTATGTTGGTTGCTAGGTTAAACTCACTGGTTGCTATATTGGTTGCTAGGTTGTAACTGTGGAAGTGGTTGCTAGGCTGTTACTAGGGTATTTGACATGGTTGCTAGGCTGCTGCTAGGGTACTTGAGATGGTTGCTATGTTGGTTGCTAGGTAGGTGGTGGTTGAATATCTAGTTGGAATGGCTGAACAGTTAAATAGGTGGATATGGATTAAATGGTTAAATTGTTTAACAGTGAATTATTGTGGTGCTCAAACAGGAGGGTTAGATAACCTAACTCTACTGTGGTCCTTTATTCTTCTCTTGACAGACTTTTAACACTGCATGTCGGTACTCTAAATCCGCTCCTTAACCTTAGTAGCGGCGTTAATAACCCGTGTCCCCAGACAACCTCTGGGGCCATACCTATCCAAGGGCGTGGGAGGGTGGGTGCTGAGGGCGCTCCAGCACCCCCTGCTGTGGTTTTGACAATCAGAAAAGTAATTTACCTTGTAAACAGGCAATACTGAAATAGGCTATGATGTCAAGTGTGTTTATGTATGGGTCTGGTGTGTACGCAGTTTTTATTGATGAGTGGCGAGTGCTAATAATAATAATAATAATAAGCTTAATTTGTATAGCACCTTTCATACACAGAATGCAGCTCAAAGTGCTTTACATTTGGAGCATGTAACACAATAATAGAGTCAGTCGGTCATTATCAATCACTTTCACTTTTCTTCATTGCTGTGGCCGTTTATGATCCAATCAGCAACATATCAGAAATATAGAAAATAACATGTACCACAATTATAGAAGAGTCAGTCATTCCCCTTTGTTGCTGTGGCCGTTTATGATCCAATCAGCAACATATCAGAAATATTATACTACTATAGATATATAACAGCTTTGCTAACAAATGTTTAGGCTAACAAATTCTTAGGCCCCGTTGATGCGGACTCCAAGCAGCCAGCCTTAGCATGTTCTTAGCATATGTCGCAATAATTTGACTTTACACACAGACATTAAAGACTGGCAGCCTTAACCCTTTACCCCCCACAAGCACGCCATATGGCAACTGTGGCAAGGAAAAACTCCCATATTCCAGGAAGAAACCTTGAGAAGAACCTTACTTAATAGGGGGAGCCCATCTGCTTATGGCTGGCTGTGCCCTCCAATGGCAGCAGATGTAGAATAATCTGAAAAAGTAGTCTACAAGATAAGATGAGTTAACTAAAGGCTTTCTTATACAGGTATGTTTTCAGATCTTTTTAAAAAACTTTACTGAACTCACCTGCTTGATGTACAGAGGTAGGGTGTTCCATAGTTTTGGGGCATAATGGATAAAAGCAGCTTATCCACTTTGCTTGTGGAGCACTTTGGGTACAATTAAAAGATTAGAATTGGATGATCTAAGTTTCCTTTGTGGTTGATAAGATATTAAAAGCTCAGAGATATATGAAGGTGCTATGCCATTCAGAGCTTTGCATGTTTGTATGCTTTCTATGCTGTCGCATAGTTGTGGAACAGTGGAATGTGTGGCTGCCCAGGGCGATTCTAAAATGTCTCACTCTCACTCATACGCTATGCTAAAATAACATAGCTGTCAAAATTCAAAACATCCTGGAGGGGAAATTGCCGGACATCCATTATTTGGTTATTCAGCACCCCTGGTCAAAAATATGTTCCCGCGCACCTCAAGCAATCCATGCCTGAGCCACTTTGATGGGACCTACAGTAGTCATAAAAAGTAACCTCTAAAAATTCGTACCAAACTCTCCTCGAAAGCCTGACCAACTTCGAAGGGAAAATCAGCCTGAAAAGTTAGGGGTATAGAATAGGTTACTTGTGACAAATAGGTAGGACGTACGGCCTCACCTGTCAAGAGGTCCCTGCAACCTATAGTAAAAACGTCCAATACTTGGGTCTTAACAATTTGCAAATGATGGTGAATAACTACTCATCATGAGATGTACAGTATTTTGTAATATCTTTATTCTAATTATGTTTCCTATTGTAATCGTGCAATTTGTAATGTTTTGCATGGACGTGCGCTGGTGTGCGTTCATGAATGATAGAAGGATGGTGCGTGCACCTGCCAATATGACTGTTGACAAATAACATATAACAACTCGCCATAGACTTCTGACCAGGTGTACAATAGCGATTTTTAGACAATGCGCCAGGTTGTTAATTGCCACACCCCTGGGTGCATTGTTTAAAAAATAAACCTGCAAAATACCGAATTAAACTTGGCGCCGGGTGGAAAACGACTTTTACGCCATGTGCCAGGGTGCAAAATACAGCCCATAGTCGTGGACACCTCAACAGGCACAGGCAAGATGCAATATACAATTGAAAAGAGAGTGGGAATAGTGCAATATCAGTATAGACTGAGGTTTAAGATTAAATATAACTAGATGTACCGCAGAGCGGTACTAAATATGACCACCGCCCAGTCCAGCAATTTTTTTTTTACCACAAAAATGAATCACACTTGTCAAATTTTGTTCATTTCCTACTTTGTTCCTTTTTTTGTGTTTGTAATTGAGTGTGTGCAGAGTATGTGGTTGTTTGTGTGCTTCTGTGTGTGTTTATTGAGTGTGTGTGTGCCTTTTTGTGTGTGTGTGTGTGTGTGTGTGTGTGTGTGTGTGTGTGTGTGTTTTTGTGTGTGTGTTTGCATGTGTGGGTGCATGTGTGTGAGGGTGTGTGTATGTATGTGTGTTTATGTGTTTGTGTGCATGTGCATTATGCACACTCAATTTTCACTTATCTGCTAGATAACAAGCAAAAGATTAGTTCATAGATTTCACATGTAAATTACATTTTATACAACCCCACCCCCATCTTGCCTGTTCATAATTATGAGAAATTCTTGAATTGTGTGCATGTGTGCGTGTACGTGTTTATGTTTATGTGTGTGTGTGTATGTGTGCGTGCATGTGCTTGTGTGTGTGCCTGTGTATGCGCCTGTGTGTGTGCATGTGCATGCATGCTTACATATGTCTATTGTGTGTGTATGTGTCATACGTATGATTACTGTGAATGTATGTGTGTGTGTGTGTATCTGTTTATGCACATGTGTGCATATGGAATGGGTATGAGTTTTGAGAACCGTAGGGCCTACATCCTAGGCCCTACGGTTCTCAAAACTCTGTTGGTGTACAGTCACTAAATGTACACATAAATTAATTTATTGTATGCCCCCCAATGAACGGAAGTCCATTCAGAGGATGTCATAATGATCCTACACTTTCAATTCCGTGCAGTTTTGACCATGTCAGCCAGTGATATTGTGATTACAACACTTAATTTTTGCTTTTTCATTTTTTACTAGGTGGCACTACATGAAATTAATGGTTATGGGATGGGTTGACATGGCCCTTTAAGACCAACATACAGTGGGCATTACTTCAAATTGGCCAGCTTCCCTCGCGGTCCGTGCGTAACATCACGCGGGATCACGCGACTTTAATTTGTATTTTTCCAGTTAAGCTGCAACGACGCTGCAACAACCCAAACAACCGGCAGATGTCTCTTGTGAGCAGGGTGTCTCGTAGAAATGGAGCCTGGAAAACCCTACACAGACTTCACTTGCAGACTGGTTTAGAAATAATTTAATAGCCAGAAATATGCCTGCCCTGCCCTAATAAAGAAATATTTGGTTAACTGCGAGTGAATCCCGTTTGCAGCCGTAGAAAAAACGCAGGATGAATGAAACATTCCGGTTTTCTCTGAGTGCAATGATGATAGACAGACATAATTTGGACAAAATATAGAGCATATTAACCTCCGTTGCTCAGCCAAATGCCTTCCTGTTAAGTCCAGTTATCACGGAGTTACAGGCGATAAACGATTTTTGATGGTCACAAGTTCACTTCACGGTTTATTTTTTTGGATTATTAAAGAGTGTTTTTCATTTAAAGGTTTGACTTTGTGCTTATTCAGTAGAGCATTTAGTGCTCTCCCCAATCCCAGACGTTCACATTGCATGTTTGTTTGTAATGGATGCAACCGCGAGATACGCGCTTGACAGCAATGAGTTGTTAACAGACATGAATCAAGACATATAGCCCAGCAGCAATCTATCTAAAATAACACATACTTGAAGTACCATTCATGATATGTTGTCAAATATTGAAGTCGTGGGAAGTTTACATAATTTAAGCTGTGGGATGTTTCATTCGTCCCCCATGCTGTTTCATTTGTCCCAGCCAGGAGGGACGAATGAAACAAAACACACGTTCGACTTCTCCTTAAATAACTCTTGAACGGTTTTGTTCAGAGCTATACATGCAACTGTGTTTGACAAAAGAACAGATGTATGTTCATCACTGCTACTCTCATCTGAGCTTTCATGAGGTGTGAGCTGCTGGGGCAAGGGGGTGTGACGCACTGGTCGACACTTTCCGTTCACTAGATCCCAGCTGTGACCAATGGGAGGAGGATGCTCTTGCAGGTTGTAATGGAGCTGGAAATATGTAAGGTAGTTTGTCCTTTCCATATGAAGATTCAAAGAGTCATCATCAGATGGGACATGGATTGTACACTTATTCAGCAGGCCAGGCCAGAGTTTCCAAATGGCAAACTATCTCACCACAGGGGTCCCCTAGGGCTCAGTGATGGGCCCTCTTCTCTTTGCTATCTACACCACCTCTTTGGGACAGATTATCTGTTTGCATGGCTTCTCATACCACTGCTATGCAGATGACACACAGCTGTATATGTCCTTTCCACCTGATGACCCCTTGGCCTCAGCATGGATCTTGGATTGCCTCTCAGACATATCTACATGGATGAAGGCAAACCAACTCCAGCTAAACCTCTCAAAGACTGAACTGCTGGTCCTCCCGGCTAAACCATGGCATCAACATCAAAATTGACTCCCTGTCTGTTACACCTACCAGGGCTGCAAGAAATTTAGGAGTCGTTCTCGACAACCAACTAGCCGTTTCGCACTCTACAACATACAGAATATCAAGACTTACTTGACTCAAGATGCTACCCAACTCCTGGTACAGGCAATAGTCACGATTCGACTACTGTACCGCCCTCCTGACAGGTCTCCCAGCCTGCACAGTGAAACCCCTTCAGATGATCCAGAATGCGGTGGCGCGTCTGGTCTACAAACAACCCAAAAGGGCACATGTTACCCCGCTGCTCATCCATCTACACTGGCTACCTATGGCCGCCCACATCAAATTAGTCTCTAAGGCTTGCCTACAAAGTAGTCTCTGGTTCTGCTTCCACCTACTTGAATGCCCTCATAGCTGCCTCCTGACCGCTGAGCTCCTCAGACTTATGACGTCTAGCTCTGCCACCAGTACGCTCAGGTCAATCCAAACTTTTTACATTTGTTGTTCCTTGTTGGTGGAACGCACTACCAGTTCCTACTAGAGCAGGGACATCCCTCTCCATCTTTAAAAAACTCCTGAAGACCCAGCTCTTCAGAGAATATCTCCTCTCGTAGCACTACTTACAACTAGCTAATTCTAGCACTTACCACTGGACTATAACTGACACTTGACTGTATAAAAAACTGCACTCACTGATGCACTTTTTCTTATTGTGCTCTACCTTTTTACATTCTTTTAAATTGTTCTAGTATTGTTGAGAGAATTGTTCTAAAGCTTTAAACTGTTTACCATGTTGTAAAAAAGTGTCTGCCAAATGTAATGTAATGTAATGTAATGTAATGAGTCAGTGTGGAGATTCAACAGATTCAGATGGAGAGTCTTTTTAGTTAATTCAAATAAATAATTGGTTTGAGCAGAGCATTTGAGCCCAATATTACAGCTCTATGACAATTTTGAAAAATTGACATTAAAAGAGCCAAAAATTGGCGGCCATCTTGAATTTGAAGGTCAGAAATAGGTCAAATCAATAAGTCTACATCATTTTTGAATTTTGTAACCCAAATAGTCTCAGAAACCATGTGTAATGCAGCACTGTGGGCAAACCATTAAAAAGTTAATTTTTTAATAGGGCTCTCACAAAATTTCCCCACATTTTTGTGAGGGGCACCCCGGCTAATTTTTTTCTTTAACCTTTATAGATGACAAATCTAGTGAGAAACGAACCTTCGCTCTCCACGGTCACGGAACTGCTATAGATGACCCAACTAACAGGTCAATCGTTATCATGTCATGACAATGCTACGTTTTCATATTTTATAGTGGTTTCCAATTCATTGGTTGATTTGGTTAAAAAGTCACAGGTTAGGTTACTGGTTATTATTGTATTGATGTTATTCATAGATAATGAGCTGTAAAGTAACTCAGACTTTTACAAAAAATGTTTTAAAGGATATCGACTAATTATTGTTATCGTCAAAATCACAAAAAATATCGAGATATTATTTTTTGTCCATATCGCCCACCCCTAGCCCTAACCCTGCAGATCATAGACAGAGAAAGCATGCTCTGGGAACAGAACACAGTTGCATGTCCAGTGTAGTCATGGGTCTGGGTCATGGGTGCGGTAGAGCCTGTGCCTTTAAAACATAGCCAAAGGACATACTCTTGCTTTAGTATAGGCCTACATTTTAGGCTTCTCAAATTCAGATTGAGATTTAATTTTGTCGGACATTTATTTTTTTTCCGGCCAATGTCCATTAACATTAGCAGTTAAGAATCTAAGGAGGTTTGGAACAACGGCGTAGGTTGGGCAAAATGGACATATCTCATTTGGCAACGTGACAAGTGAGAGTGTGGTAACTTAAAGTGTAGCTATTTTCTTGATTAATGCATTTAAGTCAAGTCAAGTCAAGTCGGCTTTTATTGTCAATTTCTTTACATGCACTGGTCATACAAAGAATTGAAATTTTGGATCCTAGGTTCCTGGGTTCCTGGCTGGCTGGTGGGTGGGGGGGCTGTTAGTGATGGGAGAGTGGGTAGAGTGTTCAGCATCCTGATTGCTTGGTGATGGGAGATTGCTTGGTGATGGGAGTGATGGGAGAGTGGGTAGAGTGTTCAGTATCCTGATTGCTTAATGGATGAAGCTACTTGCAAACCTGGTGGTGCGGGAGCGGAGGCTCCAGTACCTCTTTCCAGAGGGCAGGAGGCTGAACTGTTCGTGTGCAGGGTGGGTTGTGTCCTTGACAATCATTAGTGCTTTGCGGGTGAGGCGGGTGGTGTAAATGTCCTGCAGGGAATGGGAGTGGTGCTCCAATGATCCTCTTAGCTGTGTTAACAATGCGCTGGAGGGTCTTCCTGTTCTGATCTGTGCAGCTTCCGCCCCACACTGTGATGCAGCTGGACACAATGCTCTCGATGGTCCCTCTGTAGAATGTGGTCATGACGGGAGGCATGGCACTTACCTTCTTCAATTTGCGCAAGAAGTAGAGGCGCTGCTGGGCTTTCTTCGCCAGTGATGCTGTGTTGGTGGTCCAGGAGAGGTCGTCACTGATGTGCACCCCCAGGAATTTTGTGCTGCACACTCTCTCCACAGCATCTCCGTCGATGGACAGTGGTGGCAGTTGTTTGTGGCCTTTCTGAAAGTTGACAACAATCTCCTTGGTCTTGCTGACATTCAGCAGGAGGTTGTTGTCTTTGCACCATTTAGCCAGCAGGTCTACTTCTTCTCTGTAGTGAGCCTCATCGCCCTTAGTGATGAGGCCCACCAGTGTTGTGTCGTCCGCAAACTTCACCAGATGGTTGGAGCTGTGAGTGGTTGTACAGTCATGTGTTAGCAGTGTGATGTGTTGTTTCCGACACGTACTGCTTGTGGTCTCTGCAACAGGAAGTCCAGCAGCCAGTTGCAGAGGGAGGTACTGAATCCTAGCTTGTCCAGTTTGCTGATGAGTTGTTGTGGTATTATGGTATTGAATGCTGAACTGAAGTCTATGAACAGCATTCTCACATATGAGTCTTTATTGTCCAAGTGGGTGAGGGCTGGATGGAGGGCAGAGCAGATTGCATCCTCTGTGGATCGTTTGGCTCGGTATGCAAACTGGAAGGGGTCCAGGGTGGGGGGTAGGGTGGCTTTGATGTGTGACATGACTAGCCGTTCGAAGCACTTCATGATTATGGGCGTGAGTGCTACAGGACGGTAGTCATTGAAGCATGATTACTTCCTGGATTTCTGTGTGTTTTTATCTTTAAGATCAACAGATAAAGTAAGCCTTCACTGCCTCACAGAAGAGTTGCTGGGGGTTGGTGGTGGGCATCAATATCCAAGTCCCAGTGGAACTAGATTGAATTCAGAAGGTGGGCTTAGTGCAATTCTGTTTTAAATATATATTTTTTAAAATCACAATATAATTTGGCAACTTGGCATGTGTGAATGTGACAACACCATGGGAAAAAGAGCATACATTGCCCCTAATATTTTGAATTCTTTTCTTTAGGCCAGGGGTGTCAAACACACACGGGACATGTACAGCCCGCACAATGATTTTAAACGGCCCGCACGTCAGTCCCTGTTTTTTTGTGTCAACCTGTCTAGGGCATATCCCGTAGCATATTGTTCAAAACAGGCGTGCTTGCATAGCCATCAGGCTATTTACAATTTTCTATCACGTAAAGTTAGTGAACACGTTATCAAAATTAACACGCACACATTTTGTTTGAACAGGAGACACGCAACTAGCTAGGCTACTTGTTTTCTTTTACTCGGCTATCTATATATGGTTATCAGCACACAATGTTGAGCTAATTCACTAACTCAATAGGCTACTCATCATGGATATCATAAGTTTAAACAACGAAAACAGAAAGGATGGAGGCAGCAAAGCTAGAGGAGTTATTCCAGATGTGAACAAGGTAGGCAATAGGTGTGCTTGTCAGAACGTTAGACTGCATTACAGCTGTTTAAAACCAAACGCCACGGTACGCTAGAACAAAACTAAAGGTAACTTTAGCTATAGGGCTTTATCAATTTGTCCAAATGAATAGGTCATCGCAGACGTTGTTGTTGTATTATTGTATGTGGATATGGTTATGCTATGTAGCCGGCTACTTTTTTGCAACGCACGGACCTAAAACCGGGAAACAGACAAATATTGTCCACGCATGAGTTTTTTTGCGGATGTGGGGTTGGATGGGTGTGCGTACCATAACTCTCTCTCTCTCTCTCTCTCTCTCTCTCTCACACACACACACACACACACACACAGTACCTTTCTTAGCCACAGTTTCTTTTAGTGGTAAGCAAAAACAAGTGTTATGGACATTGTTATGCACATTATTGCAGTTTATTCTCATCAATGTCAGTCCATGAATGAATATTGATCAGTTGTTAACTAATAGGCCTAGAAGTTGCATTTGAAAATGTTACTGTTGGCTAACATTTATGCTATGTTTGTTTTTTATTTCAGCCCCACTGTTTTAAAGTGGTTAGGACCATTATTTCACACCAATTTTAAATAAACCATACTGTAATACAGATTTCATGGTTGCACCATGCACATGTTCGCAGATTATGTGGCCCTCAGTAACCTATAAATTCAATGATGTGGCCCTCTATGAAAATGAGTTTGACACCCCTGCTTTAGGCGGTCATACTTCCACTGCATTCTTAAATATGACATTACAGTTATGCTGCCTTGTAAGAATAGTATGTATGTATGAGGCTGTTTTTTTTATTGAAGGAGATTTTGTGTGCTACCTAGATGGGTAAATACACATTCTTTGTAGGAGATTGACATACATCTTGTAAATGCTCAAGCAAAGGCTATCACAGAGAAGCTGAGACTACAGTGTTTTCCAAGCATTAGCAGTGGTGAAAAAGGGATTGAAAGCAACTAATACAGTTACATATTTGACCATAAATCTTTGTCATTCTTCACACGCTCATAAACATTACATATTATTTTTAAATAGTTAAAAATAACAAATGTATACAATATATCTTCAACCTCAAGTATGCAGCTAATAAGGAAATAAAATTGTTATTTAGACAAGGTGAACTTCTCCCCACTGTGAAATGCAGAAATATAGATGCTACAAGGATGGGAATTCAAACACACCCAACAATTTACCATCTGTTGATGTAATTGTGGTTCACTGGCATACAGTATGTCATTTCTTTCTATTAAGGATTGGCATAGAGGCAATAGCACTGGTTGCCGTTGTCTGTGCCTCTAGTACTTTTTTTTCAGTGTGCCCACACTACACACACTCACTACATTAACATGTGCTACACAATTCCCACATATCTGAGACCGGTTGCAGCAGTTTCATTTCTCTGTTGTTGAGATTTCGAGTATCGGACAATCTTGTTTGGGCTGTTTTTAGTTATTGGGCTAGGCCCGAGTTTCATTTGACATTTCAGTTAGACTGCCTGAAGCTATTTGGATCATTCATTTAGATACAGAGCCAAGACCATCATAAGTCTTTGAAAAAAACAAAAGACCTATTGCTATTAGCTAAGCCCTGTCCATCGAACGCAGATATAACAGCCGCATGCAGACATCTTCAGCCTTTTTATTTGCCTCATTCACGCAGCGGCCATGTGTATACCAAAAGGAGGCTATGGGCAGGGCTGTACGTTAACTTTTTTTGCAAGTAGCACTGGTGCTACAGAGGTTAAAAGTTTTGTAGCACCAGCCACAAATTCTGTAGCATCGATATAAAACCTCTAAAATCTCTAAAAACAGTTCATCACAGTTCATCAATTGTGGTTGGGATCTAGGCCTACTGCAACTGGATTGATAAAAGATCATACTTGTAAACATCTCACCTGGCTACATTGTGTTTGAGATGAACAAAAGCTATCAGCATGATATGTTATTTAGTTGTTGTGTTTTTGTAAAAACAAAAAAACAATCCCTGACAGTTCCATGCAGTTAGACGTTTCAATGGGTATCAGGAAGACAGGTCATGCCATTGATTTTTTGTTAATTTTTCTTATTCATGGAAGTCCATTAATTTATTTTTGAATAAGTAAAAGATATGCTGAAGATTTTATTCCACTAAGATTTAATTCACGTTTAGTTCATATTTCTAAGTTTTTAGATTAGTGTAACCCTACATTCAACCTTATTGTCATTGCACGAGTGAAATACCGTAATTACAGTGGTGCAAATGAGTAGGCTAACTGACATGTCAAATGCATCCCTAGACTGTTCCATACACATAAGCTACAGTAGGTAGCCTAGATAGCTGAAGGTCTGTGGCTAACGCAGTCGTAATTAAAGTGTCGTGAAGGTTTTTTCGGAACCGATCTTGTATAGGTTATTAAGCACTACTAAACGAGACTGTTGCGCATGAAGTGGGCTCATATTTGACAGATAGAAGCGAACGTCCCGGTGGACTTTTTTCTTCTAAGTTTTAGATCTGAATGGTGTTGTTTGGATACGTTGTTCGTTTTAAACTGAACTAAAAATGCAAAGCAACAAGGCGATTGCCACAAACTTCTACCTCTGCTTGCCTAATCTAATCACCTCAGCCCGGCCCGGTCGGAAGATACTTTCGCTTTAGGCTAAACATATCTATCACTTGTTTGCAAGGTGTTGTTTGTTTTGGAGTTGGATTGTCTGGATACTAGGCCTACAAACAAGTAGACATAGTTTTTAATCGTGTAGACTGCAACTAAGTTGAAATCAAAGTAGCCTACATCGATTTCCCTCTCACAGAAGTAGTCTAAACATACGCACTTTAAACAAACAAACGTTTCACCGGGAGCCTACACCGGGCTCGTAACGAAGAGCTCCGTTCGCGACGCGCAAAAACAGAAGACGGGTCTATTTTTTTTTTAACGTAGCCTACGCGCCGCTATCACATCTGGTGTAGCCAGTTGCACTGATCACAGTAGAAGGTAATTGCTGTAGCCTCCCTGTCAGTCTCACACGCATGCATTGTATTGCCATAAGCAAAACTATACTGTAGCACCAGTGCTACGTTGGTAAATTATCCATCGCACAAACTATTTTTTTTGTAGCATGTGCGACATATATGTCGCACTGTACAGCCCTGCTATGGGGTACACTGACTATCATTAACACATTCTCAGCAATTACTGGCAGATGCGTAGAACACAACAATGAAATGGTTTGCGTACCCCATAGCCTAGTTTTGGTTTACAATGGCCGCCGTGTGAATAAGGTAAATAGAGATGATTATATAGAGATGTAAGTTGAAAACAATATGCATATTAATGCAACACTGATACGTGTAATGTTTGCTTTCAGTCTTGTATGATCTCTCTGTAAATTAGGCCTATGTTCAATTAGATAGATAGATACTCTTTTGATCCCGTGAGTGAAATTTGGTCTCTGCATTTATCCCATCCATGAATTAGTGAAACAGACAGAGAGAGCACACAGTGAGGTGAATCACACACTAACTCAGTGAGCCTCACTCACTAACTCAGTAACACAGTGAGCCGCCTGCTACAGTGGCACTCGGGGAGCAGTGAGGGGTTAGGTGCCTTGCTCAAGAGCACTTCAGCTGTGGATATGAGCATGGGAGAGCAGTGCTCAAGCACTTCCCCCGCCCACATTTTTTCCTATTGGTTGGTGATCGAACCGGCAACCCTTTCAACCCTTTTTCAAGCCCGAAGCCCTAACCAGTTGGCCACGGCTGCCCCAAATTAAATTCCTTCCTCCAGACTCTCCCCTATTCTAAGCGGATTTTTGACTGCATGAAAACATTTACTGACATAACCTAGACATGGTAAATGTGTGAAAATGACCCTAGGGTGAAATTACTCAGAACCATCACTTTAAAGAGTGACACAATCAGACCGTATAGAATGCAACATGTTCATTAGCCAAACTTAAACATGCTTAACTAGTGTCGATTTAAAGATCTAGCCATGCAGCAAGAATCCGCTTCATTCATTGTTTTGAAATATAGGCTACGTTGTTTGTTGCTGCTACCCACGTTATCTCCAGTGGTTCAACAGTTTCACTTGCGCAGATGCGCACACACATTGAATGAGCGCTCACACCACTCCTAATGCAATGACGCATACAGTATTTATGTGGAGAGACAGTCCCTACGTGGCCGATGAGCCACTGAGCCAGGCAGTCAACTCTTCCACCTCTGACTACGTCTGCACATCCTTGTTTGCTGGCTAGTAGACTCCATTATGTGACCTGACGGCATTCACTCCCATCCAGGTGACATTTATTGTCTTTTTACAGACGTGGCAATAAGCCTCTTGGCTGTTGCCAACTAGCCTAAACCAGTCTTTGAGCCAGTTTGGACATTTGGTTAGTCCTCTAACCAAATGTCCGAAACATTACATTTTCCCATGAACTTTTGGTTTGGCAGCAAGGTAGCCGTATATCCAGTTTGAGCATAGAGTTTGCGGGGGCGCTAAAAGTTTTTACCGCAAACGCACACTGACATATCGCTCAGGTCCTACTCGCACATATAATTAATATAATATAAATAAATTCACACGAATTTTAGGAGATAGGCCTGCACTTAACACAAATGGAAAACCTCATAGTTAGTGCTTCGAAAATGTAATACCTCATCAGATGACATTTATTACTTTTTAATATTTTTAAATGGCCTTAAATTTGGCTAAATTAATTTACTACCTTTTAACTCATTGAGTGTGCCAAAAACTTAATATTACGTTTTTAGCTTTTTTTTTTTTTAATTACGAAACTAGACATTCTAACACACCTTATATGTGATTTTGGGAACTCTGTGATGAATGGAAATGAAATATATGGCGATCGTGAAACTCATGAAAACGCACAATCTGGACATTTTATCTGGACATTATCATAACTCGGTTGCCGCTTTTGGTCGAATCAATGACGCATGCACGTCAGGTCAAAACCAGGCCATTTTCGTGGGTCTATCACTAGGTGGCAGTCTCGCCAGGTCTCGCTGATCACTTCCCGGAAAGTCACACAAGTAAGTAACAGGCAACACTTCATATTTCATGAAAGACGTTATATCTCAATTTCTAGAAAAAAACAGCGATTTTGGTGAAAACTAGCCACTGTTTAGCTTGGGATTTTCTCAGGAACAGAGGCGTGTAGAAATACACGGTTTGCACCCACCGAGAGCTTAAAGTCTCACCTTTTAATCAAGCTATTGCATGTGTTCATAGCTATAACACAGAATATGCTGTGGCTGTACAAAAATCATCAACAATGGTCTAGATTGCTGGCACTCTAGGACAAAGCTCCCGAAAACAGCTTGGCATTCAATGAGTTAATACCTTTTACAACCCCGCGGACACTCTGCCCTAACCTTATCACAACGATTTTACAACTAGCAGGCAGTAATGTGCCCATTTGTTTGAAATGCTTAATGAACAAGCCAATCTGTCCTCTATCTGAACTGACCTTCCCTTAACCTTTCTCAGATTGATAGGTTAAGGCAGTGTTTCCCAAACCTTTTTTCTGGGGACCCACTTTTTAAAAATGACACCATTGTGACCCATTTCACTTCAGAGCAAACATGCAACCAACCACCAATATTGTGTTAGGCCATAGGTTCTCAAACTTTTCGATGCCCTGTTAATGTTTGTGCAAAAAGGCTGATTCATGTCCCTTGAATTTTGCAACTGTGAGGTCCATGGCAGGCGCCCCACAAAAATTTTTCATTTTGCAAGTGAGATGTCCACGCTGTCCCCTCTGCGACGTGTTCGCCCCCAGTTTCAGAGCTATTCTAAATACAAAATTGCACAGAGGGCCGTGACTGTAGTTAACAAACTAGATCCTAATAGAAAACTGTTAGCTTTCCTGCATGGCTAAATGGTATAAGTTAGGCCTATTACACAACATAAATTGTGCTGGCGACCCAAATAAAATCTCCTGCGACCCACCTGTGGGTCGCGACCCAGTCTTTGGGAACCAATGGGTTAAGGGAAGCAGTAGGCCTAGCCTATTCTGTTTCTGAGAAATCACATGACTTCCTTTGTGGTTGCCTCGTTGGGTTGCAACGGTTGCCTTTGTTATTTTCCTTTATCTTATTTTGCCTTCCCCCTGCTTAGAATTTATTCTGCATATCCTATTTTTGCTTGTACTTTGTCATGTATGTTCATAATGTATCAATGAGATGTTTTGTTTAATAGTGCTCCTTGTCAGCACTATTATTGTAGAAATGATGCAACAAAACATACAAATACCAATACTTTCACTTTCACTTATTTAGAGTGTACAGAGTACACAGTGTACCGAGCACAGTCTCGCATGGAACAGTCATCAGCAATGACCGAAGAAGCAACATCTCACTTGTTGCTCTACTGACAGGTAAGAGTTCCTTTTGTTAATGGACTAGGCTATGTAAAATTGTAGGCTACAAAATACCCCCTACTTTTGGTCGGGGTCATCCCTATGTTCCTCGGGTCCTATGTTCCCCGGGTCCTAGTTCCCGGACCCTTTTTTGAAAAAAGGGTCCTATGTTCCCCGCTGCTTCCAAGTAGACTGCAGCTGCACGGCAAGGCGCGGGTTGGTAAAGTGCTGTCGCGTATGGCAAGCGATTTTATCATTTACCCACTAAGTTTGACTATCTGGAATTAACATTGTAGATATCAACAACGACTAGTCGCAATTACATTTTGGATAGTTGGAATTGTCATTCAAGATATCTGTAACGTAATTGTGACTAGTCGAAACGTCAGATAGAGATATCTGTAATTTAGTTTTGACTAGGCAAAACTGAATTACAGATATCTGTCATCACGTCATTGAAAACAACATTCAACTCGTCACACATCTTAAATGGCAATTGAAGATATCTTTAATTCAGTTTTGACTAGGCAGAATGAAAGGTGAAGATATCTCAAACGTCATTATGACTAGTGCAAATTATTGTGCAAGACGTTGCTCTTTAGTTCCGTAGCAGAGCCCGTCATTTCTAGGCTAGCCCATCTACTTAGACATTCTGTCAGCTAATTTCCCCTCCCCAACATAATCGAAGAAAAAGTGGGCTTATTTCCTTATTTCTATGAATGGAAGAAGAATATGCAGGCTGTAATGTCGTAGCCTACATAAATTAGTAGGCCTAGGCTACTAAATGCACCAGCACCATCTAGGCTACAGGAAATTCCATTCATAATGGTGTTGGCTGTAATCGAAAAAATCAAAGCAACATTGAATCATCAATTCTTGCTGCCAGCTCCTGTCTTGCATGCGGCAGCATTAAAAAGATGATTAAAAACTCCTTCGCCCTCTGGCTGGTCTGACATGGTACTAATTAGTGCTAATTACAAAGTTAACAGTTAACAGGTGCTATGTGATTTGATGATTTGAACAACAACACGCTGTTCTCCCGCCTAAAGTGGGATGCGGGCCTAATTTGCATAGTAATACAGATATCTCTAACGTCATTTCGCCTAGTCAAAACTCTAATTCAAGATATCTATAATTACATTTTGACTAGGCAGAATGAAAGTTATAGATATCTCCAATTTCAGATATCTCTAATCAAAACTCATTCAAGATATCTATAACTTGATAATAGATATCTACAATCAAATTATGACTATCCCTAACTCCAGTCTGAGATATCTACAACGTCATTTTGACTAGTCAAAATTCCATTTACAGATATCTACAATGTCATTTCGCCTAGTCAAAACTTAATTCAAGATATCTGAAAAGGAACATGTAGATATCTTGAATTGAAGTGAATTAAAGATATCTTCAACTGGAGTTATGACTATAGTCAGAATCAAATTGTAGATATCTCTAACTGGAATTACAGATATCTACAATTCAGTTGCAGATATCCGTAATTCACATAGTGGATATCTGCAACTGAATTGTAGATATCCGTAATGATAAACCCCATAGAAATGAATGGCAAATGTGGCGTCATTTGTCCTAGGAAGAATGTCTTTGTGGATATCTGAAATGACAATTATGGATACGAAGAATTCAATTGCGGATATCTAAAATGTTCGTTTTGACTAGGCAAAACTGAATTACAGATATCTGCAATACATATCCAGTCTAGCGGGAAAATGTTAAAATCGCTTGCCATAGTCGCGCGTGTTTGAGCTCCGAGTCGCCTCTTCCTGGAGGAAGAGCGCATGTTTGAATCTGCAAGCACGTTCGCTAATGAACATTTCTTGACGAAGCTGGCCTATCTTAGCGATATATTTGATATATCTTAGCGATACATTTGAGTTAAATGTCCAGTTACAAGGCAAAGACAAGCACCTCACCTAGCAAATAAGATTACTGCATTCACCAAAAAAACTTGAGTAGGACAGGCGCCTCGATCGCGACAGTATTATGCCTTTGAGATTTCTGAGCGAAATCGCTGAAACGTCTGATTGGGAGGCACTCCCGTGATCCCATGTATTAAACAGTAGGCCTACATCACATCCCTGCAAAGTTTATTTCAAAAATATTTCCCAACCAGCAGTGCTCAGTATGACTGGATTATGGATCCATTTAATGCAGCATGTTGGCATTTCATTGAATATATTGTACAATGCTGTATAATGGCCAATGCTTCCTAATATGTTGCTGGAAAACAGAAATATGTGTGTTATGTAGGCTATTTATTTATTATTATATCTGCAGCACCAGCTGATTTTAACTCTGTTGAAGAGGATATATTTAGAACTTGTTATTATTTCAATAAATTTGACAATTTAAAGCTTGACCTACCACTTTCTTAGAGCGATGAGGGACAGGTAAATGGGATTAATTTTATTGAACAAAGAGATATCAAATTATACTGGGCTGTAGACCCAAAGGGACATTTTTGGATTATTGACGAGTCAGACCAAAGGGGCTTCGGAGCAACGCGCAGTCCCCCCTGCAGCGTGCCAGCGAACGGAAAAATGAACAAAACAAACCAATTAAATATCAACTTAAAAAGGCATGTAGTTTCTTCTGTGAGAGGTGCAGCTCGTGTACGTTGCTGTCCTCAATTTAGTGCTGAAGTGGACAATGCGAAGTTAGAATGTTAACTTTGAACTCGTTATATTCAGTAAAGAAGCACAAGTAAAACCATTGTAGGCCTATGTTATAAAAAATGTTCTTCATCTATTCTTTTACTCCGCTATACTTAACGTGGAAAGTAGGAAAAACGCCCTTTTGGCTTGTGTCAATATTGCACCGTGCGCGTATGTGTGGTCTACCTAGTGTGCTACGGCAAGCAACATTGATAGAAAAATACACTTTGCTACCGTTTGTGCACGAAATGTGCACTCGCAAGCATATCTCATGCAATTTCCGTGGTCAGATACAAGGCGGGGAACACAGGACCCTTTTCTACAAAAAGGGTCCTATGTTCCCCGGTCCCATACAAAGAGCGGGGAACATAGGACCCGGGGAACATAGGTACGCTCCCCTTTTGGTCAATCGGTAGCCTAGCCTATTTAACAGGTAGACATTTTTTGTTTTGTTTAAATTCCCTGGACCCTCTCACAACCCCCCTTTAATGATCCACACTAAAGCTACATCTTACAAAATAGGCCAAGTATGAACTTCTACAACACCTATTGTCAGCAGACATGGGGGACTCGAGTCACATGACTTGACTCGAGTCACATTTTCTAAGACGTGAGACTTGATTGATCAACATGTATAAAAGACTCGACTTGACTTTGACTTGCTATTCATGACTTGAGACAAATGACTTGAAATGACTTGACTTTTTATTTTTTCATAGATATTAAGGAGTTAACTTTACGATTTTAGAAAATCTGCTTAGGTGCTGTTGCATGCGTCACGCGAGCGAACCTGTCATTGTACCAAGTGACGCGACAGACCAACAGCAAATGCCAGATCAAATGAGACAGACTGAGGTAGGCACTTGCAAATATGGAAGGCTCTACGTTTATACCAAAACATAATAATGTTTGGCTTCACAGATTATGTATCTGACAAGTCAAAGGGGAAATGAACAGCAGTCTGCAAGTGTGAAAAATAGCGACATAACCACCGTGATTTTCATCCGAAATTAGTCTCCTTTCATTGGAGAGTCGCCTCGCGTTCAATGGATTCATTTGCATAAAGCTGGGCATCGGCCAGCTTTTTGACGCGCGACATTATTTCAAATGCAGCGCTGCCTTCCCGGAATGCTTTGCGGGCGCGTTAAAGTCGCTTGACGTCACCCATAGGACTAGAGTGGAATGCGACACGACAAAAAGAAGTGTCGTGCAAGTGGATCGGTACCGTGAACGAGGGGAGGCAGCGCGACACCATGCGTATGTCGGGTCGTGCAAGTGGATCGGTACCGTCAGATTTGAGGCATGTTAAGAGTTGGCCTCACTTTACACCTCAATTGTACATGAAGAAGGGCTAGCAGCACTGGAGTTTTTTCTACAAGACCAGCTACAAACAGAAACTCCTCCTGCACATTTTCTTTTAAAATTAACAAAATGGACACTAAATAATAATATCTTTATTTTTCAAGACCGCCTTTTCAAGCAAGCTAAAGGATGTGCAATGGGAGCTTGCTACAGTCCCTCCTATGCAGGGCTATACATGGGTAAATGGGAACATGATTTTGTGCTTAAAGGAACACGCCACCCAATGTCAGTAGTAATATATGTTCTTACCTTAACTTTCACGAGTTGAGTCATACCTCTCCCGTGTCCGTACTCAAACGCTCTGGTGCGCGGCTGGACTGTGTTAGCATGTTGCTATGCTAGCGGGCTTTGACGGCAACTAAGCGTAGAAGTAATCAAAAACATCCACGTTTTACCGACTTAAATACAGTTGCACGAGTAGTTGATAGAAATGCTACGGCCACGCAACATGAAACGTGGCGATTTTCCAAGCGAATAAACCGGAGAACTACAATGTGTGGCGCAATAGCACTTGGGAGTACTTCGACCTAGCGTAGTAGTATTGTTAACACCTAATTGTAGATCCTATCCACCACAGAGTTTAGAATCCATGCTGGATCGACCCTCAGCCTCTCCCTCCCCTCTGAGCGAGAATAGGCACACACTAGAGATGCGCTGATGGGCTATTATTTCAACCATAACTGCATAGCAAAACTTATCATCCATCAGCCATCCATCAGCATCAAAGTTTTTTGACCAATTTTCGAAACGGCACCCGCCCACCATCCGCTGGTTGTTTTAATGTAGGCTATATGGGTGATGCAGCGCTGCTGACGTGAGGCTAGAAAGCCCTTGCCTGTTCTAGGAAGACTGATCCAATGCAGCAAATATATTAAAAGGCTAAAGTCGTACATTGGCTATGTTGTAGCCTATCCCCAGAATATCAGCAGCAAACTCAGTCTCTGTCTCGCAAAACAGTCTCCAAATAAAACGCACATCGGCCTGTTGCCTATACTGCCAGCTTGTGACAATATATCGTCCAAAATGCTTGATTGCATTGCATTCTCCACATTTTTAGCTACATTTTTATGTACCACATCAGCATTTTTGTTCAGTGAATCTTTTGTAAATTGCAGTATATAGTATGCGGCATGTCATTGGGGTTATCAAGTGGGCAACCTCATTCACTGATGTTTCGTTAAGTTAGGCCCACAACACCTCATGAAGGCTTAACAGTGAAACCAGCGTCCTGGAGACACTCCCCTCCATGCTGCCACCATATTACCACATTGAAATATCCAATACCCAAAATACTCTTAACCAGCCCAGGCATGGTCAAGGTTGGCTAGGTTGGTCCGTCCCGTTGATGTGGACTGAACCTTAGCCATAAAAACCCTGGCCAACCAACCATCAACCTAGGCACAGCCCATCACAAACACAAAACAAATTAGCCAGTTAGCTTAGCCAGTTAGCTTAGGCCCCATCGCAAACACAAAACAAATTAGCCAGTTAGCTTACGCCCCATGTTGCCACCACATTACCACAATAAACAAATACCCTTAACCAAACTGGGCATGGTCTAGGTTGGCTAGGTTGGTCCGTCCCGTTGATGCGGACTGAACCATAACCATAACAAACGCTAGCCAACCGCCATCAACCCAGGCACAGCCCATCACAAACTCAAAACAAATTAGCCAGTTAGCTTATGCCCCATGCTGCCACCATATAACCACAACAAACATTGAAATACCCTTAACCAACCTAGGCATGGTCTAAGTTGGCTAGGTTGGTCCGTCCCGTTGATGCGGACTGAACCAGGGGCGCCTGCAGGAATTAATGGTATGGTACGCACACCCATCATAAAAAAAAAAAATTCACGCGTGGACAATATTTGTCCGTTTCCCGGTTTTAGGTCCGTGCATTGGTCAGCAAAATAGTAGCCTACATAGCACAGCAACATTCACATGCAATAATACAACAACGTATACAATGACCTATTCATTTGGACAACTTGATACAGTCCTATACAGGCTAAAGTTACCTTTAGTTTTGTTCTAGCTTACCGTGACGTCTGGTTTTAAACAGCTGTCTAATGCAGTCTAAGGTTCTGACAAGCAATTGCCTGTTCTTGCCCATCTGGAATAACTCCTAGCTGTGCTGCATCCATCCTTTCTGTTTTTGTTGTTTAAACTTATTTAAATATGATATCCATCGATGGAGTATTGAGTTAGTGAATTAGCTCAACATTGTGTGCTGATAACCATATATAGATAGCCGAGTAAAAGAAAACAACAAGTTGCCTAGTTGCGTGCCTGCGTGCGTATTCTCTCTCTCCTGCTCAAACAAAATGTGTGCGCGTTAATTTTGACAACGTGTTCACTAACTTTATGTAATAGAAAATTGTAAATTGCAGCCTGATGGCATGCAGCTAATGGGATACGGTCCATAGTTGGGAAGGTATGGTGGGCCAATTTGGTGTGAATGCACACACAAGGGAAATTTCCTCTTGCTGTTGAGTAGCCTGATGGTACGCACAGTGCGTACGGACGTACACCTGCAGGCGCGCCTGGACTGAACCATAACCATAAAAAACCTTAGCCAAGTACCATCAACCTAGGCACAGTCCATCACAAACACGAAACAAATGAGCCAGTTAACTTACCTTAGCTTGCGCCCCAGGAAAGGTAACTTCTCCTTACCCACAACCATTCGCTTGCCCATTCTGCTGCTAAAGACATGTTACTAACCACCAGCCTTAGACTTCGACCACAAATGCCCAATTCAGACAGCAAGCCAATAGCAGATCTGGCCACAAACCCACGTGCACCGATTTCAATAGGCTTTAATCTTGCACTCCAACCTTGCTTGGCTGCCTCCTCTGCTATTTCAGTGTATTTAGCTCTCTTCAGCTCATTGGCCTCTTCCACTCTGTCTTCCCAAGGAACAGTGAGTTCAATGAAGTAAACTAAGTATAGTATAAGTATATATACTCTTTTGATCCCGTGAGGGAAATTTGGTCTCTGCATTTATCCCAATCCGTGAATTAGTGAAACACACACAGCACACAGTGTACACACAGTGAGGTGAAGCACACACTAATCCCGGCGCAGTGAGCTGCCTGCATCAACAGCGGCGCTCGGGGAGCAGTGAGGGGTTAGGTGCCTTGCTCAAGGGCATTTCAGCCCCGCCTACTGGTCAGGGTTCGAACTGGCAACCCTCCGGTTACAGGTCCGAAGTGCTAACCAGTAGGCCACAGCTGCCCCTTAACTATCTTCTCTGAATCCGACCATAGAATTACGTCGGGTCGTAGTTTAGTACTCACATATGTGGAGGTACCGCCATCTGCTGGCCAAGATCAACCTTCATTTCCCAGCCCACCCCATTTTTCAACTGGCCGGTTTTACACCTGGCCTTCGCGGAACAAGGTTTATCCCCCTGACGTACAAAATGTATTTGCCTTACCCCTTTACTAGCTGCTAATGAATTGACTTCTCTCCTTTTATCCTCTATTGCCGCTGCCACACATTTCAATACCTGGTTATGACGCCACGCCCCTGGGTGAGACTTACCTTGCACCCTGATATGATATGGTGGAGACTGCCCACACACGAGCAAAGTATGCATTTATCATCCTCACCAAACCATTGACTTAAATTCTTGGGAGATGGGAGGGAGCACATCGTATGTAGCACCTAACATAAATCTGATCCTACCAGCTTCCATGGCCCATAGATCTTTCCATTTAACCCGTCTTTTTTCCACCCCTTCCCAGTTCACCCACTGCCCTTGTTTTGCCTGCGACACTGCCTTAGTACATCTTACAGCCTCCTCCTGTCTATGCATTTCCTCCACTACCATTTTCCTCTTTTCTCCTGCAGAAGCCTTACTCCACAAGGGTGTACTTACGCCCACCCCTAGACTAGGCCATTTATATCTGTCTGCATTGTCTGCAAGGGACTCAAAGTGCTAAATACCGGAATTATCCTTTAAGGACCTAATTACACATAGTGATTGTATAAGATGCTTGCAGAGTCTCATATTCCCTCCATCTCCATATGAGATCACTTTTATGAATGCTGGCCGGAGCCGAGCTAAATATAACACATGTATTAGTACATGTACATAGTACATAGTATGAACTGCTAAAAGAGAGTATACCCAAAGATCTTAGAGCAGAGCGCTCTATAATCTTACTTTAGTCTTGGCTGAATAAGTTGATGCTGAAGTTTGAAACAGCACCCAATTCATTACCTCATTTATGAGACATGTTGTTGGACAGCATTTATTTATTTAATGGGGGGGGGGAGGTTATGTTTTTTTTTCATGACAGTTCTAGTCTACTGGTAGTGAGTGTTTGAGGGTTATGCTTTGTGTCTATAGGCTGAAGTTCCAGTAGAGAAAACGTAGGCCTACAAAAGAATAATACTTGACAGTCAGAAACATTTAATTCCATTCTTTGAGGGTCTAGTTCTTCTTCAGTATCTGACTCCTTCTCCAGTTCTGGCTCAATCATGCATGACTCAATTTGTATTGCCATGGAGCTATTGCTACAGTAAGCAAAACTGTCTTTGGATCATAACGTAAGCAGATCTTGAAGTAAGTGGTCATTGCCTGCAAGGTAATTCATTATTCATGTGGATGTTCTGCTCAAGCAGACCGTCTTATTCTGTAACTGGGATTGTGAAACATCTTAGAAGGTATGCAACTCAGGCCAGTCCAAGAAATGCTGTTCAGTTCATTCATTCTATCGCCCGTTTAATATTGCAATTGCTCTCTGATAGGAACGAAACCAGCACCCCTCGTGGGTTTCACTTTGCCTCCTATATCCCAACCGCAAAGAAAATGCCTGACTCGCAACCTAGTCAGCCTTCTCTATTGAAACCATTAACCTAGTGGTGCAAAAACCTTACTTGACACTCAACAAATGTAAAAGGAAACAATGTGTGAATTCTGTGAAAACCTTTACGCTTGTAGGAACATTTGTTCAATTTAAATTCAATGTAAGATTTCTTATTTTTGAAAAGTTAATTTGATAAGATAAGTAGTATCACAGTTAAGAGTTAGGCTATTAGAAAAATAGCCTATGAATGTAATTTTATGTTATTAGGTTTCATTGGTTTGGTCAACACGTTCTATATTCATGTTATTTATTTTCCATTTTAGTAGAATGTGGTGCCCCGAATGCCAAGCAGACTTCGAGGGCTATGCCTGCCCAACCTGTCAGAAAAGGATCCATGCTGGTAAGTAAGGTTAATGATGACAAGTGAGTACTGTACAACGACCACAGCTGTTCACCTCACCATCATCTAACTGCTCTTACAGGGATTATTCAAAGTAACACAATGGAGCCAGCTACCACGACACAAGCTGAAGGCTGGACAGAAGGGGAAGATGGTAAATAAATCTTTGAAATACTGTTGTTCTAAATTTGAATTATGACAGATTTTCACACATTTAAATATAACATGAAAACAACAATCAGGGATATTTTAAGAGGACATTAAGTAAGGGTGAAAAAATGGACATTTTCAGAATGATTTCAGAATTTCAGTCATATGTTTAAGACAACATGTATGGATCTAGCCTGTATTAGGCCTATCTATATTTACAACCTATTATAACCTAAAGCCATGTTGTGAAGCACTTGTAGAAATAAATAATAATAATATATGGAGTCAGATACACTGTAAAAATGACAACTCAAAATTGTTCAACTTAGTAAGTTTTTTGCATTCACTCACTTTCAGAAGTTTATGATGAAAAGTTCATCTTACTTTATAAATTGAGTTGATTTTATTTTGAAGTTGTAGTTGACACCCAGCGCCCCTAGTGGCCAAAGGTCACTAAATTTATTGTGCGTCTTCAGGATGTGGTCCCGAGTTTACGCACCAAGTTTCGTGTCGATACAAGAAAGTAGGGGTGTAACGGTACACAGAAGTCACGGTTCGGTTCATACCTCGGTTCAGACATCACAGTTCGGTACAATGGAGGGAAAAGCAAATAGATAGATAGATAGATAGATAGATAGATACTTTATTGATCCCCAGGGGAAATTCAAGAAAATCAGAAATGCAGAAGGCAATTTTTTTTATTGTGAATGTCTCAGGCTGTAGGGCCTAGTGATAAAATCGCTCCCCTGAGCTAGCTGGAACAGCCTGAAGTGTGCAGATGTAAACAGTAAACAAGTACCCCACATCATCTACAGACTCAATCTGTAACTTGTAAACAAAATAACACAATCAGCTACAGTATAAAACTGAAAATAGGCCTACAGCATCTCTTATTTATGAAAGTGTAAATTACATAGAATAATGATTTTTTTTAAAATCCACTTAGGTGAGACTTTCAACATCCGTGTTTGGTTGTATATGGAAGGGTCAACACAAGTTACCCTAACATAAAGGTGATCACCACACGGTTTACACCTCTTTCCATCATTACAAAATCATTTTAAGCGTTTTGGTTTTGGCCCTATTTGTATGTATATGTATCTAAAGGCTGGTAAGAAATGCAGGGAGACGTTTTTTGTCGAGTGATTGGTAGACCTACATCTGGGTGATGGAGTCGTATGTGCGTTAGCATGTTCAATGTATTTCCACTCACATACCCGACAACTGATGAAACAATGCCGACACAGTCTTATCCACCACTCTCTCTCCTGTACTACTGTAACTGACTGGGAAACCAAAGTTTTCCCAAACTTGCGATCTTAAAGAGACCTCTCTTGTGGGTCGCCACCACTCGCCATACCCATCCTTAGTGCTGCTGCTAGGCCTACTCGACGTCGACCTGACAAAAAACTGTGACCTACGTAGGTGGACCTCGGCTGTCACATAGACAGTAAAAGAAATGGACGAACTGACTCCGTCATTTTCAATGGGAAGGCACCATAGACAGTAAAAAAAGTTTTTTTCAGTTAGCTTCCCATCGTACTGCGCAGACTGGCACTTAACTTCGTGACGTTAGCCATCAAACTAAATCTTGTAACTCATCTGATAGATGGTTCACGCAGAAATTCTTCTCACACTTCCTTCGCCTTCAAAGTCATCAAAGTTAAACATTAATTTATGTATTATTATTATTAATATCATCCTCACAAGTGATATCAAGTCGTGTTCATGTTGAAACTACCAGACATGATCATCTTCAAACACAGTCATGGTAAAACAAAACAAAAAAGTTATAGCCTAATCTTCTTTCAACTTTTCCGACCTACTGTCAATCCATCGAAAACCTCTGTAATGATTAACGTTAGTGCCGTTTTTATTAGGTTTACTTGCCTCTATGTAATGCTTTACCTTAACATACAATGGTATTGTAGGCTACATAGATTTGTTCATGAGTTTCCGTGCTGGCTGGACTTCTTATCCAAACAATATGGTTATCTCCCTACTGTGCGACAGAAAAACGCAGGCATAATTGCGTCAAATTACGTCAAAAGTTAGCTTCCCTACAACCGGACATGCTAACTATTATTCTTACGGGAACCCAATGTTACATACAAGGTCGTTGAGCCTGTTTTGCCTTCTATTGTTTATGTAGCTATACAGAAACTACAATGTCGGCACAGGATATATGTTATATGAAGTTATGGGATTTCAAAAAAATCCTAAATGAATGGGCGTTCTATGGGGTTAGCAGAGAGTTGATAACCACAGCTCCATGGGTGGTTCAACTTCCGGGAATTCATCTGCCCCCTTCACAGAGCTAAAGCGGGACTACAGATTAGGTGTCCCTAATGAACTTGCGTATCGAACAGTAGTTCCGCATTGCATTAATTAATTCAAGCACAAGTTTTATTCATTTTTATACTGTGTATTCTCCGTGTAAATTCATGCACCAAACCGTGACACCCGTACCATTTCGGTTCAATACGAATACATGTACCGTTACACCCCTACAAGAAAGTGTTACAAATTATAGCGCCCCTAGTGGTCAAAGATCACTACATATATTGTGCATCTTCAGGATGTGGTCCCCAGTCCACGACCAAGTTTGGTGTTGATAGGAGAAAGTGGTGCTAATTATAGCGCCCCTAGTGGTCAAAGGTCAATACATTTCTTGTGCATCTTCAGAATGTGGTCCCGAGACCACGTACCAAGTTTGGTGTCGATACAAGAAAGTGTTGAAAATGATAGCGCCCCTAGTGGTCAAAGGTCACTTTATATATTGTGCGTCTCCAGGATGTGGTCCCTAGTTCATGAACCAAGTTTGGTTTCGATACGTGAAAGCATTGCTGAGATATGAGCTAATCTTCTGTTACTCTTGTGCGCCTCTAGTGGTTGAAGGTCACCAAATTTATTGTGTGTCCTCAGGATAAGGTCCCAAGTCCATAATACTAAGTTTGGTTTTGATACGTGAAAGCATTGGTGGAATATGAGCCCACTTTCTGTGATTATAGCGCCACATAGTGGTCTAAGGTCACCAAATTTCTTAAGCCTCCTTCTAACTGGATGTTTAGTCCATGTAACAAGTTTGGTTTCAATAGGTGAAAGTGTTGCTGAGATATGAGCCTACTTCCTATGATTTTAGCGCCACATACTTGGTCTAAGGTCACCAAATTTCTTGAGCCTCTTCCTAATTGGGTCCTGTACCTATGTACTAAGTATGGTGTTGATACGTGAAAGATTTGCCGAGATATGAGTTCACTTCCTGTGTGGCGGATTTGCTGCCAATTTTGATTGGCTGTTACGGACGAACGGTTTTAGTTTTGAAGACAAATAAGGGATAACTTTTTTGAGGCTTAGATGAAGATTATGTGTGACAAGTTTGGTGTCAATTGGAAAAAAATTGTGACCTGTGAAAATTTAGTTTCACTTTCGCTAAAATCCAATATGGTGGAAAATCCAGAATAGCGGAAATTGACGTCATGATGCGTTGAACTCGGCTTGGTCCAAGGATTCCAACGATACCTCATTTTTGACAATCGGGTCAATGGGTCAAAAGTTACGTTCATGAACGCACGTCTAACTTTGCCCTGTTGGTGTCGCTAGAGCACTCGAGGTGCCGGCATGAAACTTGGTGAAATTAATCACGGGGCTGTCCCCATTCAGTGTGCCAAATTGTACAACTTTTTACTTTTACTTTTTGATGGTTCTATGGGCTGCCATAGACTCCTATGGCAGAGGAATAATAAATATAGCTGCAAGCAGCAATGTGGGGGCCTAGCAGAGTGCTAGCAGGAATGGTGTTGCCATGGCATGAGCAAGCAGTCACAGCAAGTTTGATGGCAATTGGATAAAGAATGGCTAAGAAATAAGCTCATTTACTTTGTTACAGTGCCCCTAGAGGCCAAATTACACCAATGTCCTTGTGCATTCTCACAATCAGCTACCATGTCATTCTACCAAGTTTGGACTTCATACACCAGAGTTGCTGAGATGTGAGCTCACTTTCTTTATTACAGCACCCCTAGAGATCAAATGAGACCACTTTCCTTGCATGTCCTCACAATCAGCTACTTTGTCCCTGTATTAAGTTTGGACTTCATACATCAAACCGATGCTGAGATACGAGCTCACTTCCTTTATTACAGCAACCCTAGAGGCCAAAAAGTACCAATTTCCTTGCATGTCCTCACAATCAGCTATTAAGTCCCTGTATCAAGTTTGGATATCATACATCAAAGCGTTGCTGAGATAAGAGCTCATTTCCTGTATTGCAGCGCCCCCTATGCACATTTTTTTTTTGTAGGGTGGTAGGGGAAGAGTCCCGCCCTACTCGCCCTGTGATTGGCCAGCTGAGGCTAGAAGGCTACTACCGCGTCCGTTTCTATGGAGATGGGTAGTAATCAAATCATCATTCTGGTGGTGGACGTTGAGACAATTTTAACGCAACTGATAGTTGAAGTTGTCAAAGACTGTAAAATAGTTTTTTTGTATTAGGGGGGTTTGGGGGGTTACCCCCCAACTTATTTTGTTAAATGCCCTACTGATAGGTGTTCTATATATATATATATCTATGGGTAGTAGTACTGCTATCTAAACTTCGTGAGCCAGAGTCTAACTGACAACTAGCATAACCTGTAGCTAACAAGGATTGCATTGATTAAGGTTAGGGTTGAAGTTGTCAACCAAATACTGTAAAATAGCTTGTTTACAGTCTATGTTGTCAACATGATGAATAAGTGTTACGGTATTTAAGGGGGTTTGGGGGGTTTCCCCCCAACTTATTTGTATAAATTCCCTACTGATATAGCGCTAGCTACTGAGCCAGAACCAAACTGACAACTAGCATAGCAACCTGTAGTGCTAGATAGCAGGGATAGCATTAAGGTAACTAGGTTATCAGGGTAATATAAAATTGAACTGACATAATTTATTAACAGGAGTTTACGACTGTATATTTGCTGCAGGCTTAAAACATGCCATAGTCAGACATTTAGGTGGGATATTTTTTTAATTCCCAATGGCTGATACTAGTGATAGAAGCCCATCAGTTTTGTCTTTTGATTTTTTAACGTTCTCGTCCGATTTAGCCAGAGAGGCAGTCAATCATGCATAACCCCAGCCAATCACAGACAGAGTAGGGCGTATTCTCATGCATATCCCAGCCAATCACAGACAGAGTAGGGCGATATTGGCCAATCACAGACAGTCTTCCGCTACCACCCTACAAAAAAAAAAAATTGCGCCCCCTATAGAGGCCAAATGATGCCAATTTCCTATGATGCCAATTTCCTAGTGTGTCCTCACAATCAGGTAACAAGTCCTTATACCAAGTTGGCATGTGTCGGCCTAACCTAGCGTTCATGGGCTTCGGAAAAACCTTTTTCCCAGTGAAAACATCATAATTTCGCATCATTCACGTCACGTAATGTATGAGTCAGAGGTCGGAAACTGGGGCTAGATTTTGCTAAGAGTTGCCCAGTTAGGGGCTCGTCATCACTTTTGTCGTCACGTTGTAGTTCGTTTGTACTGTAGTCCATGTGGCCTTTCATGTCCAACAGTTTTAATGTGAACTTGGGAATTTGCCGTTTTTGTCACTTGAAAGCTGCATATCTTTCTTTCACAAGCGTCTTACACTATATTTTAAGCAAATACAGTTGTTTATTTAGGATTAGTGAGTGTATGTTTTAACCTTTGTTGTGGCATCCGTGTTTGTCACACATTCCGACGGCAAAGCACATGAACACTTGCTGTCGGAAAAATAAAGTAGCCACGGGGGCGGTCCTTGTCATTCCGAAGTGCCATGAACGCACCATAAGGACCTCTTAAGGTATTAACAGACATCACTAATATGTTTTAATTCCAAACACATGATAGGCGGGTCAACCTAACCTAAAAAAAATTGATACAAAAGATTTTTCAACTGATTATGATACCTTCAGATGTACTTAATAACATATTAAAAATCTATTAAAATCTGACCCCAGTAAAGGGGTCATTTTCAAGATGGTGTCCAAGATGGCCACCAGAAGCTAATTTGGGATATCTGAAGCATTAATCAGCCTAGGAAAGTGTTTTTCGTGTTTAATCAGATTTAGAGGTAACTGATTCATATATGTCACACTAAAGTATCAGTTCATAATTTTCAAAGACTTAGAATTTTCAAGATGGCGTCCAAGATGGCCACCAGAAGCTAATTTTGGCTATATCTGACACATTATTCAGCTTAGGAAAGTGTTTTTTGTGTTTAATCAGATTTAGAGGTCACTGATTCATATACGTCAGACTAAAGTATCAGTTCATCATTTTCAAAGACTTGTCATTTTCAAGATGGCATCCAAGATGGCCACCAGAAGCTAATTTTGGCTATGAAGCATTATTCAGCCTAGGAAAGTGTTTTTCATGTTTAATCAGATTTAGCGGTCACTGAGTCATATATGTCACACTAAAGTATCAGATCATCATTTTCAAAGACTTAGAATTTTCAAGATGGCGTCCAAGATGGCCACCGGCCATCTTATTTGTATAAATTCCCTACTGATATAGTGCTAGCTACTGAGCCAGAACCAAACTGACAACTAGCATAGCAACCTGTCTATGAAGCATTATTCAGCCTAGGAAAGTGTTTTTCATGTTTAATCAGATTTAGCGGTCACTGAGTCATATATGTCACACTAAAGTATCAGATCATCATTTTCAAAGACTTAGAATTTTCAAGATGGCGTCCAAGATGGCCACCGGCCATCTTATTTGTATAAATTCCCTACTGATATAGCGCTAGCTACTGAGCCAGAACCAAACTGACAACTAGCATAGCAACCTGTCTATGAAGCATTATTCAGCCTAGGAAAGTGTTTTTCATGTTTAATCAGATTTAGCGGTCACTGAGTCATATATGTCACACTAAAGTATCAGATCATCATTTTCAAAGACTTAGAATTTTCAAGATGGCGTCCAAGATGGCCACCGGCCATCTTATTTGTATAAATTCCCTACTGATATAGCGCTAGCTACTGAGCCAGAACCAAACTGACATCGGAAGCTAATTTTGGCTATATCTGACGCATTATTCAGCCTAGGAAAGTTTTTTTTTTTTATCAGATTAAGAGGTCACTGATGACTCTTCATCACCTATTTTAGTGTTCTTATAGTAGGACCTGAGGATGCATGATGTTTTCTCTCTCAGTGTCACCATGCCTTCAAAACCTTTCCCTTCTGTGAAACATGTCATTCCCGTACAGCTCCCTCAGTTTAGCTTTCAGATACTGATTACCGAATGGAATGGAATCAACCTCAATCAAATACTCTTTCATGTTAGATCCAAGTACAGAGACAGTCAACTGTTCTTAATTGTGTGCATTTCTCCAAGACACTCCGCTGTTCGTGTAGAAGATATGGATTACCTTGCACTGCTGCCTGTGGAACGTGTCAAAATGAACAATGTGACAATCCACACAAGTTCCTTTCAGAGGAGTCAGAGGATGATGAATAATGATATAATAATTATTTCTGATCTACTTATGCATATCGTTTAAGATTCAGTTTAATTAGCTCCCCCCTAATGATAGATGCCAACAATTATTGATCTACACAAATATACAATGCATGCCTACAGTACATGGGTCATGGTTCATTAAAGTCATAAAACAGCCACTTACTCGCAAACTCTACTCTACATATTGTAAAAGCATATACCCTGTACATGAAATATAACATTAATCAACCAAATAACATTTCCATCTTCCTCCACACCAAGCATAATACATACTCTATTCTGTATAGGCGAATCTAGTGTAAAGGGGATATATGTTGGCATGTACAGTCCAGGGAAAACAAATTAAACACCCTAAAATATATATTTTCTGAAAGCATATAATCTATAGATAAGATATAAAACCATTTAAAACATGTCCCATCTTCCTCCATGAATGCACAATACATTGCCCTCTATTCTGTATAGGCGAATCTAGTGTAAAGCGGATACATGTTGGCCTCTTTTGTCCAGGGAAAACAGATTAAACATCCTAAACTATATATTTTCTGAAAGCATTTAACCTGCAGATGAGATATAACACCAGTTAAGACATGTCCCATCTTCCTCCATGCCATGAACAATACATTGCCCTCTATTCTGTATTGGTGAATCTAGTTTAAAGCAGATACATTTTGGCATGTACAGTCCAGGGAAAACAAATCAAACACCCTAAACTACATATTTTCTGAAAGCATATAACCTGCAGATGAGATATAACACCAGTTAAGACATGTCCCATCTTCCTCCATGCAATGAACAATGCATTGCCCTCTATTATGTATAGGCGAATCTAGTGTAGGGGATACGTTTTAGCCTATATTGTCCAGGCAAAACAGATTAAACACCCCAAACAATATATTTTCTAAAAGCATATAACCTCTAGATGAGAACACCAGTTAAGACGTGTCTTATCTTCCTCCATGCCATGGAGATGGTTAATAATCCTGTATTGCATTTGTTCTGTATTAAAACACATTGATTTTAATTTATGGCTTAAAAAGGTAGAGCATTGAAACATTTTCAATTGTAACATTTAAAATCCTATTCTTGTTTAATTTGACCATCATTTGATATCAATTTCACCCCTGTAGGCTGAATAGTAATTGAGATATAGCCATTCTAACCTGTTGACAGCCATTTTGGCGGCCATTTTGAAAATGACCCCTTTCCCAAGGTCAGATTTTACTAGATTTTTAGTATGTTATTTAGCATGTCCAACAGTACCAGAATCCATAAAAAAACCTTTTGTATCAATTTTTTTGACAATGAACCCTATATTGACCCGCCTATGACCCGTTACAGGCTAAAACGTAATTTTGGTAATTATAGCGCCACCTATTGGTCAAAAGTCATCACATTTATTGAGCATCCTCCTAATTGGGTCCTGAGACCATGTACTGTGTTTGGTGTTGATACGCCAAAGCCTTGCTGAGATATCACTTTGCTTCCTGTTTGGCGGCTTCGTCTGATCGAGCCTTAATCCATGACGTGTTTCAGGTTGGAAAAATTACACCGAGAGCGTAGAAGTTTTGAAAGCGAGAGCGAGCAGAAGACAGAGTCGTGAGCGGCCCGATGCGAACGTCATTTCTGTGCTCTCAATCATAATTGTTACAGTTGTGATAACAGTTTTATTCACCACAAGCTTATGTTTCACCCCTCAGTTTCTGTATTTACGTTCTCGATTCCTGAATCTGCGCTTGTTTTCATTATTTATGCGCTCACATAATAAAGGCAGCTATCTGACTCCATAATAATAATAACAATAACATTAATGAATAAACTGTGGTCTTATTTACTGTTTTCACAGCATAGTATCACTCAGACAAAATCTGTTGTTTCTAATGAAAATATAAAAGTGAGAAAATCACTTTACAGTTAAAAACTGTGGTTTGATATCACTTACACATTCTTATTACATAACACATGGGTTTTATTGTGCAAAGATAATGATTAAATAATGTAACATTTTTTTTCTTGGAACAGCAGCAACATGTTTTGACAATGACAGTCTGCCAGTAGAAAATGAACATTTTTCCAGGTAAATTAATTTAGATATATTATACAAATTATTATGTTACATTTATTATTATTTCTTTATTATTATTTGTTACAATTTATTGTATTACAAATATTACAGTACTTAAAGAAGTCAGATGTCCAAAATCAAACTTGTACCATGTCTGTAACAAACTTGTACATGTCTGTTTTTGTTTTTGTGTTGTTTACTTATGAATATGAATTATTGATACAGTATTTCTGAAAATGTATTCAACAATATGTATTCCCATGTGTATACTTGGCTGAAAAAGTGAAATTACACTAAAAAGTACATATGGAGGCTTGTCCATTGAGAAAATGTAGGGCCATCCTCAAACATTCAAACCAAATTTAAATGAATAGCCCTACTGTACATAACTTTACAAACTCACATATTAAAATACAAGGTAACAATGAATGATTGCCCTCCCCAAGCCCCTCATTGATGCCTTAAACGCTCTGCAGCGGCTTGGGACTCACATTTCATTTAATTGTAGTAACAGAAGATAAACCTCCCAATGGGCAGGTCTAGCCAGAGGCTCTGAGTACCGCACTTACACAAGGATTAAAGTTCTCCGTCGTAGGACGGATTTCCGTCAATTTGATTTTAGAAATGTCATATTTGAGATCGATGCAGATCCGATGAGAAAAAAAAATAGGAGGGGGGGGGGGACTGTCACCTTTGCTTTTCCTTTTTTAAGGCAACTACAAATATTAGGTAAATGTTTAAAGACCGAATAGTGTTCTTGAGAACGTTCTGTGTCTCAATCAGTGACCGCTCAAGAAGATAGCCTACGTCAGCCATGAGTTTCGCTTTGTTTATGTTGTAGCTACACACTTGTCTCAAGCGTTTGCTTAAAAAAAAAGAACACGTATGGAGGACTATAACGGTCTAAAAGTTGGATTATAGTGACACAATCGAGACAGCTGATGAGGTTGGCCAATCCGTTTAACTTTTTTGGATATGAGAAGCGTAGGCTGTGTTCTTTCCGTGCATCAATGTAGACAATTTCTTACTATCGCGAACTCTTGTCAGGGGAGGTCATTCATTTTGGATGTCACCTATGACTTGAACAGATAGCCTGCTATGCCACCCGTAGGCTACTATTATTGTTACAGTTTTTAATCAATGCAACTAACATTATGTGTAAAGCGACGCAATATAAACCGTAGCCTATGCAATTTATTATCCCGTCTGTTATGACAACAATGTTTTTCACAATTTGCGACGGAAGGTTTTGACTGGGCGTGTCAACATAAAATAATAATAATATTGTCATCATCGCGAACTGTCGAGTAAGGGGGTCAGTCGTGTTTGTGACGCACAGACAGCCTTAGCCTATTTTGCTTAGGCCTCACTTTTAACGACAGTAGGTTGTCAGTGTATGTTGACAAAAAATAACCATGCAATTAAAATAGTCAACTTAAAACTTTTCTATAAAATATTATTAATTTATAGCACAAAACCATAACCAGTAGGCCTACCAGAACCTGGCATATTAGCGTCATGATTTGTGTGCGTCTATTTGGCAAGGCCACTAGCTGTCATGGATGCGTTGTTGCTAAAGGAAGGCAGGTGTCAAAAGTTAAAAAATAAATGGAGATGGGCAGCTGTTGGAAACTGAGGAGAACTAACAAGCCATGGTGTAAAGAAATTAAAGTGCCAGGGGTTTGCTTTTGCGCGGTTCGCTGCAAGACAATTGTTTATGGATGCAATAGGAAAACGTTTTAGCACGCCACCAATCAGAAGACCGCCATAAGGTTAACATTCGTGCACTTCAGGACATCTTCCCTACCTGGTGCAACTAGCCACCACGACAGAGGTAGGCTAAGTTTATCTATGGCTGACCGTTTTTACTTTTAGAAAGTAGGCTACGCATGTTCTTTCATAGCGCAACACGACCTGTCCTTCACCATATCGCAACCTCTTGTCAACCTTATATAATCTGCTGTTAAAATAATTCAGTGGAAATGCATGGATTCCAGTTTCTTCCAGTAGCAGCAACTGGAATCCATGCATTTCCACGGAATTATTTTTGGAATCTGATCCCTTATCATACCTGTTCATTCTTACTCGTCGCTCTACTTATCGTGACTAAATTCAAGATGGCTGCAAACGCTAAACTTCGTGAAGATACTGTCTGTATAAATCGTCTTGTAAGTAAACTACCAGTGCTTTTTAAAAGTTCTCAATGTCTCGTTTTAAATGTCAGGGACTTCGGTAGTCTACCAATGAAGTGTGGAGATACATTGAGCCTCGTAAGTGGTGTAAAACAGTGATTTATTTGCATGGCTAGCCCGATGCCGAAGCACCACAACTGAAAAAGCTGTTGGTAGCATCGGCTAACTAGCGCCAGATTTTGGAGTGCAGGGGACAAGCCGAGATGGGCTATGAGACATACGTTCACACTCGGTATCATGTTTCAACACACTTTAGGTCAATATCACACCGGAATTCTCCTTTAAAGCCTTTCTACAATATTGCTGCAGTAGAAAAGAACAGCAATGGCTAATCAGCAATGGTCAGGGATGGTACTAAAATATATTTTTGTTCATCAGGAAAACTCAATCTCAATCAAGAACACTCTCAATTCGCCTTATTCACATGGTGGCCATTGGTGGCTAAAACGAGGCTATAGGGTACACAAACCATAGGATTGTTATGTTCTATGCATTCACCTGTAGGTGGCATTAATTATATAGTAAGTGTACCCTGTAGCCTCGTTTTGGTTTAAACCAGGGGTTCTCAAAGTTTTGATTGGTGAGGGCCAATTCAGGAACCCAACATTGAACTGAGGGCCGCCAAAGGGGCGGGAGGAGAAAAAGAAAAAAATAAACTGGAAAAAAAAATCCCATTTGTAATCATTTTAATGACCAGTTTGCATCTCTACAGTTTATATTTATTGCATTAAACACATTTTAATTCATACTGTAACTGAGGCTAAACCTGGCAAAACTTGTGAAAAACTTGCAATGCACACACAATCCCTGCGGTTCTCTACCCTCAACAGACAAATTTGGGATATAACAGTTCAGGTTGCAGTCCATTTCAAGTACAGATCATTTCAAGATCCATTCTTTTCAAAGCACACAGTACATTTGTACATTTTTAACAGTTTTACAGATGTTATCAGATGTTATCGCGGGCCGCCAGAAATGTTTCCGCGGGCCGCCATTGGCCCCCGGGCCGCACTTTGAGAACCTATGGTTTAAAAAATGGCCGCCGTGTGAATAAGGCGAATACTCCCTTTACTTTGCTGTTTGCATCTTTTTGTACATTAAAAACCAATAGGTCGCGACCGCAAAAGGGGTGCTATCTCTATAGGTAGATATGAACAACGTATGACTTATGGCCTGAAAAAAGTTCAGTCAAACTATTTTTTTTCACTTTAATCCCTGCTTACATCAATAGACCTCTGAAGTTCGCCTACAAAAAAGAACCAAAACGGCCATCTTTGCCCATATAAGGAGATCCGGTTGTTAATTGAAGCTAACTACCTATAGCAAGTTGCATTGCAAGTTAGCTCTGGGGTAGCAAAAATCTAAGCGTGCCGCCTTCACGTACCGGAGATCACAGTATCCACTCGAAGGCAGAGGACAAAAGTGTGTTCAGGAAAACGTCTGCATTTCAGACTTTTTCATCCCGGATCCCAGATATCGGATGTCAAAGATGGCAGCTTTTTTGTAGACTAACTTCAGAGGTCTATGAACCTTCCGGGAAAAAATATAGTAATAGAATACGTAAGGTATAATGGACGACACGGTGGTCTGTTCACAGAAATTAATGCACGGTCGAGGTTGTAAAACGACCCCGATGCGAAGCGGAGGGCCATTTAAACCTCGTAAGTGCATTCATTTCTGTGAACAGACCACCATGGAGTCCATTATCCCACTTATTCCACTGTTGCCCCTTGCGTTGTGTTCATTTCCTGTTACAATTTAACCGTTTTAATCGCTTAAACTGTCTTGTTTGTAGAACTACTTTCTTCCGACACATATCAACTAATTTCTCAACTTGCAGGACAAACTGCCTTTACTAGTTCTAAATGGATGGTTGCTACGGCTAAAGGCCAGTCGTTAGTTCTATCTCTTCCATTGTCAAACGGGCGTATCCCAAGATTCATTTAGTGTTGAGATGTTGTTCATTGAGTGAGATACAGTAAGATCCAAATAGCGGGGATAGCCAGAACAGATGAAACACGTTTTAATTAAACTTAATTTACAAAGAGATCGAATCACACTGCAAGCTCATATTTTGTCACTAGCAAATAGCCTATATCGGTCCTTTGTCAAATACATGATCAGCCCTGACCAAAACCGTTCAGTAATTATTTATGCAAAAGTGGAACGTGCTAATGTTTCATTCTCCCTCCTTTTCGGCACGAATGAAACAGCATGAGAGAGCATGAACCATATAGTTTCCCCCGTATTGTATTTGGCAAATTTGACAACAGTCTACATTTCAAATCATTGCCTACTTCCAGGCGCGCGGGAACATATTTTTGACCAGGGGTGCTGAATAACAAAATAATCATGGATGTCCGGCGATTTCTCCCCCAGCATATGATTTTAATTTAGACAGCTAAATACGCCATTTCTGTGCTGTGTATGAATAGGTCTAAGAGTGAGAAGTTTTATAATGCCCTGGGCAGCCACATTCCACTGCAACTATGCGCAGCACTTGCCACTCCGACTCATCAATAAAAACTGTGCGCGCACACACCAGTCCCATAGAAGCGCACTTGACTTTACATCATTAACCTATTTCAGTATATAGCCAGAGACTGTCCGTAGACGGGCTCTGATATAGCCTAGTCTAAGGTAAATTCCTTTTCTGACTTGTTTATCTTTATCACCATGGCATTTAGAATAAAGAATAACCTTCGCGAACCCTTCTGGTTTTGTTGCCAGCATAAAAACAAGCTGACCATCGGCCTATCCGCACATTTTAAACACAAGGGATGAATTGGACGATGACGAAGTCGGACATATAGGCATAGTTCATATTGAAAAAAAGTTATACAATTTGGAACTCTAGCTTTTCCCCACCGCAGTCTTTTAATGCCATCTAATCATAACGTGCGCAGTCTGCTCCATACTTAAGCCCAAATCACACCCAAGATTCGCGACGAGATGAGCTGCAACATTCTATTAACCAGCAACTTGATGCAACATTTTAAAACCTTGCAACTGTGACCAGACAGGTGAATGCTTTGCGACGACTTGCAACGACGTGCAACATCTAATTCACACCGCTGTAACCTCCTTTCTGTAACGGTTTCGTGTCATTGCGAATCTTTGGTGTGAATTGGGCTTTAAACAGACGATCTGACGGGTTTTAGAAGATTAAATACAACCTGAAACTAAAAAAACAGACCAGGCCTCTACTGGAGACTGGCCTTTAACCCAAACCTGTAGCCACGCCAGGCGTTTAAAAGAGTCGGGCGTCTCTTTGGGACTCGGCTATTATTTGAAGTTTTACGGTAGTTAAATTTGTGTATAGTTAAATCCAGTTTTCTACCTCTATTTCCATAATAGGCTTATAGAAAGACCAAGTCGGGAAAGTGCTTCAGAGAAAACGTGTTTATTGAAATAATGAACATTCTACATTCTACTGTCTACATTTGAAGCACGTTTGATTCCTGGGAAGATCTGCGTGTTGTGCGGAGGAATTGGTTGATCTTGTTGATGCAGTCCTTCATGTCACTCCTCCCCATAGCAGGAAACTTTCGTTGCCGCCTATGTCTCCAATGGATAAAATGGCAAAATTCTCTGAAACACTTTGCTGACTTTATATTTCTCTATTATATTTTAGGCTATCTATATCGTAGTAATATAGTCTATAGTTGTAATGGGCATGAATAAATGGATTGACAATTCCTTCGCTGTTTTCTCGGTTTGTGCCAGATTTGAGCTCACATTTTTCTGTACGGAGCTCCAGGATCGGCCACTCCTTTACTGTTCTCTCGGTTTGTGCTCGCATGCATTTTTCCAACACTTCCCCCACCCCCTTCTTTCACAAGCAGTGCAGCTTTCTGAAGCGGTGCTTTCTGAAGCTAATGTAACAATACCACCAATATTGTTGTGTAGCAATAAAAGTATCCAGGGTTTGCACAAGTAGCCTAAATATATAAATAAATTAAGGACATAAAATCCTAAACATGAAAAAGCTTAACGTAGCTTAAAGGCCGTGTTGCAGGGTTCATTTTCCAACAAATTTGCACAATTTGCTTGTTGGTAATAAACATTTAACCCTTAGAACCCGATTGACGCAAAGTGCGTCAAAAAACACACCCTTTCTTCTCTGTTACATTGCTCCGGAAAGGTTCATCGCAGCGAATGAAATCTTTATTGCACGACAGAGCAGAAGTGGGGCTTTCCAACGAGACTACACACTTGTCTGTACGATCAAGTATGAAAATTAAAAAAAATCATGAAATTAAATCAAATTGCATCATATTTACAGTCTATACTTCTCTGCGTTCACCTGCACACACATTACTCTAGTTTGAATAACTCGCTAACCCGTAATCGCATCGATATGGCAAGCATATCAGATGAAAGAGGGGGCACAGGGCTATCCATTGGTACCATGTTTATCGATCCTTCTGGCTTATAAAACCAGACGAAGTGACTGCAAAATAATAACGTCATGTACACAAACCAACGCTGCACACTCATTACTCTCGTTTGAATTACTCGCGGACCCGTGATCGCATAGATATGCCACGCATGTCAGATGAAAGAGGAGACTCAGAGCTATCATTTGATACCAAGTACATCCTTCTGGGTTATAAAACAGACTAAGTGACAGCAAAATAATAACTTCATATAGCTGGACTTACCCCACGTTTTTGTCTGTTCTTGTGGCAAAGCATGTTTATAATCCAATGCTATCATGTGTTTCTCTATGGCAAAGCATGTTCATATTCCGGTTTTGAGATCCTAGCAAATTCCTGCATGGCATCCAATTCAAGGCTCACATTGCATCCCAATTTGTTCAACAAATAAACACCTTTTTTGCCTTTACTTTGTTCATGGCAATGCAGTAAAAAGTTGAGAATTATTATGACTGCATACACACAGGCACGCAGGCTAACACGCAACCTCGGGTGAAGTCAGGTCAGATCAGTTCGTGTCACCAATATGGAGCGCAGAAAGGTCATTTTTCATCACTAAATAAAAAATGCCATTTATTTCCGTATATCACACAGCAATATTTCTGTAAATTGCTCAGCCCCAGAGTATCCCTCCAACATGGCAATTATATTGCCCGATTCAGGACAGTCTGCCCTACACACACATGAAATGCATGTAGAGCTGTGAGCTTGCTGTGGTGAGATACATATATAATTTACATATATAACATTATAATACACTTTTTATATTTTAATTCTTTAAAAATCAAAATAAAATCAATGCTAGTATTAATACATGAAATGATGAATAGCCTAGACTCTCCTGAAAAAAACAATATATAATATATGTGTGTGGCACTTACAATGACCAGAATAAATCCTTATGAATAAAGGTAGTGAAAATGCCCTAAAAACAGCTTAGGGTTCTAAGGGTTAAACTGTTATCCATTGTATTTGATGTTGTTGGTTATCACAAAACGGAATATAATACGAAAAAGCAGGTACTATTTCACAGCGTTTGAAGTGATTCTCCATTCCCCCACAATGCATTGCATTACGTCACCTTGGGGAGGCTACAGACCAAAGCCCACCTTGAGACCCTTGAGAGTAACGAGAGAGGAGTAAAGAGAGACGAGTAAGGGATTGTTCAGCAGTAGATAGCGCAGATTATAGATAAATAGATAGGCTATAGATAGCCTAGATATGTATATAGACAGGTAGATAGCTAGATAGATCATGACATATGCTGGTCACGGGGGGAGCTCCTCGACCAGCGGCCAAAATGCACTCGCTTCCCTAGTTACTGCAGCTCTCCACCACAGTTTCCATCGGGAAGGCACAGCCCACACAAGCACCTGCAAAACTGCGACTTGCCCATATTTTCTCCCTCTTTGGTAAGCCGTACCCTGACGATGTCAATGGCAATCAATCACGAACAGTAGTTATCGAAAATATTCATGCTGAAGACACGACCAGCCTAATCGGCGGCGGCTAGTAGCTAAGTTTGCAACAACAGGGCTGGCTCACAGGTGGGACTAAAAAGTTAGCCCATAGCTAGCTATCATGATGCTTTATATTCTGATCTTCTGACTAAGTTTGCCCGGTAGCCTACTTATCTGAACTAACTAACTATCTTGAATTTCCCCTTGAGGATCAATCAAGTATCTATCTATCTGTCTATCTATCTAACGACATGATCACTATCATTACATATAAAGAAAATGTTGACTTTCACTCGGTGCTGTTCACTGACAGTAACAAAAAAAGTGTCGTAACGTTATAAGCATAATGCATTGAACTGAATAGGTGCATTATGTAGCCTCATAACAAGGCCTCTCAAATTCAGAAAATTGCATTAAACTAAAATCGGAAGACATTGTTATCTTTGTTAGACCATAGGGTCGTTGTCATATAAATGCTGTAATGAAATTCGAAGTGTAAATATACAAACTTTATGTTGAAAGTGTAACCTCGACCGTTTCCCATAGGAATGAATGTAAAACATACCCTCCAAAACGAGACCTCCCGAAATTCAGAAAAAATTACTAAATTGATATCAGGCACCGTTATTACCATTGGTAGATCATAGGGTAGCTGTGATATAAATGCTGTGACGAAATTCGAAGTGTAAATAAACAAACTTTATGTTGAAAGTGTAACCGCGATGTCCATTGAAATGCATTGAAATGAATGAAGCGCAGATCATGTAGTTAGGCGGGTCAATATATGAAAAAAACACCTAAGTTCAAAAAAATTGATACAAAAGGTTTTTCAACTGATTATGATACCTTTAGATGTACTTAATAACATATTAAAAATCTAGTAAAATCTGACCCCACTAAAGGGGTCATTTTCAAGATGGCGTCCAAGATGGCCACCAGAAGCTAATTTGGGATATCTAAGAGTACATTTACACGAAGCAGGGTATTTTCCTAAACGAATATCTGGCCATCTACGTTTGCAAATAAAACTGCATGTACACGAGACCGTTTTTAAAAAAAATGTGTTTTCACGAACCCGTGTACATACATGCTGTCATGAGCACACCAAACCACAGTGGCAGTCTAACGATAGCCTCAAGCTCACATTAACCAATCAGAACCCTGAAAAGTCGCACGTGAGAACATGTAAATGTAAACATTGGTCGCACATTTGGTGTACTTCTGTTGCATACTGTGACGTTGGCTGCCCAAAACTCCGTTTACCACAGTTTAGAACCAAACGCATAAACAGAGTTTTCCCAAAAAAACACTTTGGCCGGAGTTTTTTTGGATAACCGTTTTACGGGGCGAATTCTCCGTTTGCGTCTAAATGAAAGGCTCAAACGTAGGGAAATGTCTTCGTTTATAAAAATACACATGCTCGTGTAAACGGGGTCTGAAGCATTAATCAGCCTAGGAAAGTGTTTTTCGTGTTTAATCAGATGATTTAATCACTGATTCATATATGTCACACTAAAGTATCAGTTCATAATTTTCAAAGACTTGTCATTTTCAAGATGTCGTCCAAGATGGCCACCAGAAGCTAATTTTGGCTATATCTGACGCATTATTCAGCCTAGGAAAGTGTTTTTCGTGTTTAATCCGATTTAGAGGTCACTGATTCATATACGTCAGACTAAAGTATCAGTTCATCATTTTCTAAGACTTGTCATTTTCAAGATGGCATCCAAGATGGCCACCAGAAGCTAATTTTGACTATGAAGCATTATTCAGCTTAGGAAAGTGTTTTTCATGTTTAATCAGATTTAGCGGTCACTGAATCATATATGTCACACTAAAGTATCAGATCATCATTTTCAAAGACTTAGAATTTTCAAGATGGCGTCCAAGATGGCCACCGGAAGCTAATTTTGGCTATATCTGACGCATTATTCAGCCTAGGAAAGTGTTTTTCATGTTTTATCAGATTAAGAGGTCACTGATGACTCTTCATCTCCACCTTTTTTAGTGTTCTTATAGTAGGACCTGAGGATGCATGATGTTTTCTCTCTCAGTGTCACCATGCCTTCAAAACCTTTCCCTTCTGTGAAACATATGTCATTCCCATACCGCTCCCTCAGTTTAGCTTTCAGATACTGATTACCGAATGGAATGGAATCAACCTCAATCAAATACTCTTTCATGTTAGATCCAGGTACAGAGACAGTCAACTGTTCTTAATTGTGTGCATTTCTGCAAGACACTCCGCTGTTTGTGTAGAAGATATGGATTACCTTGCACTGCTGCCTGTGGAACGTGTCAAAATGAACAATGTGACAATCCACACAAGTTCCTTTCAGAGGAGTCAGAGGATGATGAATAATGATATAAGTTCTGATCTACTTATGCATATAGTTTAAGATTCAGTTTAACTCCCCCCTAATGATAGATGCCAACAATTATTGATCTACACAAATATACAATGCATGCCTAAACAGTACATGGGTCATGGTTCATTAAAGTCATAAAACAGCCACTTACTCGCAAACTCTACTCTACATATTGTAAAAGCATATACCCTGTACATGAAATATAACATTAATCAACAAAATAACATTTCCATCTTCCTCCACACCAAGCATAATACATACTCTATTCTGTATAGGCAAATATAGTGTAAAGCCGATACATTTTGGCATACAGTCCAGGGAAAACAAATGAAACACCCTAAAATATATATTTTCTGAAAGTATATAATCTGTAGATAAGATATAGCACGATTTAAAACATGTCCCATCTTCCTCCATGCCATGGACGACGCATTGCCCTTTATTCTGTATAGGCGAATCTAGTGTAAAGGGGATACATTTTAGCCTATATTGTCCAGGCAAAACAGATTAAACACCCAAAACCATATATTTTCTAAAAGCATATAACCTCTAGATGAGATATAACACCAGTTAAGACATGTCTTATCTTCCTCCATGCCATGGAGATGGTTAATAATCCTGTATTGCATTTGCTCTGTATTAAAACACATTGAAACATTTTCAATTTTAACATTTAAAATCCTATTCTTGTTTAATTTCACCATCATTTGATATCAATTTCACCCCTGTAGGCTGAATAGTAATTGAGATATAGCCATTCTAACCTGTTGACAGCCATTTTGGCGGCCATTTTGAAAATGACCCCTTTCCCAAGGTCAGATTTTACTAGATTTTTTGTATGTTATTTAGCATGTCCAACAGTACCAGAATCCATAAAAAAACCTTTTGTATGAATTGTTTTGACGTTGAACCCTATATTGACCCGCCTAAGTCCCCAACGTGACGTCATCACCGGATTGCATAAAAAAACAATCGCTAATGCTAAAAACAACAAAAACTGGCATTTAACACCATTTGGAGACATTTTTAAAAATGATATACATATATTGAGTGCTTTATGTACCCATTAATCAACAGTGGTGGTTAACCTGCAACACAGGCTTTAATGTCCCTAAATGGCAACAAGTCGTTTTACTCCCCGTATGCGCTCATTATAAAGAAAGTTTAACGTGTACCAAAAAACAGCTATCAATTAATCACCAAACGTCTTATAAACAAGTCTTGTCAGGAGCAACACCTTGCAAAATAGGCCTAGGCCTAATAATGGTTGGAATGGAAAGATGCAAGTTATGTTTTAAAAACAAATGCTCCCGTTACCCCGCAGAAGTTTCAAAGTAGCCTACACCCAGCCTAAGCCTACTTCAGAACACCTCATCGGCTGTCTGTAGTAAGCTACAACTTCGATTCAATTTAAAGATTTCTAAAGAAACAAGTTGCATCATTACTCCTGCCTGGATTCGAACTCAGGACTGCCTGAAAGTTGTAGACCTGTTCTGGAAATACGTGCATTAACCCACTCGACCGTTAGACAACACTAGCTGCATCGAGTATTGGGTAGGACTGTAGACTGGTTGCTGTGGCACAGCCTTGAGTGACCGAATTTGTTTTCTTTTGTCATATGAATGCTGTCATTTTGTTATCATTACTGTTAAGGAGATGCTGTAGGCAAAGGCTATATTTCAACCTTGTTAGTGTAGTAAAATAAATTCAGAACTATTCACAAGGTTTCTGGGCAGCATATGTATGTTCTGTTAGCAAGCGAACTTCTCATGACTGCCGACAAAGTCAGCAGAAAGTCAGCAAAATCAGCGTGTATGTCTCCGTTAGGACTTTAGATCTACCCTGGAAAATCCAGAGTTCTCGCAAGAGCACAATTTGAATTGTCTCTGCGAGAGAAAGATTGTCATGTACAGTGTGTACTAGTTAAAAATGCAGCTACGTGAAATGTAAGTACAACTGCAGCCGCTTTGGGGCAGCATAAGTCCGCTGTGGCGTTCCACGGAGAGGGAGTTAAGTCATTTTGAGACGGAGTGAGCAAAACTGAGAAAAAAAATGAGAAAAGGTATGTACTGGGGACAAACACTGACTAGGTTTGCGAGATCTTGAGTTTGTTTTTGCGAGATCTCGAGTTTCTTTTGCGAGATCTTGACTTTATTTTGCGAGATCTTTGTGGGGCAGCTGGGGCCCACTGGTTAGCACTCTGGACTTGTAACCGGAGGGTTGCCGGTTCGAGCCCCGACCAGTGGGCCGCGGCTGAAAGTGCCCTTGAGCAAGGCACCTAACCCCTCACTGCTCCCCGAGCGCCGCCACTGTAGCAGGCAGCTCACTGCGCCGGGATTAGTGTGTGCTTCACCTCACTGTGTGTACACTGTGTGCTGTTTGTGTTTCACTAATTCACGATTGGGTTAAATGCAGAGACCAAATTTCCCTCACGGGATCAAAAAAGTATATATACTTATACTTATACTTATCTTCTTGACTTTATTTTGTGAGTTTGAGTTTCTTTTGCGAGATATTGACTTTCTTTTGCGTGATCTCGAGTTTCTTTTGCGAGATATTGACTTTCTTTTGCGAGATCTCGAGTTTCTTTTGCGAGATCTTGAGTTTGTTTTACGAGATCTCGCAAATCCATCAATGCATATGAGAACCACTAGAAATGTTCCGGAGAGCTTTAGCCACTGATATTAGGTTGCAGTTCCTTCTCTGAGGGGGGATGCCTCATCGCTCCTACACATCACTCCATCCTAAGCCTCGATTTCAATAGTCAATTTGATTTAAAATATGATTCTAAAAATATGAAGTTTCGTTTCCTTTTCTTTAACTTGTTTAGCTGGATTCTCCAGTACAATGAACAAGCCGCTGCATTCTGCAGTGTATCTGTTTATGCACATGTGTGCATATGGAATGGGTTAACATGACCCCTGGAGGCAAACATATGCAAAAAATTGGTCATCCTAGGCCTACGGTTCTCAAGATATTCACAGAAAACTCTTTTGGTGTATGGCCACTAAATGTACACATAAATTATTTTATTGTAAGGCCCCCCATGAACGAAAGTTCACGAAACTTGGCGTGCATTCAGAGGGTGTCATCATGATCCTACACTTCTAATTTCGTGCAGTTTTGACTATGTTAGGTCACAGATACCTGCGATTACAACACCTCATTTTTACTTCTTTGTGTTTAACTAGACTGCATTTCCGGCGGGAACTGCGAAAGTGTGCTTGCCCTGGTCCGGTCACCAACGTGAGCAGACAGTGACATACGCTATGCTGAACCTGGCTTGATCCAAGCATTCTAACAGTGCCTTTCAGTGTTGGAGCAGTGGCAATACCTCAAAAGCTCTATTCAACTATTGCCTTGCGGGGTGAATGCGGTTCGTTGGATTTCACCTTTGGCCTGCCTTCGAATTTAGCTTCTATGACTGAGATCAAATCAATAAAATAAAATGACAGCAGTGATTGGCTGCAAAAATAAATAATGTCACGCGTCTTGCGCCTCTCAAACTGGGCTATCAGGTAACCTACAGAGGAATTGAAATTATGAAATATGACCAAGGCATTAAAAAGCTGCTTGTTTGTCAGGATACTTTTTCACTGATTTATTTAAAAAAATATGAGCTATGAGTGTGAATGTTATATATTCCATCCGACAAATTATGTTTTACTGGTTTATTACAAATAATCTATATGGATTTGCTCTATAAAGACCTTATGTCTGTTTGGGATTGTTTTGTGAGCCTGGGGTTGTTTTGAGAGCCTATTGATGTAGCCTATCTCAGATGTATCTCAGAATAAAGGAATACTTCATATTACTCTAAACCACCGTCTGTAAATCAGGCAGCCCACTTCCATACGCTTCCATGGGTCCCATTAAGAAGTGGCCACTTCATTCGTGCTTACCGTGATTCACACAGCAGCATTATTAAATTAATCTGTCACCATATGCCTATGAAAACATTTTAATTTGACTCACATGAAACGTTACATTTAATGTACATGTTGACAATGAGTAGGCTAGTTTTGGTTGTTGATGGTGTTATTGCATCCCTTAGTTATGCCTACAATGCAAGTTCCCTCGCGATTGTTAGCTCCTGTAGACAATATCGACGCATTTCAAAACATCGCGTTAGGAGTCCTCGCCACTTCTTTCAAGCTTTCACAGACTTATGTGCTACTTTTAGGGCTAAAGTGCTTCGTGAATTACTGTTAGTAAAAAAAATAGCAGTCCTAAAGTTACAAGTGACGAAGTTACGAGTGCAAGCATCTCATATTAAATGACCATGACATTACGCTAGCCACACAAGAAAAATAATGATACTTAATCTCTGCTTAGCATGCTTCTCCGCTTAGCATTCTAATAACAGAAGGGGCACATTTATGTTGACCACTACAACATGACTCATGTCTGTAACTCTATAAAACACTTACTTAAAGGACGCACACCATCCAGCACAGTTCTACACATGGAAACCGATATTTTGGGCACTTGTTTGGCCACGAACTCGTCACTCTGAAACTGGACTACTGTAGGCTGCACCCACCAGGGTTGCTAGGGGCAACATCAAATAAACGAAATTAGGGTCTTTCAGTATTAAATGTGTACGTGTGATTACGAATGGATGTGTGTGGTTTGCAATTAGAATAAACAAGAAATAACATTTCCAATAATTTCCCATTATAAATTACATAATATTTGCAACTTCCTTAATTGTGAAACTCACATAATTCTAATGATGTCACCATATGTATGTGAAATGTAATACAACGTTGCCACCTAGCGTTCGGATGTATTTAACATTAACATGACATGTCCGGCTTGTACTGTCGTCAAATCCATGCTTTGAGGAAAACAATGTTTTTATCATAGTTTCCTCTTCAGTGAGCGATTACCTAGTCGTTTTTGTAACAGAGATGGCTGTTTATTGTCCCTAGGTTTACAGAAACACCTATTCATATTAATACGTATGGAAATCAAGTTAACGCTGCCGACCACTGTTTGTCTATTACATGGCCCAGAATGCCTTGCATGTCTTTACAACAAAAAAAACCCAGTAAAACCTAATTTCCCGTAAACATATGAATTTGCATACTTGTAACATTTTTAATAATACTCTCCCATCATGATATTTAACAATAAGGAAAAATTTAATTTGAATACCGTCAATGTGAAAACAACTCTATTATGTAAGCTATATATAGCTACTGTTCTCCTTGCCATTTCAGTTCGTAAGTCCATACTATCCCATGGCAGAGCAAGGATTTCATGATTGGGCAAGGTTGCCCGGAGACATTGTGGCTACCCAGAGACGTTGAGCATACTTGGAAGGCATTGTGATAGAAGGTGAATGGTGCAAAGGTGAATGGTGAGAGTTACCAAATACCTGTAGGTGGTTTGCCAAATGATGGAGACTTTTGGAATATTTCTTTTTTTTTTTAGCTTATGCACCCTCACACTGGAGTCCCCAGTTCATATACAAAATTTGGTATCGATATGTGACAGTGTTCCTGAGATATGGACGACTTCCTGTTTCTGAGCTTCGCCGCCGATTTCGTTTGGCTGTGACGGGCAAACGCTTTCGAAAATCAAAAATCCTTCTAGTAACTTTTGTGAGGCTTGGTCCAATGATAATGTACGTCAAGTTTCGTGGCGTTCGGACCAAATTTGTGACCTGTGAAAATTTAGTTTAGCTTTCTATTCAATCCAATATGGCGGACGAACGACACGGCCACTTGACGTCATCTTCTCGAGCAAGTTACACCGGTACTGCCCAGACGTTTTAAAGTTGGAACGGTGTCTCTGTCTCAAAGGGCCTAGGCACAGGAGCTGGAAAAAAATTAGGGAGACGGGAATAATAATATTAATAATAAATATAGCTGCAAGCAGCAATGTGGGGGCCAAGCAGTGCGCTATAGCAGGAATGGCATTGCCATGCCATGAGCAAGCACTCACAGCAAGTTTGATTGCAATTGGATAAAGAATGTCTGAGAAATAAGCTCATTTACTTTGTTACAGTGCCCCTAGAGGCCAAATTACACCAATGTCCTTGTGCGTTCTCACAATCAGCTACCATGTCCCTCTACCAAGTTTGGACTTCATACACCAAAGTGTTGCTGAGATGTGAGCTCACTTTCTTTATTACAGCACCCCTAAAGGTCAAATGAGACCACTTTCCTTGCATGTCCTCACAATCAGCTAATATGTCCATGTATCAAGTTTGGACTTCATACAACGAAGCATTGCTGAGATATGAGCCCACTTCTTGTATTACAGTGCCCCCTATAGAGGCCAAATGATGCCAATTTCCTACTGTGTCCTCACAATGAGGTACCAAGTCCCTGTACCAAATTGGACTTCATACATCAAAGCGTTGCTAAGATAGGAGCTCACTTCCTGTATTGCAGCGCCCCCTATAGAGGCCAAATGATTCCAATTTCCTAGTGCGTCATCATAATCAGGTAACAGGTCCTTATACCAAGTTTGGACTTTTTACACCGAAGCGTTGCTGAGATACAAGCTCACTTACTGTATTACAGCGCCCCCTATAGAGGCCACATGATGCCAATTTCGTAGTGCGTCCTCACAATCAGATACCAAGTCCCTGTACCAACTTTGGACTTCATACATTAAAGCATAGCCGAGATGTCAGCCCACTTCCTGTTAGGCGGCATCGTCGCCATGTGTGATTGGCTGTCACGGGATAATAAACTTGAAATGAAAAAATCTGACAAGTATCGTTTCTGCGGCTCGGTCTGAAGATCATCTCCGTCAAGTTCTGTGAAAATTGGATGAAATTTGTAACCGCTGAAACTTTTCGTAGTGTTTGGACTAAATCCAATATGGCGGAGGTCCAATATGGCGGAAAGTGACGGGATAGGGGTCGATGAACTCGAGATTGTTCAAAGATTCAGACGCTACCTCAATTGTGAAAATCAGACAAAAGAGTCAAGGATCACACGCATGAACGCATGTCCAGCTTTGAACTGGTGGTGGCGCTAGAGTGTTCAATGTATATGCATGAAAATTGCTGTCAGTGATTGGGACAGTGTCCTGACTAATGGTATCAAGTCTTGTTATGTTAACTCAAAGCGTCACCTAGATGTTTGTCCACTTCCTGTTTGGCGGCTTCATCACCATATTTGATTGGCTGTCACGGGCAAACAAAAATGAAATTGAAAAATCTGACAAGTATCGTTTGTGCAGTTTGGGAAGAAAATCATCTCCGCCAAGTTCCATGAAAATCGGATGAAATTTCTGACCGCTGAAACTTTTCGTAGAGTTTGGACTAAATCTAATATGGCGGAGGTCCAAAATGGCAGAAAGTGACGTAATAGGGGTCATTGAACTTAGGTCGGTCCAGGGATTCCAACGGTGCCTGATATGTGAAAATCGGACGCACCATTCAATGGTCACATGCGTGAATGCAATCCAGGTTCGACCCGTTGGTGGCGCAGTGTTGGGCATAGAGTTCTGGAAATTGGTGAGAGTGATCATGGGACAGTGCTGAATCAGTGTGCCAAATTTCATAACTTTAGACCCAGCGGTTCAATTTTCGGCCAGATTTTGACCTGTTAGTGGCGCTAGATGGCTGGGTTTAGAGGTCCGTAAATGAGTGTGAATGGTCAGTGGAGTGTCCCGAAACTTGGAGTGTCCTGAACTTTTTAGCCAGGCGTTCTATGGGCTGCCATAGACTCCAATGGCAGAAGAATAATAATAGGAAAAGCTAGTAACTCAATGGGTGCCTTCGCAGCTTCGCTGCTTGGCCCCCAATAATAATAAGAAAACTTAAGAAGAACAATAAGTGTGCTGCTTTGCAAGCACACTTAATAATATTAATAACTAGACTGCATTTCCGGCGGGAACTGCGAAAGTGTGCTTGCCCTACAATGAATGAAGCGGGTCTTGCTGTCCATGAAAACAGCATAGAGACTGGCTAGTCTAATCCAAAAATGAAAATAACAGGTCTTTGAATTGTTTTTCATAAGGGTTATATAGGTTTTCAGAACAGACAAGTCACATACAATCCACTTGGCTTTTCATAATTAGAGCTGCAGCAGATGTCACACAGCTCAGAATTGATCATTACAAACGGTGTTCATAGACATAAACTGTTTGCTTTTGTTTTACTAGTGATTAAAAAATAAGTTTGGGTTTTCGAACGAAACACATATTTGAATGGTAGGCTATGGATACATTACTTGGGCTTAGGAAGCAAAAAAAAAATTAAACCCTACAGCAAGTAGCCTGCCTTGGTAGGGACGTTTGAATCATGTAAATCTGACATCAAATCAACTGAAACACTTCAAAATAAACGTTCAAATAAATCCCAGAGTTCGGTTTCGTTAAGGTTGCATTATTTACCTAATTTACATCTGCATTGGATGACTTTTTTTACTGGAAGGGACCGAAATCCTATTTTTAATCGATTTCCTAACGTTTCGGGGCGCGCCCTTTTCCTCCTCTCTCAGGTTTAAGGATTTTAAGGCTATTCGCATAGGCTACTCAATGGTGCTATTTCACACGCATTATAGCGACCCCCACTCATCGGGGCTAGGTGGAAGGTGTTAGGCGATTGGCGTAGCCTACAGTGGACTAGGGCTGTCAAAATTGCTCAAAAATGACATTTGAATTTTCCCTCTAAAATAAACACATGTATTCGAATATATTGGAATATCTAGGCTATATTATTTGCGCATTATGTCAATGACGCGCATCATGTCATCAGTTTTTAACTTTTTGGAAACTTTTGAATTAACTGAAAGAAGATAAATATTTTTGTTAGTTTTGGAAGTTTTTTTTATTTTTTTTACGTAGCCTACAATGGCCAGTTACGACAAAACCGAAATTTCTCCTTTTGAAACAATGAGTGCAGGCCGCGCGTTTGTATGGTTACTGTATATTGCTGGGGGATCCCAAGCAGCTTTCAGCCATAAGGCTACTTTGAGAACATTTCCAAATTCACCCGACACTAATATTCAAAATGTTGAAAACTATTTCGGCATAGCCTATAAGCAGTTTAATTAAATGTAATGTTAGTTGTAAACAAACAGGCTACTTGGTGAGGCTTGGCCTCACAGATGCGCTCGTGCCTTAGATATAGGCCTATTAACTGACCGCCCGTTTCACGTTGGCTGGGGGGCAGGGGGGGCCATCAGACATTTGTGCCCAGGGGTCTATGAATTGTTAATCCGGCCCTGCCCCCAACAAATCACACCTTTCCACCTCTGTGACAGCTTAGAAGAAGTCGAGAGGACTCCTAACTCACAGACCTATTCACAAACTGCTTTTTTGGCATTTCACCATGTCTTGAAATCCTATGCGGCTACAGGAGCTTCCAATCGTGAGGAAGCAATATTGCATTGTAGGCATAACTAACATGCAATAACGCCACCAACAACAACCAAAACTAGGCTACTCATTGTCAACATGTAAATTAAATGTAACGTTATTGTGAATCAAATTAAAATGTTCTCCTCTTTGCAAACGTAGGCATAGGCATAGTAACAGATTAATTTAATAATGTTACAAAGATACTGCATCAATCTGTATGTTTCATTAGGCTACTAGGCTATTTGTTTATCCTTACTCTTGATTCATTTAGGCTAGGCCTTTTTATTCAGTTATTCATCATCTTCCGTCCTTGTGTAGCGCACGCATTCTCAGACCTGTCACCTGTCACTCATCATCGTAAGGGAGGTGTTTGGAATCATTCCCGCGTTACAATCATCAGCCAATCAAGGTGGTCACTTCAGTCAAGCTTGAGCATGAGTAATGACGTCATCCATATGTAGCGCTCGTAGACCTGGACCAGTAATTCAAGCACTAAACATCAACCTAGGCTCGGAAGAGGGGTATGCTTAAATGGACTAACTCACAATAGGAATTAATAAGTTGAACAATTGACCGTTTTATTGCCTCCAAGACAGCAGTGCGGGTACACAGCATTGAATGGGCAAAATATAAATGAAATGATAAGGAAGAGCTCTTTAAACAAATAAAATATGAAAATCAAAGGAAACTTAGAATTCAAGCCTCTTATTCCTGTATGTACTGATTCAAGAAAGAGTTCAGTTCCTGTATGAAAAGTGTGTATCAGTTCCTGTATGAAAAGTGTATATCAGTTCCTGTATGAAAAGTGTATTGATTCCCAAAGTTCAGTTCCTTGAACGTGTGTGTGTGTATCCATTCCCAAAGTTCAGTTCCTTGAATGTGTGCGGATATGACTACTGTGTTGAGTCAACAGTGTGGAAAATATTATCTGGTGTTCGATGAACGAATGAACAAATCTTGGGTTTCTCTGAGACAAATTGTACGGTTGGCCACACCGCATCCACGATCGTTCTCAGTCTCACTGGGCTGGGCTCGCCATCTGGGATCCAAATCTGATCTGGTCGTTCAAAAAAACCAATCTACACAAAGTGCAGAATAATAAGAATTCTGTTCTATTTCTATTCTTCAACATGAGACCTCATTAACTTCTTTCTTTCTTTTAGAACACCTTCTAATGTGTAACCAATAACTAAGGATGCACTTAAGATTACATTGAGATGACTGACTTACATCACAATAAACAATACAAATGAAATATAAGCAAATACATTACTTATAAGCATGTACTTTCAGTACAATTCAATGAATTGCATAGATGAAATAACAATAATGTTTTTAACATCATTAAGCAGTGTGCTTATCTATTTTTCACTAAAACATTTTCCTTTTTAACCTTTTCAAGGACTATTTTAACATATTGCATTGTAACATGACTATGAATTAAATATTACAACTAACTTATTCAAAATATACATGTGAAACTCAAAAGCTATGCATTTCTAATGCATCTGTATTATAACTCATTAGCATCCGCTATTGCATCAACTGAATGCTAAAATGTAAACAAGTTAAGCACCACGCATCTCGCATGGTTCAAAACACTACTAACGGCTCGGCTGACTAGGCTACCATGCTGCGCCAGCTAGTTAGGGCGTTAGCTAGGATTTAACATTGAGCACAATGACACGGCTTGTACCAAAGTGGCAGGAACATTAAGATTCTCGTCAGAGATTAAACATTCTATTTAACTATGATATGGCATACCAAGGTTTCATACAAACATTGAGCATCGTCTCACTCATACTCCGATTGTTTTTTATGAATTACATCCTTTCCTAGATGGCTAGTAAGAAACTAGCAAAACGTGCTTTACTCACCAATTTGTTGTAAACTCTTAGTTTAGGAGTTGTCATTTTTCCTTACGAAGAGTATGGGAGAACCGGGACGAATGAAACACTTTTTAATTAAACGTAATTTACAAAGACATCGTAAAACACTGAAAGTTAACATTTTGTCACTAGCAACCTACATCTGTCCTCTGTCATACAGTTGCATTTACAGCTCTGAACAAAACAGTTCAAGAGTTATTTAAGGAGAAGTCGAACGTGCGTTTTCTTTCATTCGTCCCTCCTGGCTGGGACAAATGAAACAGCATGGGGGACGAATGAAACATACAGCTTAAATTATGTAAACTTCCCACAACTTCAATATTTGACAACTAGGGGTGTCACGATTCTCCAAATCCTTGATTCGATGTAATTTTCGATTTTAAAGTCACGATTCGATTCGATTTTCGATCTTTTTTTAAATATTACTATTAATGCATTTCTTATATGTTATTTACTCTTTTTGGCCTTTTCCTTTTCTGTTTCGGGGGGCTTTTATTTTGAAACCGCTTTTTATTTTGAAACCGTTCCAACCCTGAAGTTGTAATGTAAACAGAACTTACATTAGGCTAAAACAGAGACGTGAACATAGTGAAATGAAACAACACAGAATGATAATTTGATTGTTTCAGCACACTGCGAAGAGACCCAAGGTTAGTGTTCATGGAATATGTACTTATCAATGTGCATTTTAAGCCTTAAAGTAACTTTGGACTGTAACTAGATCACTTTTTCACTTGCTTAGTTGAGTAGGCTAAGTTAGTTTTAATTGACGTGAATGAATGAATACTTCCACACCGGTGATTTCAAAGTAGCAAGAGGGGCTTTGATTTCGGTAGGTTGATGTGTATATTTTAACTGGCTGCAGCCTAAAATTAGAGGAGTGTTGACGCTGCAGTTCAGCACGTGCGTGTGTGTTTGTGCGTCTTGGCATACATGCTGGACGTGACATTGGGGGTGTGGCTGCATCGTCGATTCTACTTTTAAGTTCGAAGTTCGAGATTGGGATGTAATTTCGATCGATTTCGATATAAAATCGAAATCGTGACACCCTTATTGACAACATAACCTGAATGGTACTTCAAGTATGTGTTATTTTAGATAGATTGCTGCTGGGCTATATGTCTTGGTTCATGTCTGTTTACAACTTATTGCCGTCATGGTGAAGCGCATACAGTGGGCAGTGCTTCGACTTGGCCAGCTTCACTAGCGGTCCGCGCGTGGGATCACGCGGTATCAATTTGTATTTTCCCAGTGAGACGCTGCAACAACCCAAACAATCGGTAGATGGCTCAAGTGAGCAGGGTGTCTCGTAAAAAGAAATGGAGCCTGGAAAACCCTACACAGACTTCACTACAGACTTTAGCAGACTGGTTTAGAAATAATTTAATAGCCAGAAATATGCCTGCCCTGCCCTAATAAAGAAATATTTGGTTAACTGCGAGTGAATCCCGTTTGCAGTCGTAGAAGAAACGCAGGACAAATGAAACATTCTGGTTTTCTCCGAGTGCAACGATGATAGACAGACATCATTTGGACAAAATATAGAGCATATTAACCTCCGTTGCTCAGCCAAATGCCTTCCTGTTACATCCTGTTATCACGGAGTTACAGGCGATAAACAATTTTTGATGGTCACAAGTTTACTTCATTAGCGGTTTATTTTTTCATTTAAAGGTTTGACTTCATGCTTATTCAGTAGAGCATTTAGTGCTCTTCCCAATCCCAGACGTTCACATTGCATGTTTGTTTGTAATGGATGCAACCGCGAGATAGGCTACGCGTTTGACGGCAATGAGTTGTTAACAGACATGAACCAAGACATATAGCCCAGCAGCAATCTAGGGACTGTTCGTTATTTATTGAAGGGGCCACCGGAGGAATTTTGAGTGCTTCAGTCAAAAGTTGCATGACCCTCCCTTGCCTGCTAGAAATTGTTCAATGAATGATTGTTAAAAAAGACATGACCCTCCCCTGCCAATTGTTGCTGTCTTCCGCCCGCGCTGCTTTGCGCCACAGCCACACACTGTGATAACGTTCTTAAATCAATCTTTCCCGTGATCCCCACTACTCCCACAGACAATTGGTTTAAAACTCTCAATTCATTAACAACGCAATTCTATTGGAAAGGAAAAAAACCCAGAATATCACTCTCAACACTGCAAAATAAAAAATCACATGGCGGCCTTGAGGCACCAAACTTCCATCACTACTTCCTGGCAAATCAGTTACAATACCTAGTTAAATGGATCAACATACAAAATCACAATTACCCATGGCTTGAACTAGAACAAAACCAATGTACAGATATCAGAATAGCAGACCTCCCCTTCTACTCAGAATCAATCAAAAAATCCAACTTCCGCCAATGCATTACCATCAATTCAACTCTGACAGCCTGGTGGAAAACAAACCAAATCACAAAATCATCACTAGCTCTAAACAGGTACACCCCACTCTGGCACAATCCAGTGTTCACACTACAGAATAAACCTTTCCACTTCTCCACATGGGCACAAAAAGGAATCTCACATCTTCACCACATGTTTGACAGCCACCAATTCATGTCATTCGATACACTGACACAGAAATATGGGGTTGGGAGAGAACAATTCCTTCAATATCAACAGCTTAAACTTAAAATTAAAGATAAAACAAGCCTCACCAACAACACATTACAACCATCTGAACTTGTAGAAAAAATTATGAAAATGAATAACTTACAAAAAATTAACCTCCCAGCTATATACACTGATCACAAATCTAAAAACAACAATAACACTCCCAATAACTAAGTGGGAAAATGACTTGGCGTTCTCTCCCAACCCTGATTATTGGGAACAAATCTGCAATAACACATTTTCCATGACCACTAACACAAATCTACAGCTTATACAGTATAAAGTCATTCATAGATCTCACATCACTCAAAGTAAAATGTTTAAAATGGGCTTAACAAACACAGATATTTGTTCACAATGCAAACATGTTTGATATTATCGCAAGTCTTTCTAGTCGTGGCTCATGCAAATAGTGACGTGAACTATAAAAACCAATAGTGACCTCTCTCCAACACAAAACAGGAAGGGGCAAAGTAGGCGACAGCTGTAGCCTATATGATTATTTGTTATTCTTACAATATTTGTCATTTCTTATACATATTTAGTCGGCTCTTCCACGTGACAGAACAACTCTATAGCGGTTAGGGATGTCACACATGTGAAACAATGCTGCAGAAACACGAAAATACAACTTTGAGTTTAGTAGGCTATCATTTCAGTTCCTGTTTATCTACGATGGGTAATAATTGAATCTAGTTGCAGTCTTGTAAATAGTGACCCTGCAAGATCCCTAGTCATTGCAAAATCATAGTCTGTGACTTAAAACTCTACTACTTGTCTTTAGATGTGAGAGGGTCTGAAACTGTAGTCTTTCAAAAATCTTTTCCAAATCTTTGCAAATCTTTCCAAAGTCTGTCAGTATAAGGAGGGCTTTAGGTAGCACAGACGACTATCTGCACGCCATGTGGCTATGTCAACCTGTCCACTCTTTTTGGGTCACAATCACTGAGGCACTCTCTACAATCCTGGACTCCAGAATCCCATCATCTCCAACACTCTGTCTTCTTAATGACATTTCTGAAATACACATTACGCAACACTTCAAAAAACCCTTGCTCATCTCTCTAACTGTCGCTAAGAAAGTAGTCCTCCAAAACTGGAAATCAAAGAAATCATGCCATATCAATCACTGGAAAAACCTAATCACAGAATATATTACAATAGAAAAACATCATGCACATAAAGAGAAGCAAATGTCAGCCTTTGAAAACACCTGGTCTCCCTTTCTATCATTTTTAAATTCAACAAAACCATAACCCCAAACTCTCCCCCCTTTCCTTGCCCCCTTCTCTATCTTTATCTATCTGTCTATTTGATTTGATATGTTGATTGTTTGATTAATTAAAATGAATTTATTTTATTTAACCTTATTTCCTCCTTTCCCCCCTACATTCACCACTTTACATATAGACACACACTAGCAACACCCAAACATAGCATGTTACCAAAGCCCTTTACATGACCACTCCATTCAATTACAAAAAAACTGAGTCCCATCCTGTCAGCTCTGTCATCGTCCTGTCCCTCTGCGTGTCTGTCTGTCTGTATGTCTGTCTGCGTGTCTGTCTGTCTGTCTGTCTGTATGTCTGTCTGTTTGTTTGTCTGTCTATCTGTCTGTCTATCTGTCTCACTTGTCTATGTTACCTTATTGCGTTTCATGTGTTTTTATGTTTCAATTCACGTGGTGCTATATGATAAGATTTCAGACATAAATGGTTGAGGTAGGACAATTGTATTTGCACTTTGAAAAATATGTTACTTAAATAAAAATAAAGTTGTCCTCCGAAGAGGGGGGGTGGTGGTGGGGCAAAAAAAAAAAAAAAAAAAAAATCATATGTGATCAATAATATGACAAATCCCTGTGCACGGGGACCGAAACAATGCATGCCAAATTTTTCCGTGTTTCTCACGTATTTTAACTTCCCCCCGCTGTCTTGCCGTTTTAATGTTTTCCCGTAGAATATCCCATATTTTAATACTCTCATAACAGCCCTGCCATCGGGCCTGTCTCTGTGTTGCCCTGTTGCTACCCCTTGCCCTTCCAACGAAACAGATGTCTTCAAATCATCGTTTTCCTTGCTTGAAGGCGAACTCAGAGTTAGATTAACGGCATGATTGTCGTGAGAGCACGATTCATTGGCGCTTGCATGTTCGGCCTTATGTCTAACGTGCGCACCTGAGGCTACTCAGCTACTAGAGAAAGAATTTCCCCTGTTTGTATGTTCACTCCAAGTTGGCCTACCATAACTTACCAACTCTGCACTGTAGACCCTAACTGCTATTTATATTTTTCTGTGAAATAAGCAAATGTATTTGTTCAACTTTATGAAGCAGAATTACGCACTAGGCTACTTGGAACATAACACATTTGACAAAGGACAGATGTATGTTATAGTGACAAAATATTAACTTTCAGTGTTTTACGATGTCTTTGTCATGGGGAAGTTTTTTCCCCATGCATTTATTCTAGGCTACTGTCAGTGACTGCCGTGAGAGAAGCGGGTTCTGTGTTTCGTTCATGTCAGTGACTGACGCGAGAGAAGCGGGGTCTGTGTTGCGTTGCGTTAATTTATTTTCAATTGGGCATGCCGTGTCGTGTCGTCCACAGCTGAGCTCTGACAAAGCCGAATTTACTCCTTTTGAAACAATGAGTGCGCGCGTTTGTATGGTTATATTGCTTGACAGGGGGGATCCCAAGCAGCTTTCAGCCATAAGGCTACTTTGAGAACATTTCCTAATTCACCCGACACTAATATTCAAAATGTTGAAAACTATTTCGGCATAGCCTATTAACTGACCACCCGATTCACGTTGACTGGGGGGCAGGGGGGTCATCAGACATTTGTGCCCAGTTAATCCGGCCCTGCCCCCAACAAATCACACCTTCCCACCAGCTGTGACAGCTAAGAAGTCAATAGGACTCCTAACTCACAGACCTATTCACAAACCGGTTTTGTGGCATTTCGCCTGTTTTGAAATCCTATGCGGCTACAGGAGCTTCCAATCGTAAGGAAGCAATTTTGCATTGTAGGCATAACTAACATGCAATAACGCCACCAACAACAACCACCACTAGGCTACTCATTGTCAACATGTAAATTAAATGTAACATTATTGTGAATCAAATTAAAATGTTCTCTTTTGCAAACATAGGCATAGGCATAGTAACAGATTAATTTAATAATGTTACAAAGATACTACATCAATCCGTATGTTTCATTAGGCTAGTATGCTATTTGTTTTGCCTTACTCTTGATTCATTTAGGTTAGGCGTTTTTATTCAGTTATTCATCATCTTCCATCGTAAGGGAGGTGTTTGGAATCATTCCCGTGTTACAATCATCAGCCAATCAAGGTGGTCACTTCAGTCAAGCTCGTGCATGAGTAATAACGTCATCCATAGCAACGAAGACTCACTCACTCTTAGACTGTTAGTCAAAGATTCTAGAGCGCTCAGCTCCAGAATCTGTTCAGGAGTTGTCATTTTCCCTTACGAAGAGTAGCCTAGGTCTGAAAGGCTTTGTGAATAACTTAATAAGAGAAACTCCTATAGCTAAAATATTTTATTGCTATTTAGGAGTAGCCTACTCCTAGTGGTAAGATAAAATGCTTTGTGAATATGGCCCCTGGTGTCTAACCCAATGCATAGCCCATTTAAATAATGGTCGAATATTAGGCTACTGATGATCATTGTTATTTAAGAACATGCAGAGCACCAAAAACATCTTGCTCGTAAAAAATCATCATACCGCACATTGTGGCGGGTCTGTTATTTAACCTACTTACTGTAGGCTGCGCAAACCACAGGCCTTTATTTTGGGCAAGCCTGCATTCGAGGCAGGCCTTCTGTTGAAGAATTGTATAAAGCCTGCAACAGTAATCCTCCTGCCCCCAATACCACAGCTGTGGATAGTGTGGAATGCAAGTAATAACACAATCCAATGTGTGTCTCAATTGTCCCCCGCTGACCACCTCACACATTTCTCTAGATTTTGCAACGACCTTACATGACACAATGCCATAAAATGCCAGTGTTTAGGACACCGAATAATGTTTGTAATGATACCAGTTAAGCCTACGTTCAACAGTAACATAAGTGTAATGAGCTATTCATTGTCGAAGGTGCATGGTGAAGTGAAATTCATACTTTGGAAAACAAACATTTGCCGATATCATTGGATAGGGAATAGGCCTACTTGTTTATTTTTTTTACGTAGCCTACAATGGCCAGTTCAGACAAAGCCGAAATAACTCATTTTGAAACATTTGTATGGTTATATTGCTTGACTTAAATCCCAGAGAGTAGGCTAGGCTACCGCACCCCACAGTGATGGGCCTAGTGGTCTTAGTGTGGGGTATAAACAAGCTGAGAATTTAGCGGTGTCACGTCTGCCTGTCACAGACGTGGGGAGCTGAAGCTTGGGATACAGTTACTACAGTAACAGTATTTTATTTTGGAATATTATGGAATATATATTTTTTTCACTTTTATAAAGGCTTTGTTTGAATGCTGTTGGAACAAATAGTAGTTGATTATAAAGGCTTGCAATGTGTGTTCTGGACTGCAGGTAGGCCTAACTTGTTAAGCCAGTGGTTCTCAAACTTTTTCTTTCATTCCCCACTTTGATCACGGAGGCATTGACTGATGATAGTGGAGATATGGTGTTATCCCGAGGCCTTTGCAAGTCAGCATCTCCGACGGTAGTCTACCCTATTAAAAATAAGTTTTCGATGTCCCAAGGGGAACATGACGAAGTATCCAACTGTCGTGTGTTAAATTATTGTGATTACGAGCCAGTGGTTTTCAAACATTATGCGTGACTCGGACATCTATGCAACAGACTCATATCGTCCTCGCATTCACAAAATGAGGACATACAGATAGTGTTAATTTCGTCAGACCAGACGAAAGGAAATATGTTCGTCAACGACCTTTTTTTTCATGACTAAGACGAGACGATGACGAGACGGCAGTAATGTCCTGAAACACTGACTAAGACTATCTTAAGATGCATTATTGTTGACGAAAAAAGACGAGACTAAAATGTTTTGCATGAAATAAAAACTAAGATAAAATCTCTCTTCATTTTCGTCTACAAAATGAGAAGACAGAATATCTAGCTGTTACGTTTTCAAAATATTCCGAATGAGTTCATACGCAACAGCTTTCCTGTAGGCTAGTCTACGTGCTGTTGCTGCAACCCTGTGGCTGCAACACGAAACTACATGGAACAAGAACACTGGAGATTTATGCCAGAGTTAGCAAGCTAACTACCTAAGCTTTATGCCACAATGCTACATACCCAGAAGTTGAAGCTTCTCTCATACAAATTAACATCCCCCAGAATGTCCATACGAAAATGCTCATCATGTAATATCAACTATTTAACTAGTTAGACTGATGATGCAAAGTTTGCTAGCAAGTAAGCTAATATGGAAAGTTCGCTAGAAAGTTAGCTATGGCTAAGATGGAGAGTCTGTTTGGGGAATGTGTTGTGTTTGGGCGCATATCGCCATCTAGCGAGGCGGAGTAAAACATTAATACTTTGGCCTACGACAGTGTTTCTCAAACTTTTTCAGTTTCAGGACCACTTAACTAACCCTAGCTAAAAAAAAAAATTAGACCTACTTCAACAGTAGCCTATAATTAGTCTACACAATAGGCCTACTCACTGAACCACCTTGCTTATTGTCTTTGCACTTTGCTTGTTGTGTGGATTCATACTGTATGATTTAAACTGGCATATCTTACATAGACAGTGTTGCAGAACTGTTTTTACATACAAGTTAGTTCAATATTGCAAACAACTCATCTATATTATATTTTACCACGTCTGCTCGTGGACCACTTGGGATAGCTTGCGGACCACCAGTAATCCCCTGACCACACTTTGAGAAACACTGGTCTACAAATATGACAGTGGTCCAGTCAAATCTTTTACTGTCTATGGTCAAATCCCAGCCGAACTATAACTGTAGCTCGACTTACCTGTGCATGTAAACATACTGACTGACAAAAAATAAGAATGAATAATTATAACAGACGAGTAGCCCTGTGGACACACAATATTGTTGGAAAATTGAGATGTGTGAAACACTATTTGACTCAAATGGTAATCAGAAATAATTTGTTATTAAAAAAAGACTATAATGTGTTGACTAAAACTGACTAAGACTAAGATACCTTTAGTTTTCTTTTGACTAAAACTAGACTAAAATGACGAGACTTTTAGTCGACTAAAACTTGACTAACAAAAATGATATTTGAATGACTAAATATGACAAAGACTAAAAAGGAAATTTCGTCACAAGACTAAGACTAAGACTAAATTAAAAATAGGTGACAAAATTAACACTACATACAGACTGATTGAGATAACAGGTGTACCTCCAGTTATGTACGGTTTTAGTCAAGTCATTTAAATGTGCTGGTGAAACAGTTGTGTACTCTGGGCACAGTTCTGGGCACATTTCTTCCAGAGCTTCGTGCCTAGTAATAAGCGTTGAGTCGAGATGTTTGTGTGAATGAAACGACGCCACAGGGTTTTATTTAAGAGAGTCTACGTTTGTATGTAGGCAATTTATATTCACAATACTTAGGCCTACTAAAATAAATAGCATTTTATTTGTATTGGTTGTTTAGAGTAAAAAAAAATTGGTCGGTCTTAACTCAAGTTTACAACCGGCAAGTCGGTCGGACTAAAAGGGGAAAAAAATAAATATTTGGGTCAGTTCTAAATTGACAGGGTCGGTTGGGTTACGGCAAACAAAAATATTTTTTAAGGATGGCCTGGCAGTGTTTTTTTGCGCGTCTGTAGAAGTCAGCCAAATATGAACGTAATTCTTCGGCATAAAGCAGATGTATTTGTTTATTGTACAGAAAAATAAAAATGACATGTCAAGCAGTCAATTGACTACATTGCAGTCAAGAAGTAGGGCAAATCCATATACGAAACCAAAACGTGGGTCATAGTTGTCTAAGCCTCTATTGTGTAGCCTGTTAAAAACGTCGCCAGATAGTATTAAATCGGCAACAACATTGTTTTCTGCAGAAGCCTACCCAAGGCTACAGATTAATAAACAGTTATTTCTCTACTGGCTCAATTATTACACCACTGTTTTGATTTGCGTGCGTTACCCCCAACACTGACAATATAATGTAGTCAGCAAATTTCGAATTTGATTTTCGTTACCACCGTGTAGTCAAGCCTTAAGACCAAGACCAAGTAGCCTAAATCGAGGTAATGTTTAATTATGCATGATTTATTTTGTTATTGAATTCATAGGCTGGGATTACTCTCGGCAAGTCTCCTGCTTTTTCAGTAGGGGCGGCAGGCAGAGCGATGTACAGTGGCAGAGCGACGCACAGTGGCTGAAAGTGGTACTAAAGCTTCACGCAGCTTCACGCCTCGTAATGCGCGACTGAAGTGGTCATTTGAAAGCGATGCCCACTGTATCTCGCGGTTAGGGAAATAGCATGCACTATGCCATTAATATAGCTAGAATAATTCATGTTTCGAATTATATGATGTTTCTATAGTACAAAATGTTATTTCACTCTGATTTTACGTGGTTAAAGCCACCATCCCTATAGAGACATTAGAATAAATAAGTGTTTGCGATTTACAACGTTGTGATAAGTAGGCTATAACACTAACTTTGCAAAGTTAACTTGAATGCATCAATTTTGAACAAAGTTGTGTAGGCTACACCGCGCCAGTTGTAGTCTGCATGAACAGTTCTTGCACAAGACACTGTTTTGATTTGCGTAGGGGAGGTGAGAGCTGAAGCCAACCTGTTTGAGGGAGAGCGGTGCAAGGAGAGAATGTGTGCTCTGTCCTGCGCATATCTCTACAATGAAGTAATGAGTCTAGGCTAATCTATATTTTCAATAAGCAATCACTCCATGCATATGGAAACAATAAGTCAATATATTAGAGATATCAAGAGTAACGCAGGAATGGACGTTACAGCTATTCAATATCTGTAACGAATTAGTGAAATTTGAATTGTACTTTGTAACGCGTTACCCCCAACACTGACAATAACGTAGACAGCAAATTAAGATATTTTTTTGTTTTGTGGAGCGGCACCGGTAGGCTATCAAAAGCAGATTTCGATTTTCGTTACCACTGTGTAGCCAAGCCTTATGCCATACCCAAGTAGCCTAAATCGAGGTAATTTTTAATTATGCATGATTTATTTTGTTATTGAATTCGTAGGCTGGGATTCCTCTCGGCAACAATTATGTTTAAAGGTAGCCTCCTGCGTTTTCAGAAGGGGCGGCAGGCAGACTACTGACAGAGCGATGTACAGTGGCAGAAAGTGGTACTAAAGTTTCACGCAGCTTCACGCCGCGTAATGTGCGACTGAAGTGGCCATTTCAAAGTAGTGCCCACTGTATTGAAACCAAACTTGCTATATGGACTTGGGATCCCATCCTAGTGCATTGACTCAAGACCCAATCCCAATCCTATTCAATCCAGTCCAGTCCAATCCAATCCAGTCTAGTCCAGTCCAGTCCAATTCATCCAATCCAGACCAGTCCAATCCAATCTATAATCACAGGAAGTAGGCTCATATCTCAGCAATCCCAATCCAATCCTGCCCAGTCCAATCTAATCCAATCCAGTCCAGTCCAATCCAATCCAATCAAGTCACGTCCAATCCAATCCATTCCATTCCATTCCCATCCAATCCAGTCCAATCCAAACTATAATCACAGGAAGTAGGCTCATATCTCAGAAATGTTTTTACATATAGAACCCAAATTTTGTATATGGATTCAAGACCCAATCTAATCCAATCCAGTCCAATCTAATCAAATTGAAGTCAATGGCAGCCCATAGAACCGTCTGGTAAAAAGTTGTGAAACTTGGCACACTAATTAGGCACAGTCCCATGATAATTCGTTAAAAAATGAGGTATCGTTGGAATCCTTGGACGAAGCCGAGTTCACCGCATCCTATGACGTCAATTTCCACCATGATGGATTTTCCGCCATATTGGATTTTATCGAAAGTGAAACTAAAGTTTCACGCCTCACATAGTTTGCCCGATTTTCACGAAACTTAGTACATATGATCTTCAGACCAAGCCGCACAAAAGTTATGCAACAGATTTTTCAAATTCATAACCGTTTGGCCGCGTTAGCCAATCGAATTTGGCAGCAAAGCTGCCAAACAGGAAGTGAGCTCATATCTCAGCAACATTCCAGCAACTGGAACAATTGGCTAAAGCATGGCCCGTAACAGTCAATCGAAATTGGTGGCGAAACCGTCAAACAGGAAGTGAGCTCATATCTCAGCTACCTTGTCATGTATCATGACCGCATTGGGAGGACGCTCAAGAAATTTGGTGACCTTTGACCTCTAGGGGGCTCTGTAATTGGCAAAAATGCATTTTGGCCTGTAGTTGCTAATATGTATAATTCTGCAATGGAAGTCAATGGTAGCCCATAGAACCGTCTGGTTCAATAATTAATTTCAGCAAGTTTCATGCCAGCACCTCAAACCCTCTAGCGCCACCAACAGGCCAAAGTTGGACATGTGTTCAAGGGCACTTGAGCCATTCCTACTGGTCGGCAACCCTCCGGTTACAAGTCCAAAGTGCTAACCAGTAGGCCACGGCTGCCCCAACTCAGCCAATCTTGGGCTGTTTGGCATGGAACTTGCTGTAACTGCTTAATGCTATATGTCTGATGCAACAGCATTGAGTTACATGGCAAATCTGGACTGCTGAACTGTCTGCTTGGCTCCCTCATTGCTGCTTGCCATATTTTCACTTATATTTGTGACCATCCATGGCAACACAAGGAAGCCGCAAGGCATGGTTTTGAGGTGCCCTAAGTCTACACTGTGTGGGTGAAAGTGTGACATCAGCAAGGCAGTGATGATTACAGCATGTTTAAAACATTACCACATTTGATTCACAAAGGCAAATATGTCTAGGTGCATTGTTGCATTGTGCATTGCTCTAGTGGCAGTTGAAAGTAATTACACAGGGCCACAGAACTGGAAGGCCTTAAGGTATAATTATGTAATTTGCTTTAGCCTCAGCCATCATCTACAGAATTTTTGTTAGTTTTAGTCCCATACTTGTATCATTTGGAGGTCAGAAGTAATTTGTTATAATTTTTCATAATTTGCTTTACAGACCCCAGCAGACAGAACCTGGACCTGATGAAGACATGGTCACTGTGGAGTTAAATGCTTTCCTACGCAATAGTGCCAGTTTCAAACAAGACGATGAGTTATGGATTTGCAATACTCATCAACTAAAAAAAATGACATATGCTGGGTATGGAAAAAGTCTTTGTGAATGTATGACAGAGCAATGAAATAACATATTGAACTATCAATATGATGATTATCTATATATCATATTAAAAGAAGGACTGATTTGTATTTTGTAACTTTCTATTCATTCCACCTAGGTCCCTTCCGAATGCAGACATCAAGTAAGTAGATTATAGCTACATTTATAGTATAAATACATTTTAATGGACTTTTTAATTCATTTTCATTCATTTTCAGGTTTTAGTTCATTCAAAGTGAGACCCTAGCCTGGCAGAAGCAAGACTAATTCACAAAGTGAATAGAGTCTGATCACTCGTGATTTGTTTACATGATGACGGGCATAGAACTTTGGTTTGGCTGGACCAATCACATTGATCAGAGATTCCTAACATTACTTCCTACTTCACCTAAACTTTACAAACTGACAATAAACAGCATACAAATTCGGAAAACAATGTATTAGGGGCTAGCTTTGCTGTACATTTCTGCATTTCTCCAATTGCATTATTTGATGTTTGCAGGTGTTGCTCCTACTATAGCCATTTCGGTTTTGTCATCCCCTCTCGTTGCTGATTGGGCAGTCTGCCGACTGACGGAAATGCTAGTGACCTATTGTGTTCCAGACTAGTATCTTCCTGAAAGGAGATCTAGTAGGCGTGGCTAGGCTAGTGAGACCCTAAAGCAGTGTTTTTCAAACTATGGGCCGGTCCGCAACGTGGAGACTGCTAGTCCGCGGAGACATGGGGCCCTATCATGACATTCTAAAGTACATCGTCACTCGTCAAAAGTCTATTCAAATTTAGTAGGATGTCCAGTTTACATTAGGAGGGGTTTCGTTATCAAACGTGGTGCGCATGGCGCAACAAGGTGTTCCTAGGTCTTTTAATCAGTCATATGGGTGTATTTGGGGCGTAACATTCATTTAAACCAATGAGAGTGACATCTGTCATTCCCTTTAACGGCGCAAAGCGCGATATGTCAAATAAATGCATCGGTATTTTGGCATTCAACGGCGCATTTGAAGGAGGCTGCTTGCGAGACCGTATGAAATAGTCATTCTTAAACCATGCATTACTAAAACCTAGCATAGCCTTCACGCATTTGCATAATTATGTTTCCCATTGTAATCGTGCAATTTGTAATGTTTTGCATAGACGTGCGCTGGTGTGCGTTCATGAATGATAGAAGGATGGTGCGTGCACCTGCCAATATGACTGTTGACAATGCGCTCTTAAAATAACATATTAACAACTCGCCATAGACTTCTGACCAGGTGTACAATAGCGATTTTTAGACAGTGCGCCAGGCCACTCCCTAGGTTGTTAATTGCCACACCCCTGGGCGCATTGTTTAAAAAATAAACATGCAAAACACCGAATTAAACTTTGCGCGGGTGGAAAACGAGTTTTAGGGGGGCGCTAGTGAGCACCGAATGGAATAGACGTGTTTCTCAGGAGCTCCTCTCCAATATCTGAAATAATTCGGTCTTTACGTTAAAAATGGTCAGTTTTCTCGATCATTTGCCACTTATTGAAGGATTGAGGATGGGGAAAACACAGAAACCCAATGCTACAGCAAAGCCAGATCGTGGGGGACAGCCAGAAAAAGTTCCTGAAGCCGCAGTAGCTAACTCGGAGCTAGCTGCGCACGAGGCATCACTGGATACGGCTGATCCTTCAGACCCAGCAAAAATCCTTGTGGCCATTCAAAATATGAGCAGGACAATGACAGATCGCTTTGACGTGTTGGAGGCAACTTTAATGTCTACCCAGGCGTCCCTGCAAAGTCTCGGGAATCGTGTGACAGAAGTGGAAGATGCTACCTCTAACTTGGACGCCCGCCTCTCTCGTCTTGAGCAGATAGGCACTGAACTGAAAGCAGAGAATGAAAAACTCCGCATTAAAGTGGTAGATCTGGAAGCACGCTCAAGGCGCCAGAACATTAAAATCGTTGGTCTGCCCGAGAGAATTGAGAACGGACGTCCGTGTGAATTTTTGACAGAGTTTTTGCCTAACCTGCTAGGGGCTAGCAATTTCCCTAAGCCAATCGTAGTGGACCGAGCTCACCGTCTTGGGAGCCTGCTCACTGATGAGAGCGAGAGGGCTACAGCTCGATCCCGTGTGATGATTGCCCGGATTCACCACTATCAAACAAAAGAAAAGATTTTGCCGCTTGCACGTCAACAGTTTCCACTGAGCTACAAGGACAACGCGATTCACATCTTCCCCGACTTGCCAGTGGAGGTAATGAAGAAAAGGCAAGCATTCGACGATATCCGGGAGAAGCTCAAGGATGCTGGTGCGAGGGTTGGTTTTCTCTACCCAGCTCGGCTGCGGGTGACGGTGAATGGAAAGGAGACAATATGCGCGACTCCTCAAGAAGCAAGGGCGCTTGCAGGGACTATATCTTCCAATTAACTTTCACTGGGGATAATCAATGCTTGGTATGTGATCTTAACCGTTTGTTTGGGTTTGGACATTTTCATGACCGAAATGTTTGATTTTGAACTGTTGGAGAGGGACTTAGGCGTAGCCTAGTTACCTTAGGTTTAGAACTTTCTTTGGTCAGGCTCCCTCTTTGTATGCTTGTAGGGATGAGACTCTCACTTTGTTTGGGAAAGTGGGAAGGGGGGTGGAGGGTTTTCTTAATGTTCCATCTTAAATGTTTTGTGTATTGTTTTCTTTTAGTTTTGCTGGGTGAGTCGTGTGCACAATTTATTATTCCGATTAGTGATGCATCCTAATACTTCTCCACGAGGTGGCGGCATAACATTTGTCAGCTGGAATGTCTGTGGATTGGGTCATGTTCTTAAACGTGCCAAAGTTTTTTCACATTTAAAATCTTTGGCTGCAGATATCTTATTCTTACAGGAAACGCACATTAGGCCCTGTGGAGCAAAATTGCTGAGGTGCAGTTGGGTTAACCAGATATTTCAGTCAACTTTTTCTAGTAATGCCAGGGGAGTGGCAATTTTGATCCGTAAAACAATACCATTCAGACATATTTCCACTTTATGTGACCCAAATGGCAGATATATGGCCATATATACTCATTTCATGGTACACTTTTGAATATATATGGTCCAAATTTTGATGACCCTGATTTTTTTTCTAAATTATTTAATTTGATCCCCAGTGTTTCTGATACACATGTAATTATAGGCGGTGATTTCAACTGTGTACTTGATTATTTTTTGGATAGGTCGGCCCAGACAATTCAGCCTTCTTCAGCTGCATCTAAGGTCTTGCAGAGTCTAGCAACCTCCACAAACTTAGTAGATATATGGAGGCTGCAACACCCCACAGACAGGGACTATTCATGTTTTTCTCAGAGACATGCATCGTTCTCAAGAATTGATTATTTCTTATTAGATTCCAACCTAATAGCGAACGTGCTCTCCTCCAAATATCATAATATTCTCATTTCTGACCACGCTCCTGTTTCACTGGTTCTTAATCTCAATCATAAACAACAACACTGCAGATGGCGCTTTCACCCCTCACTGCTCTCTGATCCTTCATTTGAGGTGTTCATTCTTTCTAAAATTTCTGAATTCATGGACACCAATGATAATGCAGAAGTAACAGACTCTACTTTATGGGAGACGTTTAAGGTCGTACTCAGGGGACATATCATTTCTTTTGAATCCGCAACGAGAAGAGAAAAGCAAAAACGGCTTAAGGACATTGAAAGGGACGTAACACAACTGGAAGCCATCTATAAATCTGCCACTACTGACTCTTCCATTCTGCAAAAGATTCTTAAGCTTAAGTATGAATATAATAACATTTTATCTGATCAAGTTAAGGGCCAGTTGCTGAAACTGAAACAAAGATATTTTGAATTAGGAGATAAACCCCAAAGGCTTCTCGCCAGACAGCTGAGGAGTTTACAGGCTGATAGGGCCATATATCAAATCAGATCAAAAACTGGGGAGATAATAACCGACCCTAAGAGCATAAATGAGTCCTTTATGGAATATTACAGAGAACTTTATGAATCAAAAGCCAAGGGGAACATCGCTGACTGGATGGCACGTTTAGACATTCCTAAATTGAACGATGAAGCAAGGTTGGCGATGGATGCTGACATTGGATTTGGCGATAAGTTTATCTCATGGATTGAAATACTGTACGCCCACCCGTCTTCATGTACCCTAACTAATCAAGATAAGTCCACTCCTTTCTTACTACATACACTGCAAAAAATGAAATCTAACCAAGTGTTATTAATCTTATATTAAGATTAAAAAATCTATTTGGTATTGTTTTTAGTATGAAAAGACTTACCTAGCACCTTCTCAAAAGAACATTTTGACTTAATTTAAGAAGATTTTGACTTATTTTAAGGAGTCTTATCAAGACAAATTTGCTCAACGCACTGGCAGCCAAATTTGCTTGTTTTTAGGACACATTTGCTTAACGCACTGGCAGCCAAATTTGCTTGTTTTCAGGATGAGATGTCTTAAAATAAGTCAAACTTTTTTTAAATTAAGTCAAATGTTTTCACAAGGAAGCGCTAGGTAAGTCTCTTTATACTGAAAACAATACCAACTAGTTTTTTTTATCTTGATATAAGATTAATAACACTTGGTGAGATTTTGTTAGATAAGCAGTTTTTGCAGTGTAGAGGGACACGACAGGGCTGTCCTCTGAGTCCCTTACTCTTTGCAATTGCAATTGAACCACTTGCTATTAGTATCAGGCAACACCCAGCTCTCAAACCAATACGCCTTGGGAATATGGATAATCATCTTTCACTGTATGCAGGTGATGTGGCCATTTTTATGTCCCAGCCTGTGCAGACCGTCCCTATTCTATTGGATCTTATTAAGTCCTTTGGTGAGGTTTCTGGCTATACAATTAATTGGCAGAAAAGTGAATTCATGCCATTGAATGAGGACCTGGATAGTAACTTTCTGCACAATTTACCATTTAAAATCACAGATAAATGTAAGTATCTTGGGGTTGTTTTACCAAAAGACCCTAAGTTAATCTTTAAATTAAATTTTCTTGTCAAGTTAGAAAAGATGAAGGAAGACATAGGTAGGTGGCGCAATCTCCCCATCTCCATGATAGGTCGTGTAAATGCAATTAAAATGGTCTCCCTGCCGCGATTCTTATATATTTTTCAATGTCTTCCTGTTTTTCTCACCAAGTCTTTTTTTAAAACCATAGATTCTATAATCATTCCTTTTATTTGGAATTTCAAATCCCACAGAATATCAAAAACTAATTTACATAAATCTAGAGAGAAGGGTGGGCTAGGTCTACCATGTTTTCTGCACTACTATTGGGCAGCTAATCTAAGAGCCTTGGTCTATTGGCAGTTTGATTATTCAGTGGAGGTCTCAGAGGATACTCCTGCTTGGGTTGCAATTGAAAAAAGTAGTGTTACAAATAGCTCTCTTCCAGCACTCCTCTTTTCTGCTCCCGGTCTCCCTAAAAGCACAAAGCTACACAACAGAATGGTGCTTAACAGTGTGAAAATTTGGCAGCAAATCAGGAAGAACTGTAAACTGCCCAATACCATCATATACACTCCAGTTCATCGTAATCATGCTGTAGCAGCCCCTCAACTTGGAATAAACAGGCTTGGGAGTGTTTCCATACGGGTGTACTTTAATTCAGACGAGTGTGCATAGCACCAACACCGTAAAAACTTGAAAGGAAAATAACAAAGGCAATTTAGCCAGATACAAAATAGTCCTTTGACAAATGCACTTCAGCAAGCTAGCATCACATTGATAACAGCATTGGCAGGCAACAACCATTATAAGAAATGAATCTCATTACATTTTACATGAACGTATGAAATTAATTAATATAAAATACATAGTACAGTACATTACAATGAACCACATACCTCGCTCCGCGTATCAAGGGGTTCTAAAGAGTGGTGATCCAGGGAAGGCTACCGCCATTAACTTAACTACTTAGCTAGCAACTTCATAAATGTTCTTAAATTATTACTGCCAAAGCAAATCAAGCATTGACTCAAAAGGGTGACCAGGAATGCTGCAAAGTGGTACAACACTTCAAAGAACACTTTAGTTAAAGGTTATAGCAATATTTTCCGATCTCTGGCTCTAGACTTGTAACGTGCCTTCTTGTGTTTTTCTTTGAACGAGTGTGAGCGTAAGAGATTAGTTCATCATGCAGATAGCGTGATGTCAAAATAAAAGTCACATAAAATCAGTCAAAAAGTATATCATAATAAAACACTGCTAGTGGTCATCTACACTCCCACCACTCATGTTATGAAGAGTGAAGACAAGGATCAACCTGGCTGAACGGCTCATACTTGAGTCCTATGTCTGCATCAGTGTTTCTAGATATGTGCAGGTGAGTACTACTTAATAACTAAGAGAAGGTAACCTATGTCATAAGAGGGATAAAGGTGTAGAGAACTAAACTGATCACTCACTCTTGAGGAGGAGAACTAGTTTCTGAATGGGCCTTTCTATAATCAAAGGTTTGGTAGGGCGATCTTGTTTCACTGACGTCCTTTCTCCTACTAACACCTTGACACGACGCACTAGTCCATCGCTCTCCTTTGTGGTTTCAACCACTCGTCCCAGATGCCACTGATTTCTAGGGGTGTCTTCCTTTATAATGACTAAGTCATCCACCTTAAGGTTGCGTCGAGTCATGTGCCACTTTTGGCGTGTGGAGATGTTCATGAGATATTCTCTCTTCCTTCGGCTCCAGAACTGTTCGACGAGGTACTGGACTCTTCGCCACCTTTTAGTTCCTCACCCCACCTCATAGACATCCTCCTCAAATTTGCCAAGCGGTGGAAGGGCAATCTTGGACTTCATCAATATGAGATGGTTTGGAGTTAACGGCTCGAGCGAGGTAGGATCGTTTACCCCGTTTACGGTTAACGGACAGCTGTTCACGATGGCCATTGCTTCGTAGAACAGAGTTCGAAGGGAAGAGTCGTCGAGTCTGCCTGAGTATTGACAGAGTGTGGCATTTAGGACATTACGGACAGTCCGAATCTGGCGCTCCCAGATGCCGCCAGCGTGACTTGCTGAGGGAGCATTAAAGATAAACTCACATTGCCTTTCTGCGAGGAATCTCTCGATTGTTTTGGTGTCGCATTGCTTCAGTGCTTCTTTGAACTCATTTTTAGCTCCCACAAAATTCGTTCCTTGATCGCAATGGAGTTGACGAACAGCTCCTCTGAGACTGATGAAGCATCTTAAGGCGTTGATAAATGCATCTGTGGATAAGTCCTCAAGCATCTCAATGTGAACAGATCGAGAGGCAAGGCAAGTGAAGATTAAGCCATAGCGCTTTTGCTCTTTGCGGGCTTTCTTAGTGATGAATGGGCCGAAGCAATCAATGCCACAGTAAGTGAAGGGAGCAGACACTTCCACACGTTCCTTAGGAAGCTCTGCCATGCGTTGTTCTTCTGCAGGCCGTCTCAGTCTTCTGCACTTCACACATCTGTGTATCAGCTTAGCGACTGACTTACTTCCACCGATGACCCAAAACCCATTGGCTCGAAGTTCTGTTAGTGTTTGATTCCGTCCTTGGTGACAGATCTTCTCGTGGCAGTGGGTCAAGATCAGCTTGGTAATATGTCCTTCTTTGGGTAGAATCAAGGGGTGTTTGACTTCTAGGCTTAAGGATGACTGATCTAGTCTACCACCGACACGAAGTGCTCCTCCTTCTAAGATGGGATCCCAGCGAAACAGACGGCTGGAGTTTTGAAGACTTTCTTCCCTCTGAAGTATCTTCATCTCTTGGGAGAATGCTTCTTCTTGTGCGAGCCTCATCACTGATTCGGCAGCTCTCTCGCGTTCTTCCACACTCACAGGTTTGCCAGGATGTGCTTGCTTTGAATTCAACCTCTTGATTCTTGCAATGACTTTGAGGAGTTTTGACCAGGAGGAGAATCGATTTAGACGGGTAAGAATGTCTGACTTGGAAGGTTCAACTTTGGTTGCAAACGCCTGCATTGACCTGACCTCAGGATCACCGACAAGCAACTCTGGAGTAAGGTGAGACTCTGGATGTATTTCTTGCTCCCACAGGAATTTGGGTCCTGGTAGCCAGTTTGTTGAGGAGATGTCGACTGCATTGAGACCTCTCAACGCATGGTCAGCAGGGTTTTCTGTTGTGTCTATGTAGTGCCACTGGCTGGGGCTGGTGTGTTCTCTGATAATTTGCACACGATTGGCAACGAAGACATGAAACCTTCTTGCTTCATTGTTGATATAAGCCAGGACAACTTGGGAGTCAGTCCAGAAAAAATCTGCATGGATCGGCATTTCAAGCTCGTTTCTCAGCATGACACTTGATCTTGCAGCGACCACTGCTGCTGAAAGTTCCAATCTTGGAATGCTTGTGAGTTTTGTAGGTGCAACTCTAGCCTTTGCCATCACAAGGCTGCAGTGAACTTCACCATCTTCATTCTTGCTTCTCAGATAGGAACACGAGCCATATCCTATATTGCTGGCATCTGAGAAGTGGTGTAGTTCCCTCGTGACAGTGTTGCAGAAGCCTTGTGGTTGGTAGCATCTCGGTATTGAGACTTCCTTCAGCCTTTGTAGGTCGTTCTTCCATCTCTCCCACCGTGGACTTAAGTCTTCAGGAAGTGGGTCATCCCATCCAATGCCTCGACGGCACAGCTCCTGGAGGATGCACTTTCCAGTTAGGATAAACGGAGCCACGAATCCGACTGGATCGTACAAAGAAGCAATGACGGATAGGATGCCGCGACGTGTTAAGGGTTTGGTCTGTGGGTTTACATTGAAGCTGAAGGTGTCATGTTCAAGGGACCACTGGATACCGAGAGCACGTTCTGCTGGAGCTGCATTTAGATCCAGATTGAGAGGTTCAGATGTAACTGCTCTCTCAGTTGGATCCACAGAGTCCAGAACTGACCTTTCATTTGAGTTGAACTTGTGTAGACGCAGGCCTCCTCTCTTGCACAACGCTCGTGCTTCAGCAATCAATTCCTTTGCTTCTTCTACGGAGGGGACGCTGATGAGCCCATCGTCGACGTAGAAGTTCCTTTCAACGAAGGCTGACGCTGATGGGTACTCTTCTTTGTATTGGCGTGCCAAGTACTTCAGACCGAAGTTGGCACATCCAGGTGACGAAGCGGCGCCGAATAGGTGAACAGCCATTTGATACTCTTGAGGCTCTGCTTCGAGGTCTCCATCCTCCCACCAGAGAAACCGTAAGTAGTTCCGTAGTTCAGGAGAAACATAAAACTGGTGGAACATTTTCTCGATGTCGCATATGATTGCTACAGCCTCTTTCCTGAAACGACAGAGAACTCCAAGGAGAGAGTTGATCAGGTCAGGACCTGTTAGCAGTGTATCATTTAGTGAGACACCACGGAACTTCGCTGAACAGTCAAAAACGACCCTTAGCTTCTCTGGCTTCTTGGGGTGGAACACCCCATGGTGTGGTATGTACCACGTCGTCTGCTGTCCCGTCGCAGGAGAGGCTGGCTCTGCGTCGCCTTTCTTTATCATATCTTTCATGAAGGCCTTGTACTGTTCTTTATACCGCTCATTAATTTTCAATCTTTTCTTTAGGTGCTGCAGTCGAACTGTAGCCAGCTTCTTGTTGTCTGGTAGCAGAGGAGGCTCGGTGCTCTTGAAAGGGAGGGGCATTTCATAGTGTCCATCTCAAAGGAAGAGTTATGTTGTCACTCAGGAGTTGAATGAAGCGAACGTCGTCTTGTGACACATACTTGTCTTTGTCTGTATACTTCCTTTCGTTGAAGTCTGATTCCAAGACCTTCAGCACGTCAGTGGTTGATGGCGCTGGTATTTCCTTCACTGTTACTCGATGGACGAACCTCTGGTTTCCCTGGCGATCCAGATGTGGATTGGATGAGCCTACGATGCTCCAGCCGAGTTTTGTTCTCTGGGCGAATGGATCATTTTCGCCTCCTATGACGACTTCCAGGGGGGCTAACGCCAACGGGCAATCACTTCCAATTAACAGTCCCACCTCACAGTCCTTCAGCAGCGGAAGTTTGTTTGCTAGATGCTTAAGATGAGGCCAGAGTAGAGCTGTTTTGGAAGTCGGGATGTAGGACTTGTCGACCGGAATGAAGCCACGAGTGTAGGCTTGGCGTAGCTGAATCTGTTTTTCAGACGGTAGTCCTCGAACTTGTAGACCGTAGACACTTTTACTTGCTATGGGTGTGTCAACAGCCGTCATGGTGCTCAGTTTGAGCTGTACTGGTTTAGTCTCCACGTTCAGCTCTTCGAGTAGGTCTTTCAAGACGAATGTCGAATCACTCTGCGTATCCAGAAGAGCATACATTATGACTTCTTTCTGTGGTTCATTTGCAGATGACATGAAAACAGGGACGATGCTTGATGTGGCAAAGACGCGCTGTGTCACTGCATGGGACATCACTTTGATCTCCTCCTGACTAGTGCCTTTGTCTGTGGAAGTGGACTGTTTCTCTTTTGCTTCCACAAATCGGTTCTCTCTCTCTTCATGTAGGCAGGTGGGGTGACGTCTGCTGCATGTGCCACAAGTGTGTCGTGTTTTGCAGTCCTTACTGTTGTGTCCCTTTCTCAAACATCCGTAGCACAAATTGTTTTCCCGTATGAAGGCCTTCTTATCTTCCAAAGATTTTGCTGCAAAGGTAGGGCACTTTACGACGCTGTGCGTCTCATCTTTGCAGATAGGACAAGGTGGCTTTGACTTGGTGATGAACACTTTCTCAACCTTTTCTGTGGGATTGTTCCCTTTAGTGTTTGTTTGAAGTGCTCTAGCTCTCTTGGGCTGCCTGTCATCTGTGGCCTTGATCAGAAGTGGAGAGGCGACAGGGTTACAGGCTATCCGAGCCTCCTTTTGAATGAACCTTGTGAAACAGGAAAAGCTTGGGTAATCCCCGGATTCGTCCAACCTTTCTGTAACGACTCTGCTCCATCTTCGTGTGATCCAGTCTGGTCATTTCTTCAACAACTTGTGGTTCTCTTCACAGTCGTCTAAGATGGCCAATCCTTTCACATGAGGCATCGCTTCAACGCATCGTTGCAGGAAGTCAGCAAACTCTCGAAGTGCAGCAGGATCACTGGTACCAACTTTGGGCCATTTCATGAGCTTGTCTCTAAAGGCCTTTTGCACGATGAAGTGGTTTCCGTACCTTTCTTCCAGGACCTTCAAGGCCCCTTGATAGGCTTCTTCTGAATTTCTATAGAAGAATCCCTCTACAGCTTTACGTGCTTCTCCACACAGATAGTTTTTTAAATAGAACATTTTTTCATGAGCTGGGAGAGGCTGGCGGTCTATGAGGGCCATGAAGGACATCTTCCAGTCTACATACTTTAGGGCTTCACCAGAGAATTTTGGTGGCTCAGGAGCAGGCAGGCGATTCATACTGAGTGAATTAATGAGTGCTTGGGTAAGGCCATCTTTCTCAGGAGATGCTAGCGCATTGGCGTGTGCTTGTGGAGGCTGGTATGCGTTGGCCTTTGGATTAAGCTGGCCTTTGAATTCAACTATGCGTTTACTCTCGCCTCTGCTATTCTTACTTCTGACTCTGCTTGAATTTGCTGTAGTCTTTTCTTTTCCTGACGCACGCCTCTATCCTTTTAATAGCTACTTGCTTTTCTTCTTCCAACCTTTTAAGAACTAGCTGCTTCTCTTCTCCTAACTTGCTAAGAACTTCTTCTTGAGCTTGTATTTGATACACTGCTTTAACCTTTTCTTGTTGAGCTGCGAGTTCTGCTCCCGCATCTACATGTTTGCTTGAGCCCTGTGAGTGGATTGAATTTTCTGCTAGAGAGAGTACAGTATCTGTATTTGTGTGTCCGAAGATAGATCCATACTCATCCTTCTTAAGTGCCATCCTCACTCGTACTTTCTCAAGTTCTGGATTGAAGACCTCTTCTACAGTTTCTAGCCGCTTCTCTATTATTTCGCTGATCTCTGCAGTGAGTGCTATACAAGCATCCATTTTCGGTACAATGTCTGGAGTGGCATTGTGGTTGCGGTGAATGGGCTCATAACATTCACTTACTGCACTGTGTAGAATTTGGATTTCTTCTCTGATTTTATTTAGTTCATCTTGAGAACAGAATGATTTTAGTGTGGTCCTAACCTTTCCTGTCATCTCTTTCCAGGAGCCATACGCTCTCATGAATTCTTTCTTGTGTTTAATGGCTTCCTGTTTGTGCATCTCTAATCCCTTTTCTGTAAATGTTCTTTCACGTGAACTAGACCTGACTGGTTGTGGGTTATCTGTTTTCATGGGTGGGTCCTGTGTGCTAGCTACTTCTTCTCCACTAAGTGACATTTTGTTAAAGTTGTGTTGCTGTTTGGTTATACTGAACTACTGAACTACAGTTCAATTACTGAAATATAGCTCAATAACTCAACAAATACTTAATACAGGGATTAAAGTGAAAAAAAATAGTTTGACTGAACTTTTTTCAGGCCATAAGTCATACGTTGTTCATATCTACCTATAGAGATAGCACCCCTTTTGCGGTCGCGACCTATTGGTTTTTAATGTACAAAAAGATGCAAACAGCAAAGTAAAGGGAGTATTCGCCTTATTCACACGGCGGCCATTTTTTAAACCATAGGTTCTCAAAGTGCGGCCCGGGGGCCAATGGCGGCCCGCGGAAACATTTCTGGCGGCCCGCGATAACATCTGATAACATCTGTAAAACTGTTAAAAATGTACAAATGTACTGTGTGCTTTGAAAAGAATGGATCTTGAAATGATCTGTACTTGAAATGGACTGCAACCTGAACTGTTATATCCCAAATTTGTCTGTTGAGGGTAGAGAACCGCAGGGATTGTGTGTGCATTGCAAGTTTTTCACAAGTTTTGCCAGGTTTAGCCTCAGTTACAGTATGAATTAAAATGTGTTTAATGCAATAAATATAAACTGTAGAGATGCAAACTGGTCATTAAAATGATTACAAATGGGATTTTTTTTTCCAGTTTATTTTTTTCTTTTTCTCCTCCCGCCCCTTTGGCGGCCCTCAGTTCAATGTTGGGTTCCTGAATTGGCCCTCACCAATCAAAACTTTGAGAACCCCTGGTTTAAACCAAAACGAGGCTACAGGGTACACTTACTATATAATTAATGCCACCTACAGGTGAATGCATAGAACATAACAATCCTATGGTTTGTGTACCCTATAGCCTCGTTTTAGCCACCAATGGCCACCATGTGAATAAGGCGAATTGAGAGTGTTCTTGATTGAGATTGAGTTTTCCTGATGAACAAAAATATATTTTAGTACCATCCCTGACCATTGCTGATTAGCCATTGCTGTTCTTTTCTACTGCAGCAATATTGTAGAAAGGCTTTAAAGGAGAATTCCGGTGTGATATTGACCTAAAGTGTGTTGAAACATGATACCGAGTGTGAACGTATGTCTCATAGCCCATCTCGGCTTGTCCCCTGCACTCCAAAATCTGGCGCTAGTTAGCCGATGCTACCAACAGCTTTTTCAGTTGTGGTGCTTCGGCATCGGGCTAGCCATGCAAATAAATCACTGTTTTACACCACTTACGAGGCTCAATGTATCTCCACACTTCATTGGTAGACTACCGAAGTCCCTGACATTTAAAACGAGACATTGAGAACTTTTAAAAAGCACTGGTAGTTTACTTACAAGACGATTTATACAGACAGTATCTTCACGAAGTTTAGCGTTTGCAGCCATCTTGAATTTAGTCACGATAAGTAGAGCGACGAGTAAGAATGAACAGGTATGATAAGGGATCAGATTCCAAAAATAATTCCGTGGAAATGCATGGATTCCAGTTGCTGCTACTGGAAGAAACTGGAATCCATGCATTTCCACTGAATTATTTTAACAGCAGATTATATAAGGTTGACAAGAGGTTGCGATATGGTGAAGGACAGGTCGTGTTGCGCTATGAAAGAACATGCGTAGCCTACTTTCTAAAAGTAAAAACGGTCAGCCATAGATAAACTTAGCCTACCTCTGTCGTGGTGGCTAGTTGCACCAGGTAGGGAAGATGTCCTGAAGTGCACGAATGTTAACCTTATGGCGGTCTTCTGATTGGTGGCGTGCTAAAACGTTTTCCTATTGCATCCATAAACAATTGTCTTGCAGCGAACCGCGCAAAAGCAAACCCCTGGCACTTTAATTTCTTTACACCATGGCTTGTTAGTTCTCCTCAGTTTCCAACAGCTGCCCATCTCCATTTATTTTTTAACTTTTGACACCTGCCTTCCTTTAGCAACAACGCATCCATGACAGCTAGTGGCCTTGCCAAATAGACGCACACAAATCATGACGCTAATATGCCAGGTTCTGGTAGGCCTACTGGTTATGGTTTTGTGCTATAAATTAATAATATTTTATAGAAAAGTTTTAAGTTGACTATTTTAATTGCATGGTTATTTTTTGTCAACATACACTGACAACCTACTGTCGTTAAAAGTGAGGCCTAAGCAAAATAGGCTAAGGCTGTCTGTGCGTCACAAACACGACTGACCCCCTTACTCGACAGTTCGCGATGATGACAATATTATTATTATTTTATGTTGACACGCCCAGTCAAAACCTTCCGTCGCAAATTGTGAAAAACATTGTTGTCATAACAGACGGGATAATAAATTGCATAGGCTACGGTTTATATTGCGTCGCTTTACACATAATGTTAGTTGCATTGATTAAAAACTGTAACAATAATAGTAGCCTACGGGTGGCATAGCAGGCTATCTGTTCAAGTCATAGGTGACATCCAAAATGAATGACCTCCCCTGACAAGAGTTCGCGATAGTAAGAAATTGTCTACATTGATGCACGGAAAGAACACAGCCTACGCTTCTCATATCCAAAAAAGTTAAACGGATTGGCCAACCTCATCAGCTGTCTCGATTGTGTCACTATAATCCAACTTTTAGACCGTTATAGTCCTCCATACGTGTTCTTTTTTTTTAAGCAAACGCTTGAGACAAGTGTGTAGCTACAACATAAACAAAGCGAAACTCATGGCTGACGTAGGCTATCTTCTTGAGCGGTCACTGATTGAGACACAGAACGTTCTCAAGAACACTATTCGGTCTTTAAACATTTACCTAATATTTGTAGTTGCCTTAAAAAAGGAAAAGCAAAGGTGACAGTCCCCCCCCCCCTCCTATTTTTTTTTCTCATCGGATCTGCATCGATCTCAAATATGACATTTCTAAAATCAAATTGACGGAAATCCGTCCTACGACGGAGAACTTTAATCCTTGACTTAATATCAAACATGCACTGGGCGATTATCATCAACAAAATGTAGGCTAATACGCGCACAGCTCAGCAATGAATGCTAACATACAGATTTTCCCGAGAATGAATTTACATTTAACAGATTCAATTAGCATCTAGTTCAAATTTTTTTTTTTATTAACTTTCTGTATCTTTAAATTCACCTTTCAAATGTATGATTAAATTGGAGCAGAGCACCAAACATGTACAGTATATTGTTTATAAAGGTGACTAAAGTCCATTACATAAATATCACTGTTCGCAATCAAAGTGTCCCTGTGGTTTTATGCAGCAATCAGCATTTACGAATCTTGCCTGGGTGCCGGTTGAAGTGAGGGCTTTGAACAGAAGATGGCAGTGTTGTACACAGAGTGGCGGATGGCAGACCTGCGTGAAGCTGGCCCCCCATGTTACTCAAAAATTATTAAAAACACTGGTATTCGTTTGTGCTACGTTTGTGCCGGTTTGTGCCGTAAAAATTATCGTTTGTGCTGTTAAGGGTTTTAAGTAATTAAACTTTACATTTTTCTGGCCAGTGACGTCACTCAGCCCCCCATACTTGTCCAAATTTCCCCAAAATAGTCTCAATCGTTTGTGCTACGTTTGTGCTCATTTGTGCCGTTAAAAGTAACATTTGTGCTACTATGTTTTTTAAGATATTCCACGCTATTTGTTACACGTGTGACGTCACTCAGCCCCCCATCAATGTCGAAATCTTTCCAAAATAGTCTCAATCGTTTGTGCTAGGTTTGTGCTGATTTGTGCCGTTAAAATAAACATTTGTGCTACTATGTTATTATGGTTTATTTATTACTCGCGTGACGTCACCAGCCCCTCGTCAATGTCCAAAACACACCAAAATTGTCTCAATCGTTTGTGCTATGTTTGTGCTGATTTGTGCCGTTAAAAATAACATTTGTGTAGCTATGTTTTTAAAGTTATCACGCTTTGTTACAGGTGTGACGTCATCCAGCCCCTTATCAGTGTCCAAATCTCCTCAAAATAGTTGTGATGGCTTTGGCTACTGCGTGCTGATTTGTGCCATTTAAAGAAACGTGTGTGTACTATGCAGAAGTTGCTCAGCAGTTGTAGCGTATGCTAGACATCACCCAGCAGCACCCCCCCCCCCCCCCCCTTCATCAATGCCCAATGGTAGTCCTAATCGTTTGTGCTGATTGTGCTGTTAAAAAAAGAAACAAAAGGAAAAAAGAAACATTTGTGTTGTTTACAAAGCTATATCGTGCTGACCTTAACCGAGAAAAGAAGACGTGCTACTATTTACGTGGCTGTTTGTGCTGCCAAAGGTTCTATAGTAGCCTACACCAGTTGCTTGTGCATAACGTCAGAATTACTGCAACCACTACCAGAATAAACCTGCAGGCCATTACTCAGCTGTGGAGAAACACCACTCCATTCTCCGGCCAGTAGCGTCTGCAGGTGTGCACAGCAGTGTGCGTAGGCCTACTATCACGCAGCTACGGAGTGGGCTACGAGAGACTTACGAGAGATCATTTCCCCTGTGTGTGTATATTCACTCCAAGTTGGCCTACTATAACTCATCACTGCACTGTAACCTATATTCTCTAAGATAAACAAATGTATTCTTCAATAATTGTATGCATCAGAATTACAGTGGATTGTGCACACAAGCAGCACTTAGGCTTTGTTGCTGACCCAAGTCTCCAAGGCCACCGTGGATACATGAAACTTTGCAAACAGCAAAAACAGAAAGGAAGGAGGCAGCAAAGCTAGGAGTTATTTTAGATGGACAAGAAGGTAGGCTAAATGGGTAAGTTTGTCAAAATAATGTTTAAACATTAAAGTCATACGACAGTAGGCTATACTAAAACTAAAGGTACATTTGTAGCCTTTTTAGCACTTTATAAAGTTGACTAAATTATTAGGCTACTCTTTAGCTTTAAACCTAAGAAACAGCTTCCTTGCACTTGTGTTTTCTGCTCAGATCAGGAGAAACATTTGGTAGGCTACAGTTTGGGACGATTTGGCCAGTGTGTGTGAGACTGATGTCATGCGCATAGCAGATAGAACTTGGTAGGCTAATGTAAAAATATAGTTACAGAAAACACATTGATGGGCTGGGCATCACGTGTAGCCTAATAAACATAGGAGAAATGTCGGCGCAATCAGCACAAACGATTGGGTAGGCTATAGGCCTTGGTTTGGACATTGATGGAGGGGCTGGGTGATGAGCTAGGCTACAATTGCTGGACAAGGCCGCTGGACAATTTACATAGTAGCCTACCCTACAAACGTTTATTTAAATGGCACAAATCAGCGGCTATTTTGAGGAGATTTGGACACTGATGATGGGCTGAATGACGTCACACATGTAACAAAGCGTGTTAACTTAGAAAACATAGTAGCACAAATTTTTATTTTAACGGCACAAATCAGCACAAACCTAGCACAAACGATTGAGACCATTTTGGAAAGATTTCGACATTGATGGGGGGCTGAGTGACGTCACACGTGTAACAAATAACGTGGAATATCTTAAAAAACATAGTAGCACAAATGTTACTTTTAACGGCACAAATGAGCACAAGCGTAGCACAAACGATTGAGACTATTTTGGGGAAATTTGGACAAGTACGGGGGGCTAAGTGACGTCACTGGCCAGAAAAATGTAAAGTTTAATTACTTAAAACCCTTAACAGCACAAACGATAATTTTTACGGCACAAACCGGCACAAACGTAGCACAAACGAATAGCAGTGTTTTTAATCATTTTTGAGTAACATGGGGGGCCAGCTTCACGGAGGTGGATGGCAGTCCTTCTAACGTCGAGTTGAGCTTTCACTCCACATCCAGCGACGAGTTTTTACTGTAGCAGCCCCTCAACTTGGAATAAACAGGCTTGGGAGTGTTTCCATACGGGTGTACTTTAATTCAGACGAGTGTGCATAGCACCAACACCGTAAAAACTTGAAAGGAAAATAACAAAGGCAATTTAGCCAGATACAAAATAGTCCTTTGACAAATGCACTTCAGCAAGCTAGCATCACATTGATAACAGCATTGGCAGGCAACAACCATTATAAGAAATGAATCTCATTACATTTTACATGAACATATGAAATGAATTAATATGAAATACATAGTACAGTACATTACAATGAACCACATACCTCGCTCCGCGTATCAAGGGGTGCTAAAGAGTGGTGATCCAGGGAAGGCTACCGCCATTAACTTAACTACTTAGCTAGCAACTTCATAAATGTTCTTAAATTATTACTGCCAAAGCAAATCAAGCATTGACTCAAAAGGGTGACCAGGAATGCTGCAAAGTGGTACAACACTTCAAAGAACACTTTAGTTAAAGGTTATAGTAATATTTTCCGATCTCTGGCTCTAGACTTGTAACGTGCCTTCTTGTGTTTTTCTTTGAACGAGTGTGAGCGTAAGAGATTAGTTCATCATGCAGATAGCGTGATGTCAAAATAAAAGTCACATAAAATCAGTCAAAAAGTATATCATAATAAAACTGCTAGTGGTCATCTACACATGCCTTCCTTCCATCTCTCTTTGACAGGGTCTTTGATGACTGAAGGAAAAAGGGCATTGTTACTTTAAAAGAACTATATATTAATAAGCAGTTTGCTAGTTTCTCTCAATTACAAGAAAAGTTTTCTATTCCATCAACACATTTCTTTAGGTATTTACAAATCAGGAACTATATCCGTCAGAATATATCTAACTTTGAGCAGCTTCCTGAAGAACAAAGGTGCTACACACTCTTGCTGGGCCGTCCTGACTCCAAATACTTGATTTCTGATTTTGTCAAAATATTTTTGGAACAGTTTAATGTTGACTCACAATTTATTAAGACATCTTGGGAGGCGGAGCTGGGTCTACAAATCGATAATATTACTTGGGATGAGGGCCTCAACAGGATCCAGGCATGTTCTGTTAATGCAAGACATCAGTTAATTCAATTTAAGGTAATACATAGGCTTCATTACTCAAAAACCAAGTTGCATAGAATTTATCCCACTATCTCTCCCTTATGTGATCGATGTAAGTCTGCTGAGGGCTCTCTTGCCCATCTGTTTTGGTCATGCCCTAACCTGTATAACTTCTGGTGTGAAATTTTCAAATGGCTCTCTGAAATATACGATAAGGAATTTAAACCTGATCCTAGACTTGCACTTTTTGGTTACTCTCTCTAACTACTGGACCAAAGCCTCTCTGTTCAAAACACTCTCATGTATGGTATGGTCATTGCTAAAAGATTAATATTAAGACTGTGGAAGTCAGAATCTGTTCCAACATTTAAGGATTGGCTGTCAGAACTGACAGGTGTATTACATCTGGAGAGACTCAGATATGACTTGTCAAACAGACTGAAAACATTCCATAGGATCTGGCAGCCCATCCTAGACCACCTTACCGAGGATGATAGTGACTGCAGTCAAGAATGAATGTACCGTTTACCTCTTTTTTGTGTGTGTGAATACCGATACCTTTGATGCACAACTGTACTGTTATTTTTCATACTCACCCAGCACTGTTTTGTTTTGTTTTGTTTTGTTTTGTTTTGTTTTGCTTTGTTATGTTTTGTTTTGTTCTGTGTATGTGTATTGCTTTTTTTTTTCTCTCTCTCTTTCTTTTGTATTGCTTTATCTTTTGCAAAAAAATCTGAATAAATATATAATTGGAAAACGAGTTTTACGCCATGGGCCAGGGTGCAAAATACAGCCCTCTGTCTGATTTGTTGAAGTTTCATCACGATTCGATACAATATCGATTCTTTAAGCCAACGATTTGATTATTTTTGGTACTTCAAAATTTGTAGCCATTCAATGCATTACTGGGGTCTGTTGTCGATAGGAAATGATAGATTTTGGTTAATTTTCATGGATTCAAAATGCCAAATATTATAGGCCAAATGCTGAACATTGACTGTGGAATCTACCCCCCCCCCCCAAAACCTCCTGTCACTAGCTAGATGCTTTCATATTTAACATGGTTTAAACCAGTGTTTCTCAAAGTGTGGTCCAGGGACCATTGGTAAGCTATCCGGATCTGCACGATTCACAAAGTCACCCAAACTGACATGAAAAAAGCGGGAGGCGCCGAAAAGCGCGCTGTTTGCATCCCTGTTATAGTCTGATACGTGTTTCAAATAATTCTACTTTGTCTATTACTAATTTTTAAATTGTTTTTTTTTTTGCAGTTCCAAATTTTTCAGTGCTTCCTTCAAATTACCGTCATCAAAACTGCAACACTGGGTGTACAAATACATCATCTTTAACAAGGAAAACATAAGATCACAAGAGAAAATAAGACAGAAAGACAGCAACTATAGAAAGTTCATTTTGGAAAAGCGATCAAGTCTCAAAGGTACATTTTCATTTATCTTGTTGATGTGGACCTATCTGTTATAATCTAAAATGTACTCAGATCAGTCTGCATGTAATATGCTTTGTAAATGGGTCATGACATTTTTGTGTTTTTCAGTGGTAATATATGGTGTCCGACAAGGGGCAAGCACGGGGCGAAAACCAAGGACAATTCCCGTGCAAAATTAACCTACTGTATACTAGGGGTTAATAGCACATGTGTACCGGGTTCGTCCGTTCTCTGGGATATGTTTTCATGCTTTCCTTAGGTTAGGCTTCCATACTGCACTCCTGTAGCCTTACGGTTTAGATCAGGGGTGTCAAACTCATTTTCATAGAGGGCCACACCATTGAATTTATAGGTTACTGAGGGCCACATAATTGGCGAACATATGCATGGTGCAACCATGAAATCTGTATTGCAGTATGGTTTATTCAAAATTGGTGTGAAATAATGGTCCTAACCACTTTACAACAGTGGCTGAAATAAAAAACAAACATAGCTTACAACAGTAACATTTTCAAATGCAACTTCTAGGCCTATTAGTTAACAACTGATCAATATTCATTCATGGACTTACATTGATATTACATTAAACTGCAGTCAATAATGTGTATGTCCATAACACTTGTTTGTGCTCACCACTAAAAGAAACTGTGGCTAAGAAAGGTACTGTGTGTGTGTGTTTGTGTGTGTGTGTGTGAGAGAGAGAGAGAGACAGAGAGAGAGAAAGAGAGAGCTATGGTACGCACACCCATCCACCCCCATCCCTGCAAAAAAAAAAAAAAAATCACGTGTGTACAATATTTGTCCGTTTCCCGGTTTTAGGTCCGTGCATTGGACAACTTGATACAGTTACCTTTAGTTTTGTTCTAGCGTACCGTGACGTCTGGCTTTAAACAGCTTTCTGTTCTGTATCACCCGGAGAGAAGAAATACTCTTTTCTGATTGGCTGGTGGGGTGGCTATTAATTCTGAATAACAGGACACCGTTCCATATCAATGCTTATGAATGGTAACTATAACAACCATAGTAGGACGACGGTTGCAGTGCTCTAGAATCTTTGGTTGCAGGCTTCGCAATAATGGAATCAACTGTAAACAAGCTAACTGTCCATGCTAAAGTTGTACAACAAGCTAAACTAGTGAGCTTCTTTTTAAACGGAACCGTGTGTTTCCTTTGCTTTACAGTGGCAACCGGGTGATAAGCGGGATAACGGCCTTCGAGGTGTGTCCAGTTATACAGAATTAATGGACTTGCACGTCAGGGAGTTTTTGCCCCTCGCCCTCGTCCATTAATTCCGTATAACAGGACACCTCGGCGGCCATTATCCCTTACAGTTCCAGATCGTGCAGGGAATGCCTCAATCCACCTGGAGAACTTGCACAGGACAATCAGAACATCTCGGTAGCCTTTGCATTTGGGAAGAGTGATGTAATCTATTTAGAGAACTCTGAATGGTCCTGGTGGAGCTGGTGTCTTCAGCATGGGCAACTTAACCTTCTTGTCGTGATTGTTTTGCTGACAGGTGACACACCGCTTGACGACGTCTTTGGCCGTTGCTGTGAACTTCGGTGACCACCAGACCTGTACGAATCTGTTCCTCATCTTCTCCACTCCCACGTGTCCAAGCGAATGAATTTGCACCGTCAGATAGGGCAGAAGACTTTCTGGAGCCACTGTTCGTGTTCCAAACCTCCACAAGTTGTCATCATGGAGCTTCGCCGCATTTTCAATTCAAGTCCACTTTTCCTCTTGGCTCGAGCTGTTCTGCATGTCCATGATGTTGGCCAAACTTTCCCGTTTTCCCTCTTCAGATGTTTTCTTGACCTTCTTTGTCACTCTCATCATGCATTTCTCATGGTCATTTTCAAAAATGTTCCTGTTACCGTTAGATCCGTCCGTGTTTCCATTTCCGTGTCCATTCTCGTTAGTCGTTTCGTTATCCCCTCCCTCTCTTTTTCTTGCTGCTGTTCTTGACGCCGCATCCGCCAATGCATTGCCTCTTGCTTCAATGGTGTCTTGCCTTGTATGTGCCTTTACTTTGATCACTGCCAGTTCCTCTGGCAGCTGCATTGCATCCAACAATTCTGTCACAAGCTGTCCATTCTTGATGGGACTTTGTTTCACACACGGAGGTGGTTTTCCAGTCAGTCTGACAGGTTCCATTTCCAACAGTCCACAGTCATTCTTTCCCTTAGCCCATGCAGGATGTTCCAGGAGATCCTCTCTTTTTAGCCTTCTCAGGTTCCACAAAACTTCTCCATCTCCTCCTCCAATGGCTATGGTGACTGGGTCTGCTTCAGACTGCATTTTTCTCCGGTTGGTCCACCAGCTGTCTTGATGACACCTGACAGAGGTATTTTGTGTTTCTTCAATAGGCTGGATGAAAAGACTGTAAGTTCAGCACCAGTTTCAATAATGTGTTCTTCAAGCAAGGCAGTAGCATAGAGGGTGTTGTCTGTTCTCGCTGGTTGGTAAAGCACAGACACGCCGTCGGCGGTGGCTACTGTGCACACAGGGCATATGAGTGCCTCGTCAGCTGACTCATCCCAGGCATCCCAGTCCTCCATCGCTGGCCTGGTTTTCTTTGTCTTTGGCCTTGTTACCGGAGCAGTCACTCCCTGTGCAGCATCGGATGTAGATGCCCCGTCATTCACTGGTGTGGGTGGGGGTTGGAGAGGTGGGGGTGGTTGAGGTAAGGAGTTGACAGGTGGGGGCGGGGGTGGTGGTGGTGGGGTAGGGAAAGAGTTGACAGGTGGGTAAGGTGGGTAAGGGCTTGTAGCCAGTGGCATTGGTAACAACAATGGGGCAGGAGGTGGTACTGAAGCTATGGCTAGTGGCTGTGGATAGCCATACTGGAGTGGAGCAGTTTGATGATGGTTGGTTGCAGACGTTATTCCTTGTCTTTGTGGATTGTAGAAAGCAGTGGCTGCTGATGGGGCCAGAATGATTTGTTTTGCGTCACCTGCTGGCTGTTGATCAGGTGGGGTGCGGTTTCTTGGCCCATGTGGGGTTCCCATAACAGCAGCATTCTGTCCAATGAAGCTGCCTTTATCAATGTCCACTGCACTTCTCGATGTCTCCACCATGGCATATGGCGCTGTTGAGTCCAAGTCAGGCAGAGTCGGATTGAGGCGGGTGCTTGGTTGCCTGTTGCGCCCCCCGCCCACACTAGGTGTCGGTGTGTATGGGAGGAGTTGGCTCCTCCTCATTGAGTGGGCCTCTGAGACTACTCCTCTTCGCCTCATTCCACTCTGTTCTGGCAACACATCCGCTTCCATGAGTTGTTCCTCCAAATCACGTCTCTCAGTCTCATGTCTGCAAATCCTGTCTCGGATCTCTAATTCCAACTTCTCTAATTTCCTTTGTAATTTTTTCTCAAATTTGCCAAATTGTAATTTCACTGCCATCCAATCTGACAACTTAGTTTTCCTACCAAGACCCATATCTGGATTGTGCTAATATCAATTAATATTAGATTTCAAATTGTACTATGTGTTTCGTGCAGTGACGTGATCCTTTTAAATATATTTTTTTATATTTTTCCGTGATGTGGTAGTGATATAGTGACAACTTTGTACTTTGAAAATTTGGTCAGTAATTCGCCCCTCAATTGTTCACACGTTGTCTTTCTTTTTATTTCACACTCACACCCACACACTCTCGCTCTCTTAGTCCCCACAGAAGAAAAGGAAAGACAACCCCAGACGTATCTCCTTCGGACCCTTTTCATGCAATTTATTGTACCCACAGCCCGAGGCTGCCACTATAAATTCAACACAGATCAGAGATCTCCAGCTTTGTCTCTCTCCTCCCCCCCCACAGCGGAACAACACTCACACTTCGTCCCCACAGAGAAAAGGAAAGACAACACCCTAGACGTATCTCCTTCAGACCCTTTCCATGCAATTTATTGTACCCGCAGCCCGAGGCTGCCACTATAAATTCAACCCAGGTCAGAGATATCTAGCTCTGTCTCTCTCTCCCCTCCACAGCAGAACAACGTGCGCACTCACACACACACATATTCACTCTCCCTCAAGGGCAAGGAAACAAGGGCCAAAAAAAAACAGACTCTCCCGCTCTCAAACCAGACACCTTACCAGTTACTTTACTGTACCCGCAGCCCGCAGCAAGTGTTATCTAGATAAGATAAGTTATATCTAGCTTAGTCCCCTTTCTTTTCCCTTTTCCCCTCCCTTTCAGCTGGACAGTGATAAAACAACAATTACATAAACAATTACATAACCCCTGTTGACCTAGTCAACCAAAACCTAGGTGGTGGGCCTATCCAACTTTCCAATAACTGCAAAACCAAGACACCCAAACTGGTGGTTGTTATTCCGTTTGTTAACACTGTAGCACTAAGTTTAGTCGTCACCAAACAAAGACCGTTGAGAAAACATAAACACCGCACAGCCTCCTATTTTCTCATTGGCACACACCCAGCATCATCGCATGAAACAAACACAACACAGCTTAACATGTATTAATATCACAGCAAAGAAAATAAGTTCCCCAAGTACTTGTACATTTAATCGATTACTTCTTTTAATTCGTTCACAAATCTGTCATACCATTTTAAGTGAACACTTTTCCTCCTCTACATCCAATGACCTATAGACGTCACAGTCATTGATATAGGCATATCAACACTCTTAATGACACAAACTTCAACACTCTCATTAAAATGCAGCTTTTAATTTCTAATTCATCAAATAAATTAGCTTTACTTTGGTTCTTTTTCCCACATAAAGGAGTAAAGACTTTTTGCTTTCACCTGGTCAGAATGTCTTCACTGCATGCAGGGTGCGCGCAATGCAGCAGTGTTTCCCCTCTTGGCAGGCTTCCAGCTGGGATTCAGTCGCGTCAATCAGGGTGCCAAGATGGACTCTTCTTACAGATGTTCAAGATCCAAAATCTGCCCCCGAAGTCTCTTTGAACCCGTTGGATGTTCTCGTCTTTCTTCTCCTTTTGCGAGAAGGGTCACGGCACCAAATGTAGGATTCTCTGGTTGTTGCGTTGTGTTTTAGTTCTAATGGTTGTACTGAAGATGGTCAATAAAGCTTGACGGCGGAATCAGGATCGGCGATTAGATGATGATTTATTGTGGATGGTACAATAATGAATAACAGAACACAGGCTAAGTCTCGAACAGTAAAACTGTGCAGAGTCTAACAGTTGTGGTTGTTATTAGAAGCGGCGGCTGAGCCTTCCGACAGAAGATGCTCCTTGGTCGCTTCCTCGATCCGTCTCAGAGTCAAAACCTAAGACAAAGCCTGTTATACTAAAACATACAAACGAAAATCATGCCAACGTGGCAGATGCCCACAGGTGTACAAAACCAGGCTCTGGCCGGATGGATACCAGCCCGAATGGCCCATGTTATGTCAGATGTTCCTCGGATGTTCCCAAACATCGGCCTCTCTGACCTTCCTGCTGGTGCACAGGCCTAAGGCACAGTTATGTTATGTACAATAGTATGGACCTCTCCCCGTTGTATACTACACACAGAAGTAATATATGAACACATCAGAATACAGTAAGGATACCCCAGAATTCTACACTACTAATATATTAATTAAGCTTAACCAACTTTATTGCAAGCGTTTCTGGCGCCGACAAGAGTGGCGGCATGTCAAGGTAGCTCCGTGTTTTTTTCTTGAATTTCCCCTTCGGGATCAATAAAGTATCTATCTGTCTATCTATTGTAAGGGTCCTATGGGGAGTGGTTCATATTGGGATAGGCAGAAGCACAACTAATATCAATTAGTTAAATAATAATAAGTCATTAACTTTTCTATTACCATATCTTTTGTAAATAAACATTTAACATTTAAATAATGTAAGAAATAACTGTTAATTAGTGCCAACAATACATTTAGTTAACTATTAACACATATTAATACAATATTAGTTAATAGATTTGCTAAAACATTAACATACAGATTTTATGCAAACAACAAATATTTAATTGATGATGAAAAAACTATTAACTTGTGCCAAATAGATATGTTAGTAACAATTAACAAATATTAACAAAGGGTTAGGTAATTACTAGTTTGCTATTTATTATGGCACCTTATTATGGAGTGTTACCTACCGATTTTTTATGTTAACCAAACAACATGTTTGAACATGGAGTTCATGCTAGTTTAGGCTATGAACAGAACAAGAAAATAATCCAATCCATCCTAGTCTATCCAAATAAACTCATGCTGTTTCCCAACCAAGAATTAGCATGGACATTTTAGGCTAAGGGAATCTGTAATGTTTTGCAATTAGGCTAGCCTACTAGCGCACTGCTCGCCTGTTCGGCAGTTTTTTTGAGCAGAAGAGAATAGTGAACAGACAGCGATTTTTTGCAGGAAGTCGTTGTTAAGCCTACTGCTGGTAGACAAAGCAGAAAATAGTCCAGAGCCTATAATAGGTTAGGTCTGCATCCACATTTGTTTGCATGCACGCTGAGAGCATGCATTTAAATGTGTTAATAAGCTAGAGAAAAGTCATTTCGCTTGTAATGTTGGGAGGTGATCCACAAAAGCCTATATGGTCGGAATAATGGGATGTCGGAACAGAGATTTTTTTTTTTTCGAAACAAAGGGATGTCGAACTAGTGGACTGTAGGACCAAAGGAAATGTTTCAGGCTATTGAGAGGCCAGAACAAAGGAGCGGCGGAGAAATGGCATGGCACCGCATATACCAGGCCAAGCTCTGTAGTGCTTGATCAACGAAAAATACTGTCTCCACGGCTTATTTGATGTGTTTTAATGCAGAAAAACACTCTGGGGTCAATTTGCGTTGGAATTACACTTTAATCTTAGGAGGATATTTTGCAGTTTGTATTAGGTTCTACTGCATTCTATTACTATGAATATATGAAGATAGATAATATTTCTACTTCCTAATCATAACCAGTTCATTAATATTCCTACTGCTAATTGTAACCATTTCTCTTCTTTTAGTGCTGCGACAGTTTGATGACATCTGTATGAAATCTGAAAGACATTATTTTGGCAACCACAAAACAGAGATTGATGATGTTCGCCCCAAATTCCTCAACACTGTCCTTTACTACTCTCTGAGATGTCAGGATGATGAACTGCCATACCTTCTAGAGAAATTTCATGATGTCCTACAGAGCATAAACAAGAGACACATTTTTGATCTACAGACCAAACAGGAGGAAAAAGTTCAGTGTGACTTTGTAAGTAAATTACTAAACGTTTTAATGTATTGATAGCTCTGAAATGACATGTAACACCCACCAATGTAATAACTTCCCACCAACGTAATACACATCTGCACATTTTAAATGTAATTCTGGCAATTTAAATAATTTCCCACCAACATAATAACTGTTGCCAACAGCGAACGTAATAACCCAATTTCCCACCAACGTAATAATTATTATGTTTGCAGGAAGTTTTTATGTTGGTGGGAAGTTAAAAAAGTTATTACACTAATGTAAATCACTGATTTAGTGATATTTTATCTTTTATCAGTTGTAAGGGTACTACTTGTCAAAATTGTCACCATGTAAAGTTTAACTATCTCATGACCATAAAACACACAATAGGAGCAATTTTAGCAACACCGTATTTTGGGTGGCCCACGACAACCCAGTGGTTTCCCTGTCTGGCCCACTTGGTAATGAAGGTGAATAGCCCAGCTCTAGGAGCAGGTAATAATTGGAGAGAAATTGTTATAACCTCTAAATTTGAGGTTGCAGTTAACGCTGGTCAGATGCATTTTGTCTACACAAGCTGTCATTTACACAACATTTTCAAGTGATTTTAATCCATTTCAAGGACATGGCTTTAACTTTTTATATGTAGGCATACAACCCAAAAACAGAAAAAGTTGGGACATTGTGTAAAATGCAAATAAAAACAGAATGTGATAGTATAGACGTCTTCTAAACCTATATTTAGCAGCAAAAAGGACATAGACAACATTTTAAATGTTGGAAATGAACATTTGGACTATTTCATGGAAAATATATGTTAATTTTGAATTTGATGCCAGTTTCCATGTTTCAAAAAAGTTGGGAAGGGAGCATTTTTACCACTGTGCTGCTTCACCTCTTCATTTAAAGGGACACCAGGCAAGCCTGATGCTTTTTCTCTACGAAACTCCCCCTCGCTCAGTCTGAAGCTCTTTTCCTTTTCTTTGCATCTTCCGTCAAGGGTTTTGCTGCTTCTTCGCTGGCTCTGCCATTATACACACGTTGGCAACAATCGCTAGCGTTTCGTTAGCCTGCCTCTGTGCTGTGGATGCAGGATGTAAACTGATCCTGCTTTGGTCGGCGGGTACGATACACTGAACTTGCAAGCGGGATATTCCTCCTACAGGCAGTAGGGGCGGGCGAGAGAGTCTTCATTCACCATATACCATATACCGACTTACGAAGATGAGTAATTAACATGAAAACGTTGCCTGGTGTCCCTTTAACAAAATTCTGTAAATGTTTAGGAACTGAGGAGATCATTTGCTAGAGTTATGAGAATGAAATGTTGTCCCATTACTCCCCAATATAAGATTTCAGTTGCTCAACAGTATGGGGTATTCTTAGTCATGTTTTCCATTCCATTATGCACCTAATTTGACCATTCTGGACTAGGGCTTTGACTTTTGCCCAAAAATCACTAGCAAATTAAGCTAACGTTAGCCTACTTTGTTTACAATATTTCCAGGCTTCAACCAGTGCTGCTTTTCATTCAGACTTATCTGCACATTTATTTATTTGAGTGTTTTTCACTCAATAGCCTTGCTAATGAGCTCACAATTTTACTTCACCAGGCGTGAAAAAAACCTCGGAATCTGAATTGAAAACAACGTTTACAACCAAATACATTTATAGAAATGATCTCCATAGGCTACAGGTTCGAATATTAAGAGATCCCTAAAATTCGTTCGAATATCTTTAATTTTTAAAATAATCGAATTATATTCGAATAACGAAGTTCGGAGTCAAAGCCCTATTCTGGACTGCAGACAGGCCATCTTAGCACCTGGACTCTTCCTCTATGGAGAAATACTATTTAAATATGTGCAGAATTCATTTTGCCATTGATTTCCTGAAATATTCAAGATCCTACCTGGAAAAGACATTGTCCGGATGGCAGTATATGTTGCTCAAAACCTGTATACATCATTCAGAATTGATTGTGCTTTGCCAAATGTGCAAGCGCTCCTTCACACCATCATAGATGTTGGGTTTCGAACTGAGCACTAAAACAAGTTGGATAGGTTTGATACTTGGATAGGCCCTCTCCTCTTTAGCCCAGATGAGTCCAAAAGGAATGGCACATTTTGATTGGTCTAACCACAGGGCCTTGTTCCATGTTACCTCAGTCCATTTTAAACAAGCTCAGGCCCAGATAAGACGGTGGTATTTTCTGTATCATGTCTCAATACAATTTTAGCTGTTACTATTTTGGCTGCAGTTTTAGAATTAAGTATCAAACTATGCACATAGACAGATAGATAAATAGATGGATAGATCCCCAAGGGGAAATTCAAGAGGGTTTGCCTGAGCCCATACAACGACGGGTCAGGAAACAGGTCTGGTGTTGATGCAGTGCCATCTGAGGTCCAAAAGACCACAGCCATCCTATTTGTTTTTCAGCTCTTTCCCTTGTTTCCAAAGATTTCTCTGGATTCTCTGAATGTTTTAATAATATTATGTCCTGTAGATGATGAACTCCCCAAATATTTCACAATTTCATGTTAAGAAGCATTAAAATGACATTGTTTCATCATTTGTGCACACAGGTTTACACAGAGTGATGAATACACCTACATCTTTACTTCTAAGAGACCCTGCCTCTCTGGGATGCTCTTTTTCATACCCAATCGTGTTGCCAGTTATCCTAATTAGTTGTGAAACATTCCTTCTTTTGTTTTCTTTATCATTACACAACCTTTCCAGCATTTTGTTACCCCGGTCCCAACTTTTTTTGAAACATGTTGCTGGTATCAAATTCAAAATGAACATATATTTTCCATGAAATAGTCGAATTTGTCATTGTCAACATTTGATATGTTGTCTGTGTCCTTTTTGCAACTAAATATGAGTTTAAGTGATTTGCAGATTATAACAGTCTGTTTTTATTCACATTTTACACAACGTCCCAACTTTTTCTGGTGTGGGGTTGTACATGAGGATGTATCCTATTTGCATGACATTAAATATAGCCTACAGTACTGGATAGATTTTTAATTGTGAACTATGTCAGAAATAATCAGGGTTTGAGGATTTGACCATTCACAAACACAATGAATCTCGATCTCATAAGCAAGGTAAGACAGGATACAGAGCCTACACTCTCGCTGTGAAATGGGTGCAGCATTAGGAATAACGTATGATGGGTGTCGATCAGAACTCAAAGAGTAAATGAAAACCAATCTGGAACTTTACTTGAGGTATTGGGAGGTAAGGTCACACTATTTGGTATGAAACCTTTAGTATTTAGGTATAAATGTGTATATGCGTGATTACGAATGGATGTGTGTGGTTTGAAATGAGAATAAACAAGAAATAACATTTCCATTCATTTCCCATAAATTTGTACCTTCCTTACATTAGTACTTGTGAAACTCACATTTCTATACCATACAATCTCCTAACGATTTAACCATATTTAAATGGGAAATGTAATACAATTACCTTAATTGCATTAACATTAAAAGTGCTGGGGGAAATATTTTCAACAACGTCACATCTAGGCTAATTATGAACATGCCACGTCTTTGCACATGGTATAAATCGCCAGAAACATGTGTAATAAAGCCAAATAATATCACATACATACAGTACCCTTCAGAATTATTGGCACCCCATGCTAAAGTTGACTAAAATCTGGTATAAAAAATAATCTGTTGGTGATTTATTGTAATCTCACAATGAAAACAAATAGAAAAATACAAGCTTGAAGGGAAGCAAATTTGTTTTGAGAAAAAGGAAAATATCAAAGAAATAAATATTTTTAACAAAAACACATTGCTCACAATTATTGGCACCCCTGCGTATAATACCTTCTTAAGCCTCCCTTTTCCAATAAAACAGCTTGTAATATTCACCTATGACACCCCATAGATTAGGAGAATACAAAGCAAGAGATTTAAGACTGTTGGTCTTTACAAAATCTCCCCAGATCGTCCTGATTCCTAGGGCCACACTTGTGCATTCTCCTCTTTGACTCACCCCACTGTTTTTCTATGGAGTTTAAATCAGGGGACTGAGATGGCAATGGCCGAAGCTTGATTTTGCGTTCAGTAAACCATATTTGTTTTGATCTGGACGTTTGTTGTGGTTCATTGACCTGATGAATGATCCAATCATGACCAATGTTTAGCATCTTGGCAGATTTCCTTTAAAAATGTTCAGGTTTTTCATGTTGTTCGTGATACCATGACACCTTAATTAGATTCCCAAGGCCTTTGGGAATAAAAACAGCCCCACAATAGCACAGCCTCTCCACCATAATTCTCATTAGGTATGGGGTTCTTTTCAGTATAGTCATTCTTCTATGTACGCCAAACACACCTAAAGTGCTCCTAGCCAAAGGGAGCAATGTTCATGTCATCTGACAATAGACCACACTTCCAGACAAAGTCACTGTACCATTCAGTAACTCCTGCCGTTTACATTGGTAATTAAGTGACTGGACAGGCGTTTACCTAGCATGCCCTCTAAATAAGCTATTAGCAGTGAGGACACTTTTGAAGATTGTTTGGGGGACTTGGTGACCCCAAGATCACACCTTCGTCTGTAACTCTCCAGTAGTGGTCCTTATGGAATTTTTTGGAATCTTACCATCCTCCATTCTGTACGTGGGGGCGAGATAACCATGGGTCTTTGTCCAAGCATGTTTGTTACATTTCCAGTTGATTAACTTTTAATCATTGTTTTAACTGTAAATATAGGCATTTTCAACAAAGTACCTATTTATAGACATTCACTGACTTACAAATGTCAACACACTTTCTTTTTATTTAAATTTAGTGTATTCTCTTGTCTTTCTGATGTTGAAAAATGACAAGAGGATTTAGCCTCTGTGTCAGTTTATTTTCATACCTAGTGAAAAACAAAGTAATGAACTACCTCTGAAAGTTCACTTTAATTAACTTAAGGGCAATTCCATGCAAAGGTCATCCTTACCATGGAAAAAAAGTTGTGCATACGCAAATAGAACTGTTGTTAAAATCTTCATTTAGGTCTATATTTTATTGTTTGTAACTGATCTGATTGAATTTGATGGAGAATGACACTCTTTTTACATCATAAATATGGTGTGCAACCATACAGAAACAACATTTTTCACATGGTAATATTATACATATTTAAAAAGTGGATAAATGGACCCAAGGTTCAAACAAATTGTGTCATTTGACAAATTCCAGATTGACAAGGGAATGGTAGAGCAATGTCTATGCTCAGCTTGCCTTTAAGAGCACAACTCCTTACATTTGTAAGGCTTTTGTTTTTAAGTCAGCAAGTTCCATGGCCATGTCACATCCATAACGTTTTATAGGAAAAGTTTATGCTACACATACAGTGTTGATGCGACAATGTCCATAGTGTCTGTGCAAAGCTGATTTATATTAATGTAAAGTGTGATGACCAAATTGTGCCCCTTTCTTACTTTTAAAACCTTTAATGGTGCGTTATAATTTACAAGACTGGGGACTTTATTATACCTCAAAGCCGATAAAACGTCTGTTCTGGTGGCATGTCAGTTTCAACGCATTTCAACTTAGTGTTTACAATTGATATTTTAAAGATTATTAGGTTGATCAAAACCACAGGGAGGCCTTGCCTAACCATTAGCAAAAAAAACATAATATTAAAATACCTCCAGTGATTAGCCTAGCCATAGCCTATTTTCAAGTGGCCTAATAACAAAAATCTGAGCGATTATCTTCCTGTAACTGTCATACTGTTGTTGTACAGTAACTGGATTATCGTGTTAGCTGGTGAAGATGGCTGACTTTGCAGCTGGAGATAACATAGCAACCTCCTTCTGTTGCAGATCTGTTCAGCCTGCCGTTCACGTCTGCTTAACACAGTTTAATTTTAAATGTGACGCGATATGACAGCATTTGAAGTGTCAGGTCCTCTGTAGCTAATACCCACAGAGTAACATGAGTAAGGACAGCAATAAACTAGATGTACCGCATAGTGGTACAAAATATAGATCAATACTCTCATATCATGAGAATTAAACAAGTTAGATTTGAACACCATGGCTGTGAACTACAAAGTATTGCTGGTATAAATATCACATAGTTCCATTTCAGTGTCATCTATAAGCCCATACAAACCCATGGCGTGATACTGAATTGAAGTGTGTGGCAAGGCTGGGATGATACTGTGTACAGTTGAACTGCATGGAAGTGATGGTGAGACAGTACCACTGGGGTTGAAGATGCAAAGACTTAGATAAATGGCTTTGTCAGTTGTATGTTTGTCAAATGTTTATATATATTTTTCAAATTGTGTGCATCTTTAGCCTGGAAAATCCAGACTCTGGTAATCTAGAAAGATTAAGGGTCTGGCCACGAACAATGTAATGGCACCACGGCACCAAGCATGCATTTGAAAATCTCACTGTACTCGCACGCAATTGGATAACACGAGACCAAAGTTTACTCTGAATGATTCCGGAATTTAACAAAATTGGATAACACTTTATTATTACGTGTGCTTGCAAAGCAGCACACTTATTGTTCTTAAATTTTATTATTATTCCCGTCTCCCTAATTTTTGGCCAGCTCCTGCGCCTAGGCCCTTGAGACAGAGACACCATTCCAACTTTAAAACGTCCGGACTTGCTCGAGAAGATGGCGTCATGCGGCGTTATCGTTCCTCCGCCATATCGGACTTAATAGAAAGCGAAACAACATTTTCACAGGTCACAAATTTGGTCCGAACTTCACAAAACTTGACGTACATGATCCTTGGACCAAGCCTCACAAAAGTTACTAGAAGGATTTTTGATTTTTGGAAGCGTTTGCCCGTCACAGCCAAACGAAATCGGTGGCGTAGCTGCCAAACAGGAAGTCGTCATTATCTCAGGAACGCTTTCACATATCGAAACCAAACTTTGTACATGAACTCAGGACCCCAATGTGAAGATGCACAAGATCTGAAAAAAAAAAGAAATACTTAAAATTTCAGATTAATTGGCATAGCCATTTATGTACAGTATGCCTATGCTTTACCAGCCCCAGTAGTCTGAGCGAATTAGCCTAGAAAAGGGTCAAAGGTGGAAGTAAATACAGCAAAAGCATATTTGGTATCATTTGAATCGTAATTTTCTGTAGATGAAGAATTTGTGGTGCCTACAGCGCAGATTTGTACCGAAAAAAATATATAGGGCTTTGAATGGAGCATGGCACAATGAATTTTGGGCCAAAACGTATGTTAGTACAATTTGATATTAGCTGATATCTCTTAAGCCAATTGAAAGATATTCATCAAACTTGGTCTACTTACCCACTATAAGTTGTCAAAGAGCTGGCAAGACAATTTATGTCTTGAGGTCAAAGGTCAAGGTTACAAGGGGTCACACAAATAACTCACATGCAGTATTTGGTTCATATCTCCAAAGCAGACTGATGGATCTTCATTAACTCTAGTACATTTATTGTATATACAAGTTAGATGAACTTAGGGACTCAGGGCCATGGGGTCAAAGGTTAAGGTCAGTTTCATCCCCTGACATACAAGGTTATAGACGGTGGAGACATGCTAATCAACATGCCATGTTCAATTGAATTACTGTAAATATAGCCATTTTTTATGTTAACTTATGTTTATTTAACATAGACTTGGTTGTTTTTTGACATGAGGAGTCCCTATCTACAGCACAATGAGTTTAATATCCCTCCTTTGTATATAAGAATCAAGAATCTGATTGCGATTACTGTAGGCAAATGTGCTTAGCAGTAAATAACAGTGAAATACTACCACTAGCATAGTCATGACCTGACCAATATCTCTTTCAATATTGCCCATGCAGTCCTTTCCACAGTACAAGCAGTGCTACTTTCAGCTGTAAATTATAGCTTTCTGTGCTGTTGTGACTTTCCATAAGTTAGTATGACTGTTAACTGTGGCCCTTGCTATTTTTCCCTTAATGGACAAGGTGTTGTCCACTTTCTCCTGGCAATTTCTGTGACCCTGAAGACTAGCATTGTCTTCCCTATTTGATGTCAGTAATGTCCGTTGTTATCTGTTCAGTTGAAGTTACGGGTGGGCAAAAAATACTATCTAAATCTAAGATTTTGACGGTAGATATCAATAATATAATTAAATACGAATTTGTCAATCTCTTAAAAATGGGATTTAATTGTATTGTATTGTTACAAGCCACCTTATAATTTCTTACAAAGCACATTAAGGGACACAAAGTATTAGCATACTTTGCATAAGCATTTTCTAAATTTTGTTTCTAAAAGATGAGACTGTTGTAAGAAGCAATATTTTCCCCTGGGATGAATATCAGTATTTAGTTGTGCTCAGTACTGTCTTGATTCATTATTTTCCATTTCACTGCAATGGATGATGAGACAGCACTTGAAGAGGAACCTGGCATATGCGCAGATCTTTGCGTCATCTGCCAATGTGGAGGTGAGCTGTCATCTTGTAGCACTGGCTTGCAAAAGCTGATTTACTATAGGCATAGCATTGCTATAGGCACCAACACATTTTTAAAGGGGTTGTTCAGGATTTTAGACAAAGGACCTCATTTCCAAGTTAGCATGTGTGATATTTATCAGTGGAGACCGTTTTCAACACGTTTCATCCAGTCCTAGTTGCAGAGTTCGCAGGTGCTAAGCTAGCGCAAGTCATCAGTATGTGTTAGCCTGCCACTAAAAACAGCCTTACCCACTCCACAGTACACCCAGGCAAATACATTATAATGGCAAACAAATAAATTATAACAAAAGACTGTCGATGTAAATGTCTGTGTTGATAGTTTTATTTCTAACATTATTCTATCCTTGCATTTCAATGATTGCATAACATTTTGAGGGACTAGTTTCTTAGCAGTGGTTAGTAGTACTGTGCCGAAAAGTAAACAGAGAAGCGCACTCCAATCAGGATACTGTCGTGGAAAATGTCTACCCTGGAAATCCAGAGTTCTCACGAGAGCACAATGGAATGAGCAATGATGCACGTTACTTTTACCCCTTGCATCCCGGGAACCAATCAAATCGGCGTATCTGATATATGCGGGCCAGAGGCGAGCTAAACTGATGACGACAGTGCTGCAACGTTGGAGGTCAGTAAACATTGGTCATAGTGTTATCCAATTGTGTCGAAGTCCGGAATCATTCAGAGTAAACATTGGTCTAGTGTTATCCAATTGCGTGCAGTGAGATTTCTTTCTAGATTACCAGGGTCTGGATTTTCCAGGCTAGAAAATGTCCACTTCCAAATCCAATTGTCCAATTAACAATTACCACTTGACTATTTAGTAATTTAGCATTCTGGAACAAGGCGTCCGAAGGAGACAATGTAGATAGAAGATTTTCCGAAGACTGTTGATCTTTATTCACCGTATTGCAATGATAGTACAGCCCAACCAAAGTCCAGACCAACCATCAAAGCAATAGGGAGGAGATGTCATCAGCTGGGGCCCCCGACAAGATCTCCCCTACGGATGGCTATACACTATATTTTATACTCCTCAGCCCTTGAGAAGTGCCACCCTCTCACGCCATCTCCATCAACACCCTTCACCAATCAGTACCAAGCAGGGTCGCTTACATTCGTGGAAACCATCCCCATCATGCATAAAACTATATGCAAAACATGTAATGCATAGGTTACATATGTAGAATAGTGTAACCCTACGTTTTTCTGGTTCCTTCCAGTTTGGTGGCCTTCTTATCTTATTCTCTTCCTAGCTAGACAGGCCCCAACTCATGAGGCACAGTGGCCTTCTCATCCCTGTCCTGTCCAGTCCTCACCAGCTTGATAACACCCCCTCTCCCTTAACCATGCAAGGAGGAGATCCTCTCATCCTGGTACCTCCAGTACTTTTCCACTCACCCGACTCCTCTGACAGTTGGTCTAGCCCCCTTGGGGATCAATAAAGTATCTATCTATCTATCTATCTATCTATCTATCTATCTATCTATCTAGCCTACATAAGATACAATGACCTCACACTGCTCACAGCAAATGCAGTGGCATTAAGACTTATGACACTCATGACTACATTCTTCTAAAACATGAAAACCCATGCAATAGTATAAACCTTTATGAAATCCATGATTACATCCCTTCACATCCTGAAAACCCACCATAATCCCTAGTAGATGTAGAGTATTTATGAACTGAAACAGTTAGATGTTTGCATTTTAAAACAGCAAATTATTTTGATTTCCCCTGGTTTCAGAGAGGCTACTACTACAATACTAAAATAAGGTGGAGGTTGAAACAACTGTTTTTATACAGAAAATAAAGTTTGTTTTGCTTTAATAAATGTCTTAATGTTTTTTAATGTCAATTCAGATAGTTGATTCTATGCCTCAACCACCTATAGACTCATGACCTTTAACCTCTACCTGTGACCCCATGATCTTTAATGCCTTATCAGTTAATTTAGGCTTAATTAACTGTGTTGGGTTTAATGAGGATCCTTCAATCTGCTTGAGAGGTATAAAACAAACATTGCATTTCAAGTATGACCTCACGTGACCTTGACCTTTGACCCCAAGACATTAAACACCTACTAATTTCATCAAGAACTTATGGTGAGTAAGTACACCAAGTTTGGTAAAGATCCTTACCAGTATGGGAGATATCAGCTAATATCTATATGTGATAATATGCGATTTTGGCCCAATAATCATTATACCATGGTCCATTCAAAGCTGTATATCTTCTTTCTGGTACAAATCTGCACTGTAGGCACCTGAAATTCTTAATCTACACGAAATTACGGTTCGATTGATACCAAATATCCTTTTGCTGTATTTACTTCCACCTTCAACCCTAATTCGCTCAGACTACAGCCATCGAATCCTGTTTCTCCACCATTTCCACACTGTTCAGCTTCAGACACTATCATTACAGCCTTGCCATGCACTTCAATTCAGTATCATGCCATGGGTGTTTATGGAATTACAGATGACTCTGAAGTGGAACCATGTGATGTCTATACCAGCAATACTTTGCAGTACACTGTAATGGTGTTCAAAAATAACTTGCCTAATTATCATTATATGAGAGTATTATTCTAAATGTTACAAGTACAAAAGTTGAAGGGAGATTATTATTGTAATTTTTACATGTACATAAGTATGCAAATTAATATATTTAGGGAAGATTACTGTATGTAATATTAAGTTGTTTTGTGGTGTTTAAAGACTTGAAATGCATTCTGGGTAGACAGCGGCCATTTCACACTTTTAATGTTAATGCAATACACTAGGTGGCACTGTGACCAACGTGAGAAGGCACATTGTTTTATTTCTGGGGTAATGAGTTTGCATTGTGGCTGTTCATGACTGCAATATCAGTAGCCTACGACGGGAATACAGTTTGTGAAGGTGTGCGTTGATGAACCAAGTAAGTTAGACGTGAACCTTTTAATTACGTAGCCTACCAGTTGTAGGCCTAGGCTACTTGAATGAAGAGTTTAATGAATGCCAACGAGGAACTGAATGTTAGCATATGTTTACTTTGTTTTTAGACTGCTAGCTAAGTCTGCCAACGAACTTTTGAGTCTGTCTCAAATGGTGTACTTACGTGAGTACACTTTTGTGTAGTACACTATGTGCACTGTGTGCTTACTGGCGGAGTGCGCAAATTTTAACAAAATAGTATTGTCTCATATCAAACACTAACTCCGTGCACTTCACGGAAATGACGATCGCAAACATTTTAACATAACTTTATTGGCGTCCTCAACACGACAGTGACATGGTCATACTGTGTCAAAACATGAACCGTTTATGTTATAACTTGCTTGTACCTCCGTATAGTCTGTTTTCCACTGCTGCTGCTTCAGCTTTCTCAACCGCGATTTCCACTTGTTTGAAAACGCTCCCTCCCCTTCCGCTATTTGGCCAAGATGGCGTCCGTTAAGGGCGAAAAGTGTCCAGCGTTGCACACAAGGGGGCAGGCGAATTCCCGGAAGTAGAAGAATCGACGTAGGCTGGAGGGACCACCTCTCTGCTAATTCCCATAGAAGTCTATTCATTCTAGGATTTTTTTGAAATACCATAACTTCATATAACATATATCCTGTGCCGATATTGTAGCTTCTGTGTAATCTACATAAACACTACAAAGGCAAAACAGACTCCATCACCTCGTCCGTAACGTTGGTTACCTGTAAGAAGAATGGTTAGCTTGTTCGGTTGGAGGGAAGCTAGCTTTGACGTAATCTCTCTTTCGCGCCGTAGGGAGATAACCGTATTGTTTGGATAAGAAGCTCAGTCCACCTTACTGTCTGACAGTAACTCATAAGCAAAACCTAGCATACACGACCGTATGTTAAGGTAAAGCATTACACAGAGGCAACCTTATAATAATAAAAAAGTAAACCTAATTTTTTTAAAAACGGCACTAATCATTTCAGAGGTTTTCGATGGATTGACCGTAGGTCGGAAAAGTGGAAAGAAGATTAGCTTCAAGGCTATAACTTTTTTGTTTTGTTTTAGCATGACTGTTTTTGAAGATGATCATGTATGGTAGCTTCAACATTAACACGACTTGGTGAGGATGATATTGATAATAATACATAAATAAATGTTTAACTTTGATGACTTTGAAGGCGAAAGAAGTGTGAGAAGAATTTCTGTGTATCTATCATATGAGTTACAAGATTCAGTTCGATGGCTAACGTCACGAAGTTAAGTGTGAGTCTGCGCAGTACTGGGGGGACCAACTGAAAAATCGTTCTATTTGACTTAGTGCCCTCCCATTGAAAACGACGGAGTCTGTTCGTCCATTTCTTTTACTGTCTATGGTTGCACACTCAGCTTTTTGACCGTTATGAGTGCACCATCCGGGAACTTGCAGCGCCCTTCGTGTCGTTGGAATTGTCAGTGTGAACACCCTCATGCACTCAAATTAGGTATTGTAAGTGCAGAAGTACGCGATTTGAGACAGAGTCTAAGTCTTTATTTTCCACTATGTTTTTGATATTATCTAGTATGATAGTCAGTATAGCGGTGAAAATTGACATCACGGTTATGATTAATTTAGTATGTTTTTATCTCCTGAGTGGGCATTGCTTTTTGTGGCATTTCACCAGAGTGTTAAAGCGGAGCTAGTAATCAAGGATCTTTGATTTCACATTGCAATGTTGTGAAATTAGCCTGGAAAATCCAGACCCTGATAATCTATTTTGAAATGTGTCTACAGGAGCTTCCAATCAAAGATTCTAGAACAGCGCTCTAGAATCTTTGCTTCCAATCGCGAGGGAACAATTTTGCATGGTAGGCATTACTAAGGGATGCAGCCTAACATCACCAACAACAACCAAAACTAGCCTACTCATTGTCAACATGTACATTAAATGTAACGTTGTTAAATGCTCTCCTCTTTGCAAACGTAGGCATAGACATATGGTGACAGATTAATTTAATAATGTTGCTGTGTGAATCAAACGCGAATGAAGTGGCCACTTTTTAATGGGACCCACTGTATGGAAGTAGGCTAAGTAAAATAGACATGTTTCAAATAAGATAAAGTTAATTAGAATTCTAGGATATGCCCGCTTGACAACGGCAGAGATAGAACTGGCCTTTGGCCATAGCAACCATCCATTTAGAACAACTGGCCTTCATAACAACCAAAGATCTTAGCTGTGATTCATGTACAGTATGCATGCAATGTGATGCAAAGTATAGAAAGGTGATGAAATATACAGAGACAGGTCAAGAAATATAGTGCAATGTAGACAGTAGTATACAGTTGATTTACAGAAGGTGGTTTAGAGTAATATGAAATAAATATGTGCAGTAATTAGCAGTTACCTTATACAATAAGTAGAATAATGTATGTAGATGTAGCAGTAAAATTATAATAGTAGAAAGAATAATATAGATATATGCAGTGTATTAACAGAATATAATAAAACAGAATAAATATGGATATTCAATATGACAAATATATAACAGATATGTACATAACATACAGCTATGTGCAGTGTGGTAACAGTGTCATTGTAGTGCAGAAACAACATTATAAGAGTAGTAAGAATAAGTCTATGTGCAGGATGAATAGTATGAAGATCAGTAGAATAACTATGTATAAATGATTAAAAAAATAATTACAGTAGGCCTATGTACATTTGTAAATAAATAGAACACTATGGGTGAAAGGGATAAATTAATCTCATTTAATCGTAAAAGTAAATTGCATTAAATTAAATTGCAATTAAAAATCTTTCCAGTAGGCTATAATGTCACGCAAAAAGTATACAACCAAAGCTGAGCTTGATAAACTAGAACGTCTAAAGAACCAGAACTTGAGTGTAGTTTTTTGCTGGGTCCCAGGCCATGTTGGTCTGAGGGGAAATGAAAAAGCGGACAGTGCTGGCCCTCAATGAAGAAGTCACAGAATGTCAAATCCCTGCCCCAGACCTTAAACCTATATTGAACTCTTACATCACAGATAAGTGGCAATCTGAATGGGATTAATGTACCATCAACAAGCAAGGAATGTGAATTTTGGCACGTTTTCATGATCCACTGGGTCGTTATGGGCCACTCAAAATAGTTGTTATGGTGTTGCTAAAATTACTCCTATTGTGGCTATTAGAGACATGCGTTCATGAGTATCCAGCTACATTTAATGTAAAGTAAAATACATTCACACACAAAAAAAAACATCACTAATGTTGTGGACATTCCTTTATTCTGAGATACATCAATAGGGTCTCAAAACAATCCCAAACAGACATAAGGTCTTTATAGAGCAAATCCATATAGATTATTTGTCAAATAAACCATTAAAACAGAATTAGGGGATAGAATATATAACATTCACACTCATAGCTCATCTTTTTACAATCAATCAGTGAAAAAGTATCCTGACAAACAAGTAGCATTTTAATGCCTTGGTCATATTTCATAATTTCAATTCTTCTGTAGGTTACCTGATAGCCCAGTTTGAGAGGCGCAAGACGATGACTAAGATAGTAGTTGATAATAGTTGAATAGCCCTCTCCTAGACCTTTTGAGATATTGCCACTGCTCCAACACTGAAAGGCACTGTTAGAATGCTTGGATCAAGCCAGGTTCAGCATAGCATATTCCACTGCTCCAACACTGAAAGGCACTGTTAGAGTGCAGGCCAGGTTCAGCATAGCATATTCCACTGTCTGCTCACGTTGGTGACCGCACCAGTGCAAGCACACTTAGCAGTTCCCACCGGAAATGCAGTCTAGTTATTATTATAACCTTTATTTAACCAGGTTAGTCTCATTGAGATATAACATCTCTTTTTCAAGAGAGACCTGGCCAAGATAGCAGAACAAATAGTTACATATTACAATCACAAAACAAACACAAAAGAGGCAAAGACAACTCAAGTGCATTCCAGATAAATAAAAATGCCATTAATTAAAACATTTGCACTGGATGGACTCATGTTCTATGGCTTTAACAACACCTTTAAAATCATTTAAGGAAATTAGACACTGCAGTTTGAGTGTTTTCTGTAGTTCAATGATTACTGACCCAATTCTGTACAATCAATGTTTACTGACCTCCAACGTTGCAGCGCTGTCGTCATCAGTTTAGCTCGCCTCTGGGCTGCCTATATCAGATACGCCGATTTGATTGGTTCCACAGGATGCAAGGGGTAAAAGTAACGTGCATCATTGCTCATTGCCAGAGTGTCTCGCAGAGACAATTCCATTGTACTCTCATGAGAACTCTGGATTTCCAGGGTAGTGTATCTTCACATTGGAATCCCGAGTTCATGTACAAAGTTTGGTTTCGATTCGTGAAAGCTTTCCTGAAATATGAACCACTTCCTGTTTGCCGTCTACACTGGCAAATTTGTTTGGCTGTGACGGGCAAATGCTTCTGAAAATCAAAAATCCTTCTAGTAACTTTTGTATGGCTTGGTCCAAGGATCATGTACGTCAAGTTTCGTGAAGTTCAGACCAAATTTGTGACCTGTGAAAATTTAGTTTCGCTTTCTATTAAGTCCAATATGGCGGAAGAACGACAAGGCCCCATGGCGCCATCTTCTCTAGCAACTTACACTGGTACTGACCGGACGTTTTAAAGTTGGAATGGTGTCTCTATGTCAAAGGCCCTAGAGGCAGCTGGCCAAAAATTAGGGACCAGGGAAAAATAATAATAAATATAGCTGCAAAGCAGCAATGATGGGGCCAAGCAGGTTGCAGATAATTGAGCTGCTGAGATGGCAGATAAATTTGACATTGCCAAGGTCTCTGCTGCATCGCCTGCCAATTGCTTAAAGGTCTCTACTGCACCACTTGCCCATTGCCCAGGGTCTCTCAACTGCACTGCCTACCCAGGGTACCTCCACCATGCTGTCTGTCCATTGCCCAAGCCTTTGAATGTTTTAACATTGGCTTGTTGGTGGCGCTACAGGTAAAGTATTGTAAATTGGTGAGTGGGGCCTAACCTTTTGCCCCAATCCACCGAGCCAGTTTCAGCTTGATAGCTGAATAGCGCTAACCTGACAATAGCCAGATGAATTTCGCTCCACCTAGCTCCACTCATCCATCTGGAACCGATCCATTGAAGTGTTGCTTCAGAAGGCTGGGCCTAATCAAAAAATGCTTGCATATGATTGAATAAGCCACTTGTCCGTTATCTATTGACGTCAATGACGTGCTACTTCAACCACTCACATCGAAGCCAACCCGTGACGCTAATAACAGTCTCACAGTCGCTTCTACGCTATGTCACATCTATGAAACTCCCGCCCTGCGTCCTGATTGGCTGAACCATAACGTTGGTTGCAGAAATCACTCTCAATGGAAGAGGTCCCAGTTGGATGTGAGTGAAGCTAGGCGGAGCTAAGCGGAACGACATTCATCTGGCTATTGTCAGGTTAGAATAGCGCCGCCCTAGTGGCCAAACGTCACTAAATGTACTGTGCGTCCTCAGGATGTGGTCACAGGTCAATGTACCAAGTTTGGTGTAGATACGAGAAAGTGTTGCTAATTATAGTGCCCCTTGTGGTCAATTGTGACTAAATTTATTGTGTGTCCTCAGGATGTGGTCCCGAGTCTACGTACCAAGTTTGGTGTCGATACGAGAAAGTGTGTCTAATTATAGCGCCCCTTGTGGTCAACAATGACTAAATTTATTGTGCGTCCTTAAGATGTGGTCCCGAGTCCATGAAACAAGTTTGCTTTCGATATCTGAAAGCCTTGCCGAGATATTAGCTCATTTCCTGTAACTTTAGCACTCCCATAGTGGTCAAAAGATTTTTTTTGTGTCCTCAAGACGGTGTCCCAAGTCCATGTACCAAATTTGGTGTCGATACAAGAAAGTGTTGCAAATTATAGCGCCCCTTGTGGTCATCGGTCACTTCATTTATTGTGTGTCCTCAGGATGTGGTCTCAAGTCCATGAAACAAGTTTGCTTTCGATATCTGAAAGCCTTGCCGAGATATTAGCTCATTTCCTGTAACTTTAGCACTCCCATAGTGGTCGAAAGATTTTTTTTGTGTCCTCAAGATGGTGTCCCAAGTCCATGTACCAAATTTGGTGTCAATACAAGAAAGTGCAAATTATAGCGCCCCTTGTGGTCATCGGTCACTTCATTTATTGTGCGTCCTCAGGATGTGGTCTCAAGTCCATATACTGTACCAAGATTGGTTTCGATACTTGAAAGGGTTGCTGAGATATGAGCTCATTTCCTGTTACTCTGATGAAAATGATGAATTTTGACCTGTTGGTGGCGCTAAAGGCTTAGACCTAAATGTGTGGAAATTGGTGTGTGGTCATCGCCATGCCAAGATCGGTTTAAGTTTGTAGCCTCTGAAGCTTTTCTTGCATTAGAAAACTGTTGAAGCAGTTGAGCAGATTGAACTGTTGATGGCACTAGAGGGTAAGACTTAGTGGCATGTAGGCTGGTGTGTGTGGTCAGGGCCATACCCAGATGGCATGAACCAAGTTTGGAATTTATATAATTAGACACTAAGAGATATGAGCTGATTTCCTGTTTGGTGGCTTTGCCGCCATTTTTGATTGGCTCTCACGGGCAGATAACCTGACTCCGCCAGATGGATTTGCTCCGCATATCCATCTGGGAACTTTTCATTGAAGAACTTTTGGGAAGGGGCGGAAATACTGGTTAGCTGATTGGATAAACCATCTGTCTATCACTACCTTTGTTGGTTATCGACGGGCCAAATCAACCAATTAGATGAACAAAGTGTTCTTCTAATGCCTTCGTTTAACATACAATTAAGTTAGGTAACGTGACTAACGTTAAGATGTTTTAACTTACCATTTGTATGTGACATGAACCTAATCAACTCCCATCAAGTTTTCACGGTAGGCCCTACACTTCTGAAGAAAGTATATTCCTCCATTGTGGACTGGAATCAGCTGTGGAGGATGTCTGTGTCTTTCATTCCTCCCAGCTGCATGGCTGAGACTCATAGCTTCACAGCTTACCCAGGAATACTTTCTAATTTGAATAAAACTTGCGCGATAGCTATGCTCATCTCTGTGGATGCCGTCATGTTGTTTGTTGCGTCACACCTCAACCCGCCTCAAAGCCAACGCTGATTGGACGTTCGTTTGGTGAACTGCTCCAAATTCTCTGTAACGGAAAGTATCCAGACTGATCTGCGAGTGAAACCCTGAAGCTCGCGAGATCAGGATGGTCTCACGAGGCTAACGGGCAGATGCTTTTGAAATTGAAAAATCTGTTGCATAACTTTTGTGAGGCTTGGTCCGAAGATCATGTATGTCAAGTTTCGTGAGAAACGGACAAAATTTGAGACCTGTGAAGCTTTTGGAACGTTTTCACCTTGGCCTGTTGGTGGCGCTACAGCAAGCATGGTAAAGTCTTGTAAATTGGTGGGTGGGGCTGTACCTTTTGCCTTAATCCACTGTGCAAGTTTCAGCTTGATGAAACATTAATGCTGTTAAAAAATTGATGAGTTTTGACCTGTTGGTGGCGCTAGAGTTTTGGGGTCTGGGGTCTGTACATTGGTGAAAGTGATCAGTGCCATGAATAGAATAAGTGTGCCAAATTTCACAACTTTTTACTGTACGGTTCTATGGGCTGCATGAGCAAGTACTCACAACAAGTTTGATGGCAATTGGATAAAGAATGGCTGAGAAATAAGCTCATTTACTTTGTTACAGTGCCCCTAGAGGCCAAATTACACCAATATCCTTGTGCGTTCTCACAATCAGCTACCATGTCCCTCTACCAAGTTTGGACTTCATACACCAAAGAGTTGCTGAGATGTGAGCTCACTTTCTTTATTACAGCACCCCTAGAGGCCAAAAAAGACCACTTTCCTTGCATGTCCTCACAATCAGCTACTATGTCCCTGTATCAAGTTTTGGCTTCATACATCAAAGCGTTGCTGAGATAAGAGCTCACTTCCTGTATTACAGCACCCCCTATAGAGGCCAAATGATGCCAATTTCCTAGTGCGTCCTCACAATCAGGTACGAAGTCCCTGTAACAAGTTTGGACTTGTTACATCAAATTGTTGCTGAGATACAAGCTCACTTCCTGTATTGCAGCACCCCCTATAGAAGCCAAATGATGCCAATTTCCTAGTGCGTCCTCACAATCAGGTACCAAGTCCTTACTTTGGATTTTGTACATCAAAGTGTTGCTGAGATATGAGCTCACTTCCTGTATTTTAGCGCCCCCTATAGAGGCCAAATGATGCCAATATCCTAATGCATCATCACAATCAGTTGACAAGTCCCCTTACCAAGTTTGGACTTTATACATCAAAGCTTTGCTGAGATAAGAGCTTACTTCCTGTTTGGCGCCTTCATCGCCATGTTTGATTGGATGTCACGGGCAAATAAACTTGAAATTGAAAAATCTGACAGGTATCGTTTGTGCGGCTCGGTCTGAAGATCATTTCCGCAAAGTTCTGTGACAATCGGATGAAATATGTAACCGCTGAAACTTTTCGTAGAGTTTTGACTAAATCCAATATGGCGGAGGTCCAATATGGTGGAAAGTGACGGGATAGGGGTCGATGAACTCGGTATGGTTCAAGGATTCAGACGCTTCCTCAATTGTGAAAATCAGACAAAAGAATCAAGGATCACATGCATGAACGCATGTCCAACATTGAACTGGCGGTGGCGCTAGAGCGTTCAATATATATGCATAAAAATTGCTGTGAGTGATTGAGACAGTGTCCAAACTAATGGTATCTAGTTTTGTTATGTTAACGCAAAGCGTCGCCGTGGATGTTAGTCCACTTCCTGTTTGGCGGCTTTGTTGCCATATTTGATTGGCGGGCAAACAAACTATTACGTTGGTGGGATAATTAAGTTTAAAATACAGATGCAGATGTTGTGCAGATTTTTATTACGTTGGTGGTTTATTACGTTGGTGGGAAGTTATTATGTTGGTGTTACAGTGATGTGATAAAAAAACATATGGCATGTCTCTCTACTTTTGTTTGTTTACCTGACTATGAAATTCAGTTTATATCTTATTTCCTCTTAAATTGTTAATAACTTTTCATTCTCCCTACAGTCTACAGTGAAGATCCAGGAATCCTTAGAGGTTGTGATCAAAAACATCAGCGAAAACAGTCCAATATCATTTGCCTTTGCAGCAGCATTGTTCATTGAATTAACAGGGGCAGAATTATCCATGTCCTCAGTTGAAAAGCTTGCATCAATTGCAAAGAGATACTCTGTGGAGTTTACAATTCCTCAGATTACAGAGCCCACAAAAGTGTAAGTTTTATATTTTTTTCAGTTATTAGTCAAACTTTCCCTTACCGAATGGCGTTCAGACACTGTTATGCTCAGGAATTTTACACAAAATGGAAAATAAAGTCTCTACATAGAACTAGCTAAATGCCCTCCATAGTTAAAGATAGATAAGTAAATGGTCATATGCATAAACAACCATGTACAACCATATACATGGTCTGTATTGGAAGTCTACTTGGATAAGAGCATCTCTTAGATGGAGAAATGTGACTGACTGATCCCTGTCGCCAGTGACTTTTAATATATTGTTCTTTAATTTCCAGAAAGATCTGCAGTGCAGTGAAGACACTCTTTCTAAAAGGATGTGTCCACCAATGTGTGTCAGCAGTGTGGCTGATGGGACTATTTTATAAACTACTTCCACATGATGTCAGTTCAAGAAATACATTACTGCCTTTATGTGGCTCAGACAGCCTAAACTGGATTTCTGCTGACAAGACATGTCAAAGGTAATCAATGTTTTCTTACATAATAGTGGTGAGGTATTTATTTTTCCCCCACCCCCTTGGTGTGAGGAAGAGGGTATTAATCATATCTGACCATCCATCTGTCTGTCTGTCAGCTCATATAACTTTGAATGTGCTGTATTGCTGATGTACAGAGAAGAGGGTACCCATAACCCTATATATATAACACATGACCAGAAGCTGTCAGGATGATCCTACATAACTGTCTTTTCCAGGCATCTTTTGTGGGCTCTTCTCTTGGTCCCTCCCTCCAACTTTCACAAGATATAAACTCTTTCTCTGTATAGGTTCAGCTGTCCATTGGCATTATTTGATAATTGGCTATTTAATGTCATGTTCACAAAAAAAATCCAAATAATTGGGGACATTGTGTAAAAAACAAATAAAAAAAGAATATGCTAATCTGCAAATCTCATAAACCCATATGTATGTGGGACCGAGCTCATTTGAGATGGACTGAGGTAAAGTGGAACATCTCTGTTAGGCCAATCAAAATGTGCTATTTTGACTAGGAATTATCCAACTTGTTATAGTGCTCAGTTCAAACGTAAGCATCTATGATGGTGTGGAGGTGCATTAGTGCCTACGGCATGGGCCTCTTGCACATCTGGCAAGGCACAATCATTTCTAAATGATGTACAGAGGTTTACTGTACTACCATCCAGACGGTGTCTTTTTTCAGGGAAGACCTTGAATATTTCAGGAAAACCAATATGAACTAGAAAAGCATTTCCTGAAGGTGCATGAAAATGCAAAAAATATGATGTAAAATATCATACAGAGTAAAAACAAACTATATTGGTTGCTAGGTAGATGAGGTTTAATATAGTTGGAATGACTGAACAGTTAAATAGGTGGATAGTTTATATAGTTAAATGATTTGCTTGGTAGATAAGGTTTAATATAGTTGGAATAATTGAACGGTTAAATAGGTGGATAATTTAAATGGTTAAATTATTTAGGTAGATAATTGACGATAACTGACAGTTGGAATGGCTCTAATGTTTGCTAGCAGTTATGCTAACTATGTTATCAAAGATAATAATGTTAACTATTACAACATGTGATTTAGCTAACTTAGCTAACTATGCTAACTAGCATGCTAGCAATGCTAACATGCTAACTATGTTAACCATGTTACTTAGCTAACTTAGCTAATCATTTTTAGCAGTTTTGTTAAAAATGCTAACAATGTTAGCAATGCTAACTATGCTAACCATGCTAACTAGCTACAGTGGGTAGGAGTCATAGTTGATGACAAGTAACAGTTACATTGGCTGAACAGTTAAAAAGTTCAGTAGTTTAAAGGGTTCAATTGTTTAACCCTTTCATGCCCGTGCCGAACATTTCATTTTTAGTGCTGGATGACCTCCTTACACAAATTTCTTGAGTATAATACATACCATCAATGGGATATACATACCATTGTAATCATAAGGGTCAGTTCTATCAAATGATGTAAAATACATATGGTAATGTTGATATAGTAATGAACAGTCTTTGAAAATCCTCTGCAAATGTATACCAAAATTCGTTAAAAAATGAATTTCATTCGCATAAAAATGAATTTTCATCATATTTCTATACGAGATAGAGAAAAATATAGAGTGTATGACATGTTCAGCAAGTTGTGGGCTATTTAACAAAAATACAGTAATACAGGAAGTAGGTATACTGTATATTTATTGAAGATCAATTCTGAATAGAGACATATAATACATTTGATTCAACAGATACAACTTCCTTATATAAATTAGTGTAATATGAAAATTATATTATTTATGAAAAGCTAGGAATACAATCAACTTCAACATCACTCAAAAATCAATGTGTCTAAACATTTGAAAGTGGATTACATAGAACAAGTCTGTTGAGAATAAACACATACACACATACACACAAACTCTCACACACACACACACACAGAGGAGGATAGGGAAAAGTGGGATGGGGAACCTGAAGGTTAAACACAGAAGACCTATGACTCATAACGAAACGCATCCCCTTCTGTAGAATGCCAAATATGACAGCAATTTTGTTTACCAAAAAAACAGTCACCTACCGCTAAACTCCAGGCCATACAAGCTACTTTAGTGTTATTATGTATTGTTTTTATAACAAAGACAACATTTTTCTTTGGCTCCTGCTGTACAGGAATATGTACTTGATGAAAAGACGACAGAGTAGTAGTTGGAGCAGCTGAAGGCGAGGCTGAAATTTTGACGGAAATGCCTGCCAGCTGTTGTGATAGATTTTCGCCAAAGTCTTTCTGGCTGTAGCTACCAAACCTAGGTTCAACACCAGATTCTGCATTGCCAAACTTGAAATAATAAGAAACTACTGACAACAGCAATGTCAATGGAGAAAAAGTGTACACAATATGTATTTCTCATTTGGACAACGCTCCCTGATCCCTTCAGAGACTTGGTTCCCCAGTAGCAATGGATATTAGGGAGGGAAGTGAAGTCCCATGTCAATGATCAATCCCAGAAAACTGTGAAACTCTTCTGGGGTCTCTTCGTCCCATGCCTCTGTACTGTGTGTTTGCATACGACGGCCTACTAAGCACAACCTCCCACCCGTTCCGGTTGGTAAAACCACATATGCCTGAGACAACAACATAAAAATCAACATAACAAGTCTATTTCACAGTGTTTTAGTGGCAGTCTACACCACCCTACGCACGCCACCTAAATCTATACCTTCTTCCTCCATCCTCACATTGTGAGCGCAAGCTCATCAGCAGTCAGCTACCTCTTCAGGCCTGCAAGGAGGTCTGTGTAGGTCTTGTCATCCTCCATCTGAAACAACAGTAAAATCATACAAATGTAATACGTTTATTAATTTAAAAAATAAAATCACAAAACTACAGATGCGTGCGTGTGTGCACATACATACACAAGAAGAGGTAGCCTAAACCAGTGGTTTTCAAAGTGGGGGCCGCGAGGGGGTGCCAGGGGGGCCTCAGCAAGTTGGAAGGAAAAATAAAAAAAATGGGAATAATAGCAGAGTGATAGCTCTCATATAGCAGAAAGCCCCAAATACAATTTTTACACACTGTATGCTCCATCGCGAAGTGTTTGTGGCTAAAATAATTATTAGGATTAGCTTAATGTATCTTTACATTTGCCGTAGTATTCTCGATGGGTTTAATAACACATCACGGGGGTCCTTGGCCAGAACCTAGTGGTATTTGGGGGGCCTTGTCGTGGAAAAGTTTGGGAACCCCTGGCCTAAACTATTGAAGCATTTGAGTAACTCAAAAAGAAGTATGAAAAGTCATTTTATTACACATGGGTTTAAAAAAACAGCGATTTTGATGAAAACTAGCCACTGTTTAGCTTGGGATTTCTCAAGAACAGAGGCGTGTAGAAATACACGGTTTGCACCCACCGAGAGCTTAAAGTCTCACCTTTTAATCAAGCTATTCTACATGTTCATAACTATAACACAGAATATGCTGTGGCTGTACAAAAATCATCAACAATGGTCTAGATTGCTGGCACTCTAGGACAAAGCTCCCGAAAACAGCTTGGCATTCAATGAGTTAACACTAAGTTGTAAACACTTCGGAAAAAAAATATTAAAAACTGGATATACCAAAAAACTTTGATGTAATCGCTTCCTGCCAGGACTTTTATGGGCTTTTCCCAAATCACGGAAGTAACGTCGACGCAGCGGTAGGTAGTAGCAGATGAGTTTTTAGTGTATTGCTCACTTGCAATGCTCACTTACATGCATTAGTTTACTACTTAAAATTTCGACAACATCATTAACATCATTTCGACTCACGACATTAGGCTACAGCCGTACATTAAATTTGCCAACATCAATGTTTACGTTGCCTTGTGTTGGCGGCTACGCTTGGTGAGCTGTGGGGTATACTACGAAGCATGTTAGACATATCTAGGCTATCTAGACCAGTGTTTTTCAACCTTTTTTGTGCCACGGCACACTTTTGACACTTAAAATGTCCCACGGCACACTTACATCCTGTGTGAAGAAAAAATAAACATACCATAGCCTAAAATTTCAAATAATACACAGATATGGCCTTGTTATGGCTTCTATGCAAGACCTGCTCAATAAAACAAGCGCCCTCTGTTTCATTTGTAGGTGACTATATCTAATTTAATTGTTGTTATGAACTGGATATGTGATGATTCTGTGTATACTGGATATGGGGCCCCCGTTGTACAATGCCTGCATACCACAAATAGTGCAATCATACAATCAATGAGAGCATGTGGTTATAAATTCTTTGATGCAACAGTTGCGACACACCCGATGATCTCTCACGGCACACTAGTGTGCTCCGGCACAGTGGTTGAAAAACACTGATCTAGACATATCCAGGCTACACAAAGCCTTGACTCAGGGGTATAAGTTAAGTGATACTACGATAGCAGTTATGTGATATATTTGTCAAACTAGGCTTTCAGTTCAGATCTGTGTGTGTTCTCGGTGTTGGGATGATGCTGGCCAATCGTGAAACGTGGGGACGCACAAGACCGCCTATAAAAACAATTACTTCCGCATTTATCAGGGTATCTGCACATTTTTCAAGTGCAAATTTAAAGACTTTTAAGACCTTTTCAAGACCTCTAAATGGAAAAATTAAGACTATATACCACGGCAAAAAAGATAAATACGACAACTAAAAAATGTTTTATGTAATAGTTTTTATTACTAACTTTCGCACACATTTAGTGAACAACAGGGTGCATTAATGTCAACTGTTAGACATGCAAACATGCAAACTGCTTAGTTAATCCAAGTCTTGTGTTTTGGTTCTGCAGTTGCCACTAGCAGCAAGGAGAAAACTGAGTTACTGGAGCAAACACCTTGAAACATTTCAAAAATGAAGCAATAAACGGCAAATAGTACCAGCTGACCAACCACAGCTGGCATCATCTGAGAAATTAAAACTGTATAAGACGAGCCCTAGAGAGCCCCCCCCCCCCCCCCGGCACCTCAAATCACCTTAGAATGTACACCTCAAAGTACATAAATAACATAAAATATCCACTGCAAATAGAAACAAAATAAGTTACAAAATCAGTATAAAAAATTATAAAGATAAAAAAAAATAACAGAGTGCCATTTAAAAAATAACAAATAAGATTGAAGTGTTACATTTTTTTGAGCTCAGAGAGTTTGTCCTCAATTTGTCCATTTACTCCCTTCAATTCCTCCTGCTTTTCTTTGGCCCGTCTTCTCATTGTGTTAGACTTTGTAATCAGTGTGGCCATTTTGGAGCCTGCAGAATTTTCTGCCTGTTCTGCCATTCGATCTGCGTCACTTTCAAGTGACTTACACACCTCCTCAATGGACCTTTTCTTTTTCTTCAGCCCTTCCAGATCGTCTTCAATGTTTTTCCTCTTCTTGGACTGTTCCTCTTTTTCCTTTTTACGTCTTTCCTCCTCTAAGTGCTCCCTGTAGCGACTGCGTGCCGAAGCACAGTAACTGATGAGCTCCTTGGTCAGAGGCACCTTCGCTACCCCCCCACAAACTTTAACATGATCACAAATCAGCCTCTGGGTGATCACTGTGTCCTCTGCCATATTACATGTTTCCACCTCTTTATTGGTGGAAAACCCCCGCTCAACTTCTGCCTGTCCATGGGACAGAAGAAGAAGTGACTGACAAAATGTCCAGAGTTCTGGGTAGGACTGAAGATACTGCCGCAAAAATACATCCACTCTGGACTTGTCCGAGGGCCTGAAGGACATGAATTCCACAGCTTTGGCCTCATTGAAAAGGACCTTTTCAAATTGCTGTGCAATCACATCACCTGTAATAATGCACAAACAAATATTTTCAGTACATTTGAAGAAAAGTATATGATAAACAGCATCACAATATTAAAAGGCAAAGTTATTTTTCTTGTTAAAACTGTAACTGTCCCATTGTATCAGAAATTAACCATAATTTGAAGTCAGTGTACAGCATATCAAGTATCTCTGATCACTGAAATCACAACCTGAATATGTTGACCTAATACACCCTTTTAAACCATGTACTAGTGGTGATGTGTTAATGTTCATACCACGATGTCCATACAAATGAGAGGAGGTGTCATATTAAGATAACAATCTATTCCATTCCATTCTATTCTTATTCCTATCATTTACCAGCAGATATTCCGCCTGACAGTTGTTTGTCTTGCACAAACTTCTCAATGAGGCGCTTCATTTTCTGAAGGCACTCATCGGGGTTGGTGCACATTTTGCCTGGATCCAAGCACGTCATATTGTGGACAATGGCGTACTTCAGGGGGCACTTATCAAGGGCCTTCTTGCACATACTTGAAAGTGCATTCTGGCAGTCTTTCTTAAACTGCAGGACACCAAGCTCGCTTACACTGCTTTTGGCCCCTGCTTTTGTGAGTTCCTGACAAAGAAAGATAGTTTGTCAAATCTCCAACATTTCTCTAGATGCTCAGCAGTACGTTAGCATGAACTCAACTGTCCAGATTAAACTATTTGCAAGACATTCTAAACACAGCTATAAAGCATTCTCAATTAGCCTGACATCTTTGACTTGACCTCACATTTCCCTGTCATACATCCGAAGATGAGTCATTTCTCTGAATGGTTAATGGACTGAATATACTGGATGTCCCACCTTGATGATAGCTGTTGCACCCATGCCTATATCGACATCCTTCGGACTAAGCCAAAGCTTCTGGTCGGTGACTTCCAGTCTCACCAGCTTATAAGGAGTACTTGGCAGTGCTTCTCGCTTAATGAATCGTTTCAGAAGACTCTAAAAATAATAATTAAAGTTAAACCTGTCCTGTGTCCTGACCATATAAGTGTGTTGTGTATTTTACGATGGATAATTACCCTGATCAAATCCTCCAGATCTTTCCACAAGAACGGCATCATTGGAGCATCTGTCTGGTATTTCTCCAAAAACGGCTGGAAAGCTCTCGATAAAGCCATAAAGAAATGGAGCTTGCCCTGCAAAAGAGGATCCTGTCGAGCCTCAGAGAGGGTGTCAAATGATGATGTCCCTGGGTTCTTCACCTTCTTTGCCTTCACCTGGTCCACAAACTTCTCAATGGAGGGCCAAATTTCTAATGCTCTTTGCACAGTTGACAAGTTCTCAAGCCACCGATGACCGCAGAAGGGTAAGGGGAATGTTGTTGAGGATGTTGATAATGTGAAATCCTCTCTCCTGGCTGGGGCATTGTGAAAGAGATAGTGCAGAGATTTAAGTACCTTCTCTACCTGCCACACCTCAAATCCACTCTTGAAAGCGTTATGGAGGGTATGTAGACCACAACTTCCAACAATTTCGAGTTGAACCCCCCCAAATTGTACGGCATGCTCCTGCTGTAGGAGGTTCACAAATTTCCAATTTACAGAGGGTCCATCCATTGACAAAGAGATCATCTTCCTCAAGTTGAGGTCTTTGGTACACTCCTGAAATCACGAAAAATAAAAGTACAATATAAATAAAACCGCTTTAACAACTTTAACTTTAACAATAATCGCTTTAACAACTTTAACTTTAATTTTAACAATAACCACTATGTTATTTTATTAATGTTTTCATTTATGTGTTTACAGATATGGTTTATAACAATATATTAGCATATGTTAGTACAGGAGAATTGCTATCTTAAGATAGGCTAACATGTCTTGCCCATAATCTATGTGATATGCTTTTGTGTCAAAATGACTTGAGATTCTTAAAATAAAAGTATGATTGTGATAAACGAACCATTTTACTTATTTGCAGGATACTACTGGCTTACTTCCCTTTCATCCACTAGATATTACACTTCCACAAATTCATTGCAAGGAAAATGCTTGATTACAGCGGGAATTTTTTTCTACACTAAGAATGAATTCAAGACAAACATTCAGTAGCAAAGAGCATGGTACATATACAAAAACACTGTGTCTACGCAAAGGTCATTTTGGTTAGTGGTAGGATAGGAGAGGAATGGCTTACCTTAAAATGTTCCAGCAAATCCTCTGCTGTAGAATGGCCCATGAATTGAGACCCAAGATAACGGGATTGAACGTGATGAGTGCCAGTCTCGTCAGTTACCCAATGTCTGACATGCAGGTCCAACTGTTTACTTTTTGTTGCTCTGTTCATACTTTCGTCAAACATGATAACAAAGTCTCCTTGGTTTATCCGTGCCACAAGCTCCTTTTTCACATATGGAGCAATGCCAAATCGCGCAAGATAGGCCGTCTTGTCTCTGCCACAACTAAAAGCGCTCGCACACTCGGAGTCCGGGAACATCGCCTGGAAGACGGTGTGAATCTCATCGTTTGACGAGTAAGATTGGTGGCGGCTAACTGTGCGTAAAACCCAAAGCACTTCTGCCTTTAACGTGGCTGTGTTAGAGAACGTACTGAAGGCAGAGGTAGACGCACTGGAGGTAGACGCTATAGGCCTACCAGTAGCAGATGTAGTTGGCTGAGCACTGGGTGATGGTGTTGTAAATATTTGAATAGATAAACTACCCGACTGATCCACAATGTAGCGCTTGTGTTTCTCGCTTTTCGCGTGGGAATCTAAGGCTGTTTGACCCATTGTCCCCAACTGTATATTTTTTTTGCAGAGATCACATCGGGCCTCCTTCTTGTTGTCAGTTTTCTTCAACCAACCCTTATATTTACCATCCTCCAACCACTTATCGTTAAACAGACATTTGCCCATAATTTCACTAAGCTACTGTAACTGGCTTACCAACTTTCTCCCGCCCGCTGTACCGCTCTGACTGCAACTACTACACTCCTCTAGTTCTTGATCTACGGAATGCCAAAAGGTAGCCTACGCTGGTCACTTATAAAATTGCGGTTGAATAAATACACAAAACCGGATGGAGACATTTCACTCGCTCGGTCCCATACGAAATTTAATACCTCCCTTTCGAAAATTCAAGACATTCCAGGTTATTTAAGACTTTTTTAGGCCTTAAAAACCGAAAATTATATTTAAGACTTTTTAAGACTTTTTAAGGATCCGCGGGAACCCTGATTTATGAGCGATAGCGTAATCTACACTACGGTCATTTTTAGTGTGTAGCCTACAACATCAAATAAATCGATTGTCATCATTTGTTGTATGGTATGCACGTCCATAGTGCCATATTTGCACGCACAACACTATTAAAGCTCATACGAGATCCAAAATGTTTGTAGAGGCGGAGCTCCACCTGTAAGACATATGACAGAATCCTACACGTGAGAGAACTTCATTTTTCAAGATAATTGATTGGTCAATGGGCGGTAGTTTTACACGATTTGAGCTATAACTTAGCACATAGCCTGCTCCCGACAAGGGCCCAGTTCCCCGGAAGCATCGTAAGCCTAAGAGCTTCGTAAAGTCCCTCTTACGAATGTCTTAACGAAACTCCCCCTCGCTCGGTCTGAAGCTCTTTTCCTTTTCTTTGCATCTTCCATCAAGGGTTTTCGCTGCTTCTTCGCCGGCTCTGCCATTATACACACGTTTGCAACTATCGCTAGCGTTTCATTAGCCTGCCTCTGTGCTGTGGATGCAGGATGTAAAATGATTCTGCTTCGCTCGGCGGGTACGATACACTGAACTTGCAAGCGGGATATTCTTCCTACAGGCAGTAGGGGCGGGCGAGAGAGTCTTTGTTCGCCCTGTAATGAGTCATTTAACCATATACTGACTTACGAAGATGAGTAATTAACACGAAAACGTTGCCTGGTGTCCCTTTAAAGGCACAATCCGTCAGGATTTCGTTTTATTTAATTCACACTCCACACGCCAATCCAGTTGGGGGCAGCATGTAGGAAAACAATGATTTGTCACAATGATTTGCTAGTGGTAGAAACGACGAAACGCACATTGCCCATGCCCTCCTCCTCCCTCCCCCGTCTCCGTTTTCGCTACTGTCTATCCCTATGTGTCTATCAGAGAATGTCTCTGTGTCTATGGTCGCCGCCTAGAAAAAGAAAAACTCCTAAATCCGGAAAATGTCTTCTTCAAGCGTCTCACCCTTACCCGACATATAACAGTTTTTATTAACGTTTTGCTTTTCACACTGGTATTGTTGGTAATGAGACATTTGAGAAATAAATACAAATTTGCTAGCGGCATTTGGCAAGCTAGTCTTAGCAAAGGCTAGGCCTAGCCTGCGTGTAGTAGCGATTGTATGGATGGATAAAACTGAAAATAGTAATAAGGTATTTTTTTCGGGTGGAGACTGACGACGAAGTTTACATCCCCCCTGCATCGAGTCAGACAAGAGTGAGCAAACGTAAGGGCCAGGCAAAGAAGAAAAGGCCTGGGTGTCTAGTGTCAGTCCCAGACCTGGAGAGAACAGTAGGCTACAGGGACGGCTCGAGCTGTCAGAGCAGCCAGAGAGCGCGCTGACCAGCAGAGGCGTTTGGAGAACAGTCACCGTGAGAGTCTGGCAGCAACACAGGTGTTCTTGCTACGTAGCCAGTAACTAAAATGCTCCATGTAGTCAGTGGTTACAGCCTATCGTTCTGTTTACTATTAGAGGTCATTATTATTACCATTTATTACACGGCTCTTTATAATGCTGTAGAATGCTCCATTGCACTCCGATGGGACTTCCAAACATCCTACGGTCTGATAATTTTTAATACCGGACCGTTGCTAAGTATAACCAGAGAATGTCAAGGAAAGTGAAACTCGGCAGGCCACGGCCAGTGCTGCATCACTGTCGGGAGATATGCCACGATAATGACCGCCTTACAGAACGTTATTCCTTACACAATCATCCTCTACAACTAACAATACAACTTCCCATTCTAAGAGCACATGGCTACATTTCATGTAACATAAAGAATACCTGAATTATGACTAAAATGGTATGTTCATCTTTTCCTTTGCACCTTTAGGCTATGAGTTCATATTTAAAACTATGGGCACAAATGTCAAGAGCCAAAGCTACCACTTGAAATTACATTAGTTTAAACAACTCTTTAACAACAAATAGATTCTAAGAAGTCAGGAACAGGAGATAAAAGCATGATGTTAGTATACCAATCTTGATCAAAGAACACTTTCAGGCACAACCAATGTTTCACCAATCCTGATTCTTGGTATTTATTATAAAACTACAAGACAGGAATACACTTTACATATACCAAGTGCAACAACATGAATAGAAATGTAACTTTTGGACTATATGAGGCAGGAGGGAAGCAGCTGGGCACATGGATAGTCCTTAGCAGTCTTCAACAGCAAGAAGTTGGGCTAACGAGTCAGGCTTCATGTTGATGAGCCACAGGAAATGAAGAGGTGATCTGCAGCAGGAAATTCAACCTGAATGAAAGAACATGAACAAATCAGAGACAGGACCTCTTAATCTGGGGGTTGGGACCCCATTGTGATTGAAAACTGCTGGAATTAGTTCTTAAACATAAAGCTACTGTGTCACTAGTCACTGTTTCTACTGTTTTTTAAAGCCTACTTACAAAGATAACTAGATTCCTCTAAATATTACAAACAGCTTATGAAACAGCAAGACTTGCATCTGTCTGGGGAACAGGGTTTGCTTGACCAACTTTTTAGGAACCTCTGCAGCAGGAAACAAATTACTACCTGGGCATTAGCTAAGCATTTTGCCGCATTACTGAAATTAGATGATATTACATTTCCCTACCTGTTGGGCAACAGCAATGTAATCGTTACACCTTCATAGGGGAGGACTGGACTGGAATTCTGATCCTGTGAAAACAGATACAAACACACACATGGGTATATTGTGATAAAGACATGTTTGAAGAGCTTCAAAGGAAAATTGTGATGCTATTTTGCAACAGGCCCGACACTATCTAAGGAATTTATAACGTTACCGGAGATAGAGGATAGTATTCTAACGTATCTGAAAGTTATCCTAATCGTGTAGAGCTAGCATTAGTTGTAATTTTAGTATCTTATGCTGCCAACATCATTCGTTAGCGAGACCACAAGCCAGTGAACATTCACCAATATCAAAATGTATTTATTGCATATTGGAACATACACTCTATGTATTGTGTAGGACACAAAACTTGTCACGTACAAATAATAGTATTTGGCAAACTGCTTAGCATATGCAGCAAGGACGCTATCGCTAGGTTGGTAACGTTAGCAATGGCGGTCGAACGAAGTCAATTTACCGCGATCTACAGCTGACAAACATTACCTAGTGGCTCGAGAGCTAATTCTACAATATCTCCTTTGCTTAATCAAAATTATGAATTATGTTTAACAGATGTTTACTTACCAGTCAAGAAGAAATGTCGAAAGTTCAGAATCAAACTGCATCTCCTTGCTATCCAAGCTGTCTCCATCGGTGGAAAGCACTCCCTAGATTAACGTGTATTTGCTTGTTTCCCATCTGATATTCTTTTCGCCTCAGATCGAGTTTTTTTTAGCTGGAGGCGATGGAGGTCTCTTCCTAGAACTTTCGGCCATTCTCGCAGTACACTTCACTGTAGAACTTGAACTCCGTGGGGGAGGGGAGGAGCAGGAGGGGGTGGGAGCAGAGCGTGCATTGTCTCTTTCTCGACTGCTCTGGGCTGCACTGAAGACGGTTTGGCCGGTATGTTACTCCCTGTCGCCACGTCAGACATAAACTGGTATTGCAAGACTGGACGACCCGGGGCTAGTCGGTTAGCACGCTAATTCTGGAGGAGATCTCTGCAATGCTATGCATATTCTTCGATTAGAAAATGTCAGTAGTGTTATTTCTTCACATTCTATTGATATGTATTGTTGATTTTTGAATGCATTACACTTCAAAAGTTCATAAAAAAGACACATTGTGCCTTTAAGATTTGCCGACTGTTTCCCGAAACCATCGTATCTTAAGAGCATTGTGAAAACACTCGCAGGGCAATATTTTGCACCCTGGCGCATGGCGTAAAACTCATTTTCCACCCGGGGCAAAGTGTATTTTCTTATTTTGCACATTTATTTTTTAAACAATGCGCCCAGGGGTGTGGCAATTAACAACTTAGGGAGTGGCTTAGCGCATTGTCTAAAAATCGCTGTTGTACACCAGGGCCCAGTTTCCTGAAAACGACGGAGCCACGCTCTTACAAGGGTTTTTTTCTACGATTCATCTTACGATCGTTCGTTTGGTTTTTCCAACTGTTTCCCGAACATGCTGGTAGCGGTGAACGCGCATGCACTGCTCTTAACCCTCTAGGCGCCACGGTCGAGTTTACTCGACAAGATGCGGTACTGAATAAAACGGCCGATTTAGTCAAATAGGGTGTCATATTTCGTTCGACCTCCACTCCACTAGATGGCAGACATGTCATACGTCATCCCCGAGTCCAAAAAAGGTTATGCTTTAAACAAAACTTTCTAGCTACAGCGCATTGAATCAGTGCGTGCAATACCGGAGCTAGTGTGCGTGTGAGCCACTTTATCAGAGCGATATTGTCAACGTCAGCGAGTATTTGCATTAGATTATCGTCTAATGGCATCAAAAAAGTTTACCCGAAATGAAGTGTTGGGTCTTCTATTCGCGGACCTTGATTCTGAAGGGGAATATCTGCCTTCAGAAAATGACGGTGATTCGTTTAGTGAGGCTTCAGATGCGTCCCTGCCTTGCAATGATGCAGCTGGACAAAGTGAGAGTTTAGCTTACATCAAGCACAAACGTTGAATCGTTTGCCCAATGTCAGTGGTGGAAATAATGTTTCACGGGGTTGGAGTGTTCATCGGGAAGTTAGCAGGGTGTTAGTGGTGTGGCGAACGAGGCTGGAGGTAATGTCCATGTAGCGCTAGCTTCTGTCTTCTGACCGTGTGCTTCTCCGCAATCGCGGCGACAGTAACGTGGTGGAGCCTTTGTCTAATGCCACTGGGTATGTTAGACGAGGTCGAAGTGCTCATAGGATAGTTAGGGGGGAACGTAGAGGCAGTGTGGGGAGTCGCAATGAGAATGACAGTAGGCCTAGTCCGAGCTGCGCAAATTCTCTCCACTCGGCGCGCTCGCAGCAGGAGCAGAGGTGGTGACACGGGGCAGGGGAGCCATTAGGCTATGCATAGTCTATCACAAGATGATGGGAATGCCGGCCCTGTATGGATAGGGATAGGGAGTCATTATCTCTACAGCAAAAGGCCTGCTACATAAAAAAAGTCAGCCATTTATTAGTAATGATTTACACTGTTGATTTGCTACCTATTTCCCTGACCATTTAGGACATACACTAGGCCTATGTGTTTTTTTTTTGTGTCTTCATGTCCTTGTGATGTGTGTGTCTTTGTCAGCTAAGAAAAAAACAAACAAAAAAACATCAACAAAAACAACAAAAAGAAAAAAAATACTAATATTGTCTCTTGTCTTGTCTCGTCATCTCACTCCTGATCTGTGCCTTGCCGTGGCAAGTGAGCTTTTGAACTAAACGGGTCTTGTCTACTTGTGTTTGTGTGTCATCTGAATAATATATATGTGCCCCATACATAGAATCATAGTGCCTACTGTATGTAGTAAATGGAAAATCTCTACAGCAAAAGGCCAGCCTACCGCTACATGCATTTGGTTTGTTTCTGCCATTTATTAGTAATGATTTATACAGTTTGTTTACTACTTACTATTTACCTGAGCATTCAGTATTGTGCAATATAGCATACAGAAGGTGAGGGACATTTTGGGGGAAAATAAGTGGTGCATTTTATCATTCAAACATGCAACTTTTCATGAAAATTCTATAATCCAAGATGGCCGCCACCATATGACGTCATAATATGCAAATTAGATATAAACATTTAATCTCTACATAAACTTTGGGTCATCCTTAATAGTTCTCTAATTTACAGAAAGTCTCTATCTCTTATCACTTTTAAGATATAGCCTTTTGAAATAAAAATGTCAAAATCGAACGTTTCGAAAAAAAACCTCTGGCGCCTAAAGGGTTAAGATGCTCTTAAGGGGAGCTGTCCATGTTAATAGTTCTGAAATATCCTCTAATTTGATGGTGATGTCAGGTGACTGCATAGGCCCACCGATTAAAATTTGGATCTACACATTAATTTACATCAATACGAAAATAGAAAAACTTGTAATGTAGCATGTAAGCATCCCAAGTAGGCTATGTACCACACAGAGACATAAATAATAATTATTTAAGATTAGATTGTTGCACCGTTTATGTCTGTGTCACTTAAGAAGACATTTGAAGATAAGAAAGAGGTCAGTAAGAAAGTGAGTAAATGTGTAGGCTTAAATAACATATAAGCCTAGGCTTAGATTATGGCGCAGCACAGACTAAACCACATGTTCCTTTCTCTGCTTTTACCTCATTTTGCTAATAAAAATATAGCCTTCACTTAGCAAAGATAGGCTAATGGCAAACTATTCTGGCAACGTCACGTTTCATAATTTGATTGCATTTTTGTCAAATTATTATGACCATTAAATGTATGCTATTTTGCACGCTACAATCTGAAGTAAACACAATCAAGAATGGGAACATAGTTGGATAATGTATACTAAGTTGTAATTCCTCTGTATGTCCTGTTGGTGACCTCAGTGAGAAGTACCTGTTAAGACGCTCTAAGCCGGTAACGAAAACTAAATTAAAATAAACATAATTTGAATGTGACAATGTTGCAACGAGCGTTCCAGTTCTTTTGGATGAACTGCAGTTGTAGTTGTAATTGTAATTGGAGCAAGCCCACTATTGTTCTTCTTAAGTTTACTTTATTTATTTATTTATTTATTAGTGGGTTTGATCCAGCAAGACCACAGCATGCTTAAGTGTACTTATATCTTCTTTTTCACCCACTTTTGAGCTATCGACGCGGTTCAAACTCCAAAAATTCAGGCCCGAACCGGTGTAGTGCGCGTGTTACTTTCGTGTCGCTGGTCCTTGTCGTTTTCGCGTTATTCCCGTTTTTCGGCGTTTTTTGGGCCCATTGAAATGAATGGCGGAATGTTCAAGGATTCTAATTCCGATTGTGACATCACAGCTCTAATTGTTTAAGCTTGCACCTGGCAGAGTTCTAAGCCACCTGGCAGAGCTCTAATGGGCTGGGCTGGGCTGTCTGTGTATATGAAGGTGTGTGCATGTAACTTTTGACCCGTATGTCCGATTTTCATAAATGAGGTACCGTCGGAATCCTTGGATGAGGCCGAGTTCCATGCCCCTGATCAAACCCACTCTTGCAGTTCCTCGGAACCGCAATTCTAGTTATTCCTGTTCACCCACTTTTTGTACTCACTACTGCTCCTAGACCGTTTAAGCTATCGACGCGGTTCAAACTCCAAAAAATCAGGCCCGAACCGGTGTAGTGCGCGTGTTACTTTTGTGTCGCTGGTCCTTGTAGTTTTCGCGTTATTCCCGTTTTTCAGCGTTTTTTGGGCCCATTGAAATGAATGGCGGAATGTTCAAGGATTCTAATTCCGATTGTGACATCACAGCTCTAATTGTTTAAGCTTGCACCTGGAAGAGTTCTAAGCCACCTGGCAATGTCTAATGGGCTGGGCTGGGCTGTCTGTGTATAATGAAGGTGTGTGCATGTAACTTTTGACCCGTATGCCCGATTTTCATAAATGAAGTACCGTTGGAATCCTTGGATGAGGCCGAGTTCCATGCCCCTGATCAAACCCACTCTTGCAGTTCCTCGGAACCGCAATTCTAGTTTTTCACTATTATTGTTATTTCACTTTTTTGCTTTTTTGCTGTTTTTGAGGTGGTTAACATGGTCGAAAACTCTTGAAATTTGGCACACACGTCAGGTGTCACGCATCGCAGTTAGGTACAAGAGCTTGACCCCGGGCGTGGCCCAGGGACTCGGTAGTGCCCCCTTAGGTGACTGATCCCGTGGTTGGCAAACATTTTGAGGTGGTTAACATAATCGAAAAGTCTTGAAATTTGGCACACACATCAGGTGTCACACAAAGCAGCTAGGTAAAAAAGCTTGGCCCCGGGTATGGCCCAGAGACTCGTTAGCGCCCCCTTATGTCACTGTGACTTGTGGTTGGCATATAGTTTTAGATACACACACCAAATTTGGTGGGTGTGTGTAACTCCCAAAAACAAACAACTTTTGTATTAACATGCCATTAGCCACGCCCACAGGAAGTGAGGTAATTGGGATTTTGTGCATTGTGGACATGATCAATTTTAACATACTCCTCCTAGACAGTTGATCCGATTCATGTGAAAGTTGGTATACATGATGCCAATATGCTTCTGATTCTAAATTGTGAAGATTTTTTTGATATGTTGTAATTTGACGAAATGGCAAAACTCTGAATTTTAATACCCTTCCACATAAACAATAAATGTGTCTTAATTCACCATGCATGGCTTGAAATTTTTAAATTTCACAGGTCTTTGAATACCATGGGAGTGATGATATTGACATGCCCATAATGCATATTTGGCATAGCGCCACCACCTGGCAACAGAAAGAATGGCAATTACACTGATGTCATATGATCAATTTTAACATACTCCTCCTAGACGGTTTGTCAGATTCATTTGAAATTTGGCAAATATGATGCCAAGATGTTGCTGATGTTAAATTGTGAAGGGATTTTTGATATGTTGTAATATATTATGGTTTTAATATCTCACCACATAAACAGGAAATGTGTCATAAAGTCACAGTGCATTGAATGAATGATCTGAAACTTCTCAGGTTAATAGATATTATGATTATGATGATATCCAGACACCCAATGGGCCTGCCTGGCATAACGCCACCACCTGGCCAAGCAGGAAATGTGCCAGAAATGGACGATGCCTTAACTGATTAATCTGCAACTTTATAAAATATTGGATATTATTGTGATGATATTCACATGTGTAATTCACATGCCTAGCATAGTGCCACCATCTGGCCAAGCAGGAAATGTGCCAGAAATGCTCTATGCTTTGAATAAATGGTCTAAAACTTCTCAGGTTAATAGATATTATGATTATGATGATATCCAGACACCCAATGGGCCTGCCTGGCATAGCGCCACCACCTGGTCAAGCAGTAAATGTGGCAGAAATAGACAATGCCTTGAGTGATTGATCTGTAACTTTACAACATATTGGATATCATTATTGTAATGATATTCACATGTGTAATTCACATGCCTAGCATAGCGCCACCATCTGGCCAAGCAGGAAATGTGCAAGAAATGCTCTATACTTTGAATAAATGGTCTGAAACTTCTCAGGTTAATAGATATTATAATTATGATGATATCCAGACACCCAATGGGCCTGCCTGGCATAGCGCCACCACCTGGCCAAGCAGGAAAATGTGCCAGAAAATAAAATGCCAAAACAAATAGCACACGCATCAAATATGTACATTTCACAAATGCACCATGTTGGTGCTTTGTTGGATTCCGACATGTCACGGGTTGTGGCCCGCAGGTGCTCGGGCCCGCCATTGCCGCTTGCGGCTATATTTTTGAGTATTATTATTGTTATTCTACTTTTTTGCTGTCCTGTTTTTGAGGTGGTTAACATGGTCGAAAACTCTTGAAATTTGGCACACACGTCAGGTGTCACATATCGCAGTTAGGTACAAGAGCTTCTTGACCCTGGGCATGGCCCAGGGACTCGCTAGCGCCCCCTTAGGTGACTGATCCCATGGTTGGCAAATATTTTGAGGTGGTTAACATAATCGAAAAGTCTTGAAATTTGGCACACACATCAGGTGTCATACAAAGCAGCTAGGTAAAAAAGCTTGGCCCCGGGTATGGCCCAGAGACTCGCTAGCGCCCCCTTACGCCCCCTTAGATGACTGATCCCGTGGTGGGCATATACTTTCAGCTACACACACCAAATTTGGTAGGTGTCTGTATCTCCCCAAGATGAACGACTTTCGTATGTACAATGCATTAGCCACGCCCAACAGGAAGTGAGGTATTTGGGATTTTGTGCAGACTAATATGTGATGAAATATGTGATGAATCATGATGCCAAAAGAGGTGCTTCCCATGGGTGAAAACGCATGAAATTTGTCACACATATCAAGTGATACAGTGAATAGACAGGGATAAAAGTTTGGCACCGGGCGTTGCCCAGGAACTCCATAGCGCCCCCTTATGTCACTGTGACTTATGGTTGGCATATAGTTTTAGATACACACACCAAATTTGGTGGGTGTATGTAACTCCCAAAGACAAACAGCTTTTGTATTACCATGCCATTAGCCACGCCCACAGGACGTGAGGTAATTGAGATTTTGTGCGTTGTGGACATGATCAATTTTAACATACTCCTCCTAGACGGTTGATCCGATTCATGTCAACGTTGGTATACATGACGCCGCGATTTTCCTGATTATAAATTGTGAAGCTTTTTTTTGATATGTTGTAATTTGACGAAATGGCAAAATTATTAATTTTAATACCCTTCCACACAAAAAATAAATGTGTCATAATTCACCATGCATTCCTTGAAATGTTTTAAATTTCACAGGTCATTGAAGACCATGTTAATGATAATATTCACATGCCCATAATGCATGTTTGGCATAGCGCCACCAACTGGCAACAGAAAGAATGACAATTACACTGATGTCATATGATCAATTTGAACATACTCCTCCTAGACGGTTTGTCAGATTCATTTGAAATTTGGCAAATATGCCAAGATGTCGCTGATGTTAAATTGTGAAGGGATTTTTGATAAGTTGTATATTTGATATGATTTTAATATCTCACCACATAAACAGGAAATGTGTTATAAATCACAGTGCATTGAATGAATGGTCTGAAACTTCTCAGGTTAATATCATGATTATGATGATATCCAGACACCCAATGGGCCTGCCTGACATAGCGCCACCACCTGGCCAAGCAGGAAATGTGCCAGAAATGGACAATGCTTTAAGTGGTTGATCTGAAACTTTATAAAATATCGGATATCATTATTGTGATAATATTCACATTCGCAATTAACAGGCCTAGCATAGCGCCACCATCTGGCCAAGCAGGAAATGTGCCAGAAATGCTCTATGCTTTAAATAAATGGTCTGAAACTTCTCATGTTAATAGATATTATAATTATGATGATATCCAGACACCCAATGGGCCTGCCTGGCATAGCGCCACCACCTGGTCAAGCAGGAAATGTGCCAAAAAATGGACAATGCCTTAAGTGATTGATCTGAAAGTTTACAAAAAATGTGGATATCATTATTGTGACGATATTCACATGTGTAATTTCCATGCCTAACATACCGCCACCATCTGGCCAACCAAAAAGTGTATCAGAAATGTTCTTTGCTTAAAATGAATGGTCTGAAATTTCTCAGGTTAATATTATGATTATGATGACACCCAATGGGCCTGCCTTGCATTGCGCCCCCACCTGGCCAAGCAAGTACATGTGGCAGAAAATAAAATACAAAAACAAATAGCACACGCATCAAATATGTACCTTTCACAAATGCACCACGTCGGTGCTTTGTTGGATTCCGACATGTCACGGCCATTGCCGCTTGCGGCTATATTTTAAATTGCTTTACAATTACCGTCGGGCCTATAGGCCTTTCGCCTAGCTTGCCTCAGCTTCGGTCACATCCTTTAAAATCGCATCTTTTTCTCTCTCTCGTGAGCATTTAATCTGCTGCCAGCTTGTGACTCCACATCGCCCAAAAAGTTTCATTGCATTGCATTTACGTCCTTCGGATGAGACGTTAAACTGAGGTCCTGACTCACTGTGGTCATTAAAGATCCCATGGCACTTATCGCTAAGAGTAGGGGGTTCCCCGGTGTCCTGGCTAAATTCCCAACCTGGCTCATTCAATCTGGCCCCCTAATCATCCCCCACTGTAATTGGCTCATTCACTCCCTCACTTTCCACCTCAAGCTGGTGTGTGGTGAGCGTTCTGGCGCATAATGGCTGCCGTGCATCACCCAGGTGGGTGCTACACATTGGTGGTGGTTACTAGTGAGGTCCCCCCATCCATGTGTTGTAAAGCGACCTTGGGTACCATGAAAGGCGCTATATAAGTTGAAGGTATTAATTTTATTATTATTATTATTATTGCATTCTCCACATTTTTAGCTAAATTTTCATGTACCACATCAGCATTTTTGTTCAGTGAATCTTTTGTAAATTGCTTTACAATTACCATCGGGCCTATAGGCCTATCGCCTGGCTTGCTTCGGTCACGTCCTTTTAAAACCGCATCTTTTTCTCTCCCTCTTCTGAGCATTTAATCTGCTGCCAGCTTGTGACTCCACATCGCCCAAAAAGCTTCATTGCTTTGCATTCTCCACATTTTAGCTAAATTTCAGTGTACCACATGGCATTTTCTTTCAGTGAATCTTTTGCTTTACAATTACCTTCCGGCCCTCCTCTTGGCTGCCTTCACTCCTTCGTCTTCATTAACATGAATCTTTTTGGCCTCAATAGTCCAGTTACATAGTCTCTGTTTTTGGTTTTGGATTTTGTGAAATACATTTCTAAATAAATGTGACTTATAGTCCGGTGCGACTTATATGTTTTTCCCTGTTCATGACGCATTTTTTGACTGATGCGACTTATACTCCGGATCGACTTATAGTCCGGAAAATACGGTAAAATACGGTAACTGTAACTGAATTATATTGGATATTTGGATACGTGTGTGTTTGTGTGTGTGTGTGTGTGTGTGTGTGTGTGTGTGTGTGTGCGTGCTCGACCCGCAGTACCGTGCGTGAACATCGCATCGCTTGAATTAGGCTATGCATGTACGTTTGAGACATGTCCACAAACTGACTGTTAGTGGACTAAGACTGGCAGGGCTACCAAAAGGAAAGTCTAAACAGCTGGCAAAATTCTGCTCCATATCAGCTGTGATAGACAGTCTTGCTGTGTGGCGTAAGCGATGCTTTATGTACCCTTGAATGTCAAAGCTGTGTCATCTCTGAGAATATTTGAATCCTTTCTGTTAGAAATTGTATTGGCGGATTCAAATAAAGAAATCAAATGTGTGTGTGTGTGTGTGTTCGTGTGTGTTCGTGTGTGTTCGTGTGTGTGTGGATGTATGGTTAGATACATGTATATATAACCCATGTCAAATTATTTTCACATCTCTTTTAGTGAACTTTTATACATGGTACAAAAGCATCAAGAACAGCTTGGCCAACATCCTACTTTTGCAGAAACTGTGCTCTTTGACATGTTCTCTGTGACGACTGGATATTATCATTTATTGGAACACCTGTGCCTTGAACCAAAAGTGCTTTTGATTAAAACTCTTGAATGGATACAAACATATCCCATTGAGGTGATTGCTAACATAATCAAATTGCTTTGTCAAATATTCATTTTACACTCAGTCAATATTCATATTTTTGTGTAAAATGAGTATCTGTACATGTTCAGAAGATGTATCAAATAGCATAATTCTATTATTATCTCCCTCTGTCTTCAGAAACTGAAATGGGTGATATCGACTGTTGCTAAAGTGCTGAAGGACTCACTCAAATCAAGGTAATTTTTTGTTTAAATGTTTAAATGTTCTTTTTTAAATTTATTTTTATTAGGGCCCGAGCACCGAAGGGCGCAAGGCCCTATTGTTTTTGTAAGGATTATTATTATTATTATTAGGGCCCGAGCACCGAAAGGCGCAAGGCCCTATTGTGTTTGTAAGGATTATTAGGGCCCGAGCACCGAAGGGCGCAAGGCCCTATTGTTTTTGTAAGGATTATTATTAGGGCCCGAGCACCGAAGGGCGCAAGGCCCTATTGTTTTTGTAAGGATTATTATTATTATTATTATTATTGAGTATTATTATTGTTATTCTACTTTTTTGCTTTCCTGTTTTTGAGGTGGTTAACATGGTCGAAAACTCTTGAAATTTGGCACACACGTCAGGTGTCACACATCGCAGTTAGGTACAAGAGCTTGACCCCGGCGTGGCCCAGGGACTCGCTAGCGCCCCCTTAGGTGACTGATCCCGTGGTTGGCAAATATTTTGAGGTGGTTAACATAATCAGGAAATGTGTCATAAATCACAGTGCATTGAATGAATGGTCTGAAACTTCTCAGGTTAATAGATATCATGATTATGATGATATCCAGACACCCAATGGGCCTGCCTGGCATAGCGCCACCACCTGGTCAAGCAGGAAATGTGCCAGAAATGGACAATGCCTTAAGTGATTGATCTGAAACTTTATAAAATATCAGATATCATTATTGTGATGATATTCACATTCGTAATTCACAGGCCTAGCACAGCGCCACCATCTGGCCAAGCAGGAAATGTGCCAGAAATGCTCTATGCTTTGAATAAATGGTCTGAAACTTCTAATGTTAATAGATATTATAATTATGATGGTATCCAGACACCCAATGGGCCTGCCTGGCATAGCGCCACCACCTGGTCAAGCAGGAAATGTGCCAGAAAATGGACAATGCCTTAAGTGATTGATCTGAAAGTTTACAAAAAATTTGGATATCATTATTGTGATGATATTCACATGTGTAATTTCCATGCCTAACATAGCGCCACCATCTGGCCAACCAAAAAGTGTATCAGAAATGTTCTTTGCTTAAAATGAATGGTCTGAAATTTCTCAGGTTAATATATACTATGATTATGATGACACCCAATGCATTGCGCCCCACCTGGCCAAGCAAGTACATGTGGCAGAAAATAAAATACAAAAACAAGTAGCACACGCATCAAATATGTACATTTCACAAATGCACCACGTCGGTGCTTTGTTGGATTCCGACATGTCACGGGTTGTGGCCCGCAGGTGCTCGGGCCCGCCATTGCCGCTTGCGGCTATATTTATTAGGGCCCGAGCACCGAAGGGCGCAAGGCCCTATTGTTTTTGTAAGGATTATTATTATTATTATTATTATTGAGTATTATTGTTATTCTACTTTTTTGCTTTCCTGTTTTTGAGGTGGTTAACATGGTCGAAAACTCTTGAAATTTGGCACACACGTCAGGTGTCACACATCGCAGTTAGGTACAAGAGCTTGACCCAGGGCGTGGCCCAGGGACTCGCTAGCGCCCCCTTAGGTGACTGATCCCGTGGTTGGCAAATATTTTGAGGTGGTTAACATAATCGAAAAGTCTTGAAATTTGGCACACACATCTAGTGATACAGTGAATAGACAGGGATAAAAGCTTGGCACTGGGCGTTGCCCAGCAACTCCATAGCGCCCCCTTATGTCACTGTGACTTGTGGTTGGCATATAGTTTTAGATACACACACCAAATTTGGTGGGTGTATGTAACTCCCAAAAACAAACAACTTCTGTATTAACATGCCATTAGCCACACCCACAGGAAGTGAGGTAATTGAGATTTTGTGCGTTGTGGACATGATCAATTTTAACGTACTCCTCCTAGACGGTTGATCCAATTCATGTCAAAGTTGGTATACATGACGCCGAGATGTTCCTGATGATAAATTGTGAAGCGTTTTTTTGATATGTTGTAATTTGACAAAATGGCGAAATTATTAATTTTAATACCCTTCCACATAAACAATAAATGTGTCATAATTCACCATGCATGGCTTGAAATGTTTTAAATTTCACAGGTCATTAAAGACCATGTTAATGATAATATTCACATGCCCATAATGCATGTTTGGCATAGCGCCACCACCTGGCAACAGAAAGAATGACAATTATACTGATTTCACATGATCAATTTCAACATATTCCTCCTAGACGGTTTGTCAGATTCATTTGAAATGTGGCGAATATTATGCCAAGATGTCGCTGATGTTAAATTGTGAAGGGATTTTTGATAACTTATATATTTTATATGATTTTAATATCTCACCACATAAACAGGAAATGTGTCATAAATCACAGTGCATTGAATGAATGATCTGAAACTTCTCAGGTTAATAGATATCATGATTATGATGATATCCAGACACCCAATGGGCCTTCCTGACATAGCGCCACCACCTGGCCAAGCAGGAAATGTGCCAGAAATGGACAATGCCTTAAGTGATTGATCTGAAACTTTATAAAATATCAGACATCATTATTGTGATGATATTCACATTCGTAATTCACAGGCCTAGCATAGCGCCACCATCTGGCCAAGCAGGAAATGTGCCAGAAATGCTCTATGCTTCGAATAAATGGTCTGACACTTCTCATGGTAATAGATATTATAATTATGATGATATCCAGACACCCAATGAGCCTGCCTGGCATAGCGCCACCACCTGGTCAAGCAGGAAATGTGCCAGAAAATGGACAATGCCTTAAGTGATTGATCTGTTTACAAAAAATGTGGATATCATTATTGTGACGATATTCACATGTGTAATTTCCATGCCTAACATACCGCCACCATCTGGCCAACCAAAAAGTGTATCAGAAATGTTCTTTGCTTAAAATGAATGGTCTGAAATTTCTCAGGTTAATATATATTATGATTATGATGACACCCAATGGGCCTGCCTTGCATTTCGCCCCCACCTGGCCAAGCAAGTACATGTGGCAGAAAATAAAATTCAAAAACAAATAGCACACGCATCAAATATGTACATTTCACAAACGCACCACGTCGGTGCTTTGTTGGATTCCGACATGTCACGGGTTGCGGCCCGCAGGTGCTCGGGCCCGCCATTGCCGCTTGCGGCTATATTTATTATTATTAGGGCCCGAGCACCGAAGGGCGCAAGGCCCTATTGTTTTTGTAAGGATTATTATTATTATTATTATTATTATTATTATTATTATTATTATTAGGGCCCGAGCACCGAAGGGCGCAAGGCCCTATTGTTTTTGTAAGGATTATTATTATTATTATTATTATTGAGTATTATTATTGTTATTCTACTTTTTTGCTTTCCTGTTTTTGAGGTGGTTAACATGGTCGAAAAGTCTTGAAATTTGGCACACACGTCAGGTGTCACGCAACGCAGGTAGGTACAAGAGCTTGACCCCGGGCGTGGCCCAGGGACTCGCTAGCGCCCCCTTAGGTGACTGATCCCGTGGTTGACATATATTTTGAGGTGGTTAACATGGTTGAAAAGTCTTGAAATTTGACACAAACATCAGGTGTCACACAAAGCAGCTAGGTAAAAAAGCTTGGCCCCGGGTATGGCCCAGAGACTCGATAGCGCCCCCTTACGTCACTGTGACTTGTGGTTGGCATATAGTTTTAGATACACACACCAAATTTGGGGGGTGTATGTAACTCCCAAAAATAAAACAACTTTTGTATTAACATGCCATTAGCCACGCCCACAGGAAGTGAGGTAATTGAGAATTTGTGCGTTGTGGACATGATCAATTTTAACATACTCCTCCTACACGGTTGATCCGATTCATGTCAAAGTTGGTATACATGACGCCGAGATGTTCCTGATTCTAAATTGTGAAGCCTTTTTTTGATATGTTGTAATTTGACAAAATGGCGAAATTGTTAATTTTAATACCGTTCCACACAAACAATAAATGTGTCATAATTCACCATGCATGGCTTGAAATGTTTTACATTTCACAGGTCATTAAAAACCATGTTAATGATAATATTCACATGCCCATAATGCATGTTTGGCATAGCGCCACCAACTGGCAACAGAAAGAATGGCAATTATGCTGATTTCACATGATCAATTTGAACATACTCCTCCTAGACGGTTTGTCAGATTCATTTGAAATTTGGCAAACATTATGCCAAGATGTCGCTGATGTTAAATTGTGAAGGGATTTTTGAATGTTGTAATATATTTGATATGATTTTAATATCTCACCACATAAACAGGAAATGTGTCACAAATCACAATGCATTGAATGAATGGTCTGAAACTTCTCAGGTTAATAGATATCATGATTATGATGATATCCAGACACCCAATGGGCTTGCCTGGCATAGCGCCACCACCTGGCCAAGAAGGAAATGTGCCAGAAATGGAAAATGCCTTAAGTGATTGATCTGAAACTTTATAAAATATTGGATATCATTATTGTGATGATATTCACATGTGTAATTCACAGGCCTAGCATAGCGCCACCCTCTGGCCAAGCAGGAAATGTGCCAGAAATGCTCTATGCTTTGAATAAATGGTCTGAAACTTCTCAGGTTAATAGATATTATGATTATGATGATATCCAGACACCCAATGGGCCTGCCTGGCATAGCGCCACCACCTGGTCAAGCAGGAAATGTGCCAGGAATGGACAATGCCTTAAGTGATTGATCTGAAAGTGTACAAACATTTTGGATATCATTATTGTGATTATATTCACATGTGTAATTTCAATGCCTAACATAGCGCCACCATCTGGCCAACCAAAAACTGTATCAGAAATGTTCTTTGCTTAAAATGAATTGTCTGAAATTTCTCAGGTTAATATGATTATGATGACACCCAATGGGCCTACCTTGCATTACGCCCCCACCTGGCCAAGCGAGTAAATGTGGCAGAAAATAAAATACAAAAGCAAATAGCCCACGCATCAAATATGTAAATTTCACACACGCACCACGTCGGTGCTTTGTTGGATTCCGACATGTCACGGGTTGCGGCCCGCAGGTGCTCGGGCCCGCCATTGCCGCTTGCGGCTATATTTAGGGCCCGAGCACCGAAGGGCGCAAGGCCCTATTGTTTTTGTAAGGATTATTATTATTATTATTATTATTATTGAGTATTATTATTGTTATTCTACTTTTTTGCTTTCCTGTTTTTGAGGTGGTTAACATGGTCGAAAACTCTTGAAATTTGGCACACACGTCAGGTGTCACACATCCCAGTTAGGTACAAGAGTTTGACCCCGGGCGTGGCCCAGGGACTCGCTAGCGCCCCCTTATTTGACTGATCCCGTGGTTGGCAAATATTTTGAGGTGGTTAACATAATCGAAAAGTCTTGAAATTTGGCACACACATCTAGTGATACAGTGAATAGACAGGGATAAAAGCTTGGCACTAGGCGTTGCCCAGCAACTCCATAGCGCCCCCTTATGTCACTGTGACTTGTGGTTGGCATATAGTTTTAGATACACACACCAAATTTGGTAGGTGTATGTAACTCCCAAAAACAAACAACTTTTGTATTAACATGCCATTAGCCACGCCCACAGGAAGTGAGGTCATTGAGATTTTGTGCGTTGTGGACATGATCAATTTTAACGTACTCCTCCTAGACGGTTGATCCAATTCATGTCAAAGTTGGTATACATGACGCCGAGATGTTCCTGATTATAAATTGTGAAGCATTTTTTTGATATGTTGTAATTTGACAAAATGGCGAAATTATTAATTTTAATACCCTTCCACATAAACAATAAATGTGTCATAATTAACCATGCATGGCTTGAAATGTTTTAAATTTCACAGGTCATGGAAGACCATGTTAATGATATTATTCACATGCCCATAATGCATGTTTGGCATAGCGCCACCAACTGGCAACAGAAAGAATGACAATTATACTGATGTCATATGATCAATTTGAACATACTCCTCCTAGACGGTTTGTCAGATTCATTTGAAATTTGGCAAACATTATGCCAAGATGTCGCTGATGTTAAATTGTGAAGGTATTTTTGAATGTTGTAATATATTTGATATGATTTTAATATCTCACCACATAAACAGGAAATGTGTCATAAATCACAGTGCATTGAATGAATGGTCTGAAACTTCTCAGGTTAATAGATATCATGATTATGATGATATCCAGACACCAAATGGGCCTGCCTGGCATAGCGCCACCACCTGGCCAAGCAGGAAATGTGCCAGAAATGGACAATGCCTTAAGTGATTGATCTGAAACTTTATAAAATATTGGATATCATTATTGTGATGATATTCACATGCGTAATTCACAGGCCTAGCATAGCGCCACCTTCTGGCCAAGCAGGAAATGTGCCAGAAATGCTCTATGCTTTGAATAAATGGTCTGAAACTTCTCAGGTTAATAGATATTATGATTATGATGATATCCAGACACCCAATGGGCCTGCCTGGCATAGCGCCACCACCTGGTCAAGCAGGAAATGTGCCAGAAATGGACAATGCCTTAAGTGATTGATCTGAAAGTGTACAAACATTTTGGATATCATTATTGTGATGATATTCACATGTGTAATTTCAATGCCTAACATAGCGCCACCATCTGGCCAACCAAAAAGTGTATCAGAAATGTTCTTTGCTTAAAATGAATGGTCTGAAATTTCTCAGGTTAATATATATTATGATTATGATGACACCCAATGGGCCTGCCTTGCATTGCGCCCCCACCTGGCCAAGCAAGTACATGTGGCAGAAAATAAAATACAAAAACAAGTATCACACGCATCAAATATGTACATTTCACAAACGCACCACATCGGTGCTTTGTTGGATTCCGACATGTCACGGGTTGCGGCCCGCAGGTGCTCGGGCCCGCCATTGCCGCTTGCGGCTATATTTATTATTATTTTTCTATATTATTATTGTTATTCTACTTTTTTGCTTTCCTGTTTTTGAGGTGGTTAACATGGTCGAAAACTCTTGAAATTTGGCACACACGTCAAGTGTTACGCATCACAGTTAGGAACAAGAGATTGACCCCGGGCGTGGCCCAGGGACTCGCTAGCGCCACCTCAGGTGACTGATCCCGTGGTTGGCAAATATTTTGAGGTGGTTAACATAATCGAAAAGTCTTGAAATTTGGCACACACATCAGGTGTCATACAAAGCAGCTAGGTAAAAAAGCTTGGCCCCGGGCATGGCCCAGAGACTCGCTAGCGCCCCCTTATGTCACTGTGACTTGTGGTTGGCATATAGTTTTAGATACACACACCAAATTTGGTGGGTGTATGTAACTCCAAAAAACAAACAACTTTTGTATTAACATGCCATTAGCCACGCCCACAGGAAGTGAAGTAATTGAGATTTTGTGCGTTGTGGACATGATCAATTTTAACGTACTCCTCCTAGACGGTTGATCCGATTCATGTCAAAGTTGGTATACATGACGCCGAGATGTTCCTGATGATAAATTGTGAAGCGTTTTTTTGATATGTTGTAATTTGACGAAATGGCGAAATTATTAATTTTAATACCCTTCCACATAAACAATAAATGTGTCATAATTCACCATGCATGGCTTGAAATGTTTTAAATTTCACAGGTCATGGAAGACCATTTTAATGATAATATTCACATGCCCATAATGCATGTTTGGCATAGCGCCACCAACTGGCAACCGAAAGAATGACAATTATACTGATGTCATATGATCAATTTGAACATACTCCTCCTAGACGGTTTGTCAGATTCATTTGAAATTTGGCAAACATTATGCCAAGATGTTGCTGATGTTAAATTGTGAAGGTATTTTTGAATGTTGTAATATATTTGATATGATTTTAATATCTCACCACATAAACAGGAAATGTGTCATAAATCACAGTGCATTGAATGAATGGTCTGAAACTTCTCAGGTTAATAGATATCATGATTATGATGATATCCAGACACCCAATGGGCCTGCCTGGCATAGCGCCACCACCTGGCCAAGCAGGAAATGTGCCAGAAATGGAAAATGCCTTAAGTGATTGATCTGAAACTTTATAAAATATTGGATATCATTATTGTGATGATATTCACATGCGTAATTCACAGGCCTAGCATAGCGCCACCATCTGGCCAAGCAGGAAATGTGCCAGAAATGCTCTATGCTTTGAATAAATGGTCTGAAACTTCTCAGGTTAATAGATATTATGATTATAATGATATCCAGACACCCAATGGGCCTGCCTGGCATAGCGCCACCACCTGGTCAAGCAGGAAATGTGCCAGAAATGGACAATACCTTAAGTGATTGATCTGAAAGTTTACAAACATTTTGGATATCATTATTGTGATGATATTCACATGTGTAATTTCAATGCCTAACACAGCGCCACCATCTGGCCAACCAAAAAGTGTATCAGAAATGTTCTTTGCTTAAAATGAATGGTCTGAAATTTCTCAGGTTAATATATATTATGATTATGATGACACCCAATGGGCCTGCATTGCATTAAGCCCCCACCTGGTCAAGCGAGTAAATGTGGCAGAAAATTAAATACAAAAACAAATAGCACACGCATCAAATATGTACATTTCAGAAACTCACCACGTCTGTGCTTTGTTGGATTCCGGCATGTCACGGGTTGCGGCCCGCAGGTGCTCGGGCCCGCCATTGCCGCTTGCGGCTATATTTATTATTATTATTGTTATTCTACTTTTTTGCTTTCCTGTTTCTGAGGTGGTTAACATAGTCGAAAAGTCTTGAAATTTGGCACACACATCAGGTGTCACACAAAGCAGCTAGGTAAAAAAAGCTTGGCCCCGGGCATGGCCCAGAGACTCGCTAGCGCCCCCTTACGCCCCCTTAGATGACTGATCCCGTGGTGGGCATATACTTTCAGCTACACACACCAAATTTGGTAGGTGTTTGTATCTCCCCAAGATGAACAACTTTCGTATGTACAATGCATTAGCCACGCCCAACAGGAAGTGAGGTATTTGGGATTTTGTGCAGACTAATATGTGATGAAATATGTGATGAATCATGATGCCAAAGGAGGTGCTTCCCATGGGTGAAAACGCATGAAATTTGGCACACACATCAAGTGATACAGTGAATAGACAGGGATAAAAGCTTGGCACCGGGCGTTGCCCAGGAACTCCATAGCGCCCCCTTATGCCACTGTGACTTATGGTTGGCATATAGTTTTAGATACACACACCAAATTTGGTGGGTGTATGTAACTCCAAAAAACAAACAACTTTTGTATTAACATGCCATTAGCCACGCCCACAGGAAGTGAGGTAATTGAGATTTTGTGCGTTGTGGACATGATCAATTTTAACGTACTCCTCCTAGACGGTTGATCCGATTCATGTCAAAGTTGGTATACATGACGCCGAGATGTTCCTGATTATAAATTGTGAAGCTTTTTTTTGATATGTTGTAATTTGCCGAAATGGCGAAATTATTAATTTTAATACCCTTCCACATAAACAATAAATGTGTCATAATTCACCATGCATGGCTTGAAATGTTTTAAATTTCACAGGTCATTGAAGACCATGTTAATGATAATATTCACATGCCCATAATGCATGTTTGGCATAGCGCCACCAACTGGCAACAGAAAGAATAACAATTATACTGATGTCACATGATCAATTTTAACATACTGCTCCTAGACGGTTTGTCAGATTCATGTGAAATTTGCCGAACATCATGCCAAGATGTTGCTGATGTTAAATTTTGAAGGAATTTTTGATATGTTGAAATATATTATGGTTTTAATATCTCACCACATAAACAGGAAATGTGTCATAAAGTCACAGTGCATTGAATGAATGGTCTGAAACTTCTCAGGTTAACAGATATTATGATTATGATGATATCCAGACACCCAATGGGCCTGCCTGGCATAGCGCCACCACCTGGCCAAGCAGGAACATGTGCCAGAAATTGGCAATGCCTTAAATGATTGATCTGAAAGTTTACACACATTTTGGAAAATATTGGATACTATTGTGATGATATTCACATGTGTAATTCACATGCCTAGCATAGCGCCACCATCTGGCCAAGCTGGAAATTTGCCAGAAATGTTCTATGCTTTGAATGAATCGTCTGAAACTTCTCAGGTTAATAGATATTATGGTTATGATGATATCCAGACACCCAATGGGCCTGCCTGGCATAGCGCCACCACCTGGCCAAGCAGGAACATGTGCCAGAAATTGGCAATGCCTTAAATGATTGATCTGAAAGTTTACACACATTTTGGATATAATTTTTGTGATGATATTCACATGTGTAATTTCAATGCCTAACATAGCGCCATTATCTGGCCAACCAAAAAGTGTATCAGAAATGTTCTTTGCTTGAAATGAATGGTCTGAAATTTCTCAGGTTAATATATATTATGATTATGATGACACCCAATGGGCCTGCCTTGCATTATGCCCCCACCTGGCCAAGCGAGTAAATGTGGCAGAAAATAAAATACAAAAGCAAATAACCCACACATCAAATATGTACATTTCACAAACGCACCACGTCGGTGCTTTGTTGAATTCCGACATGTCAAGGGTTGCGGCCCGCAGGTGCTCGGGCCTGCCATTTCCGCTTGCGGCTATATTTGTTATTATTTTTACCACACAAACTCACAAAGCATATGACCAGATCATGGCTTTACATCAAATCATTTGTATATTTAGGTCTAACATTGCAACATACGGTATTACTCATGATCTTTGGCCTTTTTATTTTTTTCCCCTTCATTCATACTCCTGTTCTCAGACACACACCCCTCATGCACACACCCTATCCAATCGTTCTTCCTACATACTTCCACCCACCCACCCATACACACGCCCACACTCATTGGTCATCACACATGCTACAGTGTCTTTCCTTGATAGCTGGTCGATCTCATGGCTCCACTCTTTATAAAGGTTCATAAATTGTACTCCATACATTATCAAATTGTTTTTCTTTATTGCTGTCTTCCGACATTGTCCTTTCGATATTAAAATAATATTTCATTAATCTTTTCCAATTTTCGAAGGATGGTGCATCTTTATTTTTCCAATTTTGCAAAATTAACTTCTTATAAACCAATGAGGAGAAAATAATTTGCCACCTCATTGGTTATCTTATATTTTCAATATACTGAATTAACTAATTCACTTATTTATTTATTAACTAAAATCAAGGGAACATCATCACAAAAAAAAACCTGATCAATAAATTATGAGCTCAACTCATGTACTCAGGATTTTCTCAGCAACTGTGTATGTCTGTGTGTGCGTGTTTGTTAGTATATGTGTGTGTTCATGTGTACACATGTATTTCTGTGTATGTGTGTGTATTTCAGATCTGAGATCTCAGAGGAGGAGACTATGAGTTGTCTCAGTCTAACCATTGCCATCATTAAGAAATTTACTGATGCAACAAAATCAAATGACCCATCATTAAGAGCCCTGAAAGCACTGGAGCTCTTAAACTCTTTCTCGGGGACTTTGGAGCACTTACAACACAATGAGGTCATATAATGTTTTTTTGTTGATTCACTGAATCTGAGAGGCAGGTGTTAACATAGGGAGCATGTTATTACAAAAAAACAGCTGAAAGTGTATGCTGTGTCTGTGTCTTTTATTATTTATGTCCCCATCCCCAACACACACACACACAAAAAAACACACACTCTTACATCATCACTGTCATCACCTCACATACATACAGCACACTGCTTGCTACAGTAAGCCTCCTCTACATACTTGCTGCACACTGCCCCCCCCCCCCTCCCTACATACACAGCACATTGTCTTCAGGATCTTCTCCAACACACATCCTCTACTTACTTACAGCATACTGCCCCCACCTACCCACACACACACTATACACACACACACACACAGTCACTGCTTCACTCCCCTCCCGCCCACACACACATCTTCACTGTCATCACTCACATACATCATACTTGCAGTACACTGCCCCCCCCTCTCCCATACATACACAGCACATTATTTCATCAGGAAGCTTCTCCAACACACATCCCCAACATACTTACAGCACACTGCCCCCGCCCCCCCCCCCCCCCCCCACATACTCAGCACATTGTCTTCAGGATCTTCTCCAACACACATCCTCTACATACTTACAGCATACTGCCCCCACCTACCCACACACACACTACACACACACACACACACAGTCACTGCTCCACTCCCCTCCCGCCCACACACACATCTTCACTGTCATCACTCACATACATCATACTTGCAGTACACTGCCCCCCCCCCCTCTCCCCTACATACACAGCACATTATTTCATCAGGAAGCTTCTCCAACACACATCCCCAACATACTTACAGCACACTGCCCCCGCCCCCCAATACACAGCACATTGTCTCATGAGGAAGCTTCTCCAACACACATATTGCACACTGCCCTCTCCCCACATACACAGCACACTATCCCATCTCCCTTGTCATCCCCCCCAACACACACACCAAGACCCTTGGCAGTTGGGTTAGCCCCTTGAGCCGTGGATATGCCCAAGGTTTCTTCCTTGGTAAGGGAGTTTTTCCTTGCCCCTGTTGCTCTTGGGTGCTCCTTGTTGGTGCCCCCCCCCAATCGCAATCCTCCCCCACCTTTCTTATGCAGCCCTTGCCACTTAATCTACTAAACCCCTCTTCTACTGCACTTTTTACCCCCCCATAAATGCACAAATAGGCTGACACCATACTTAATTTCACTGCATTTCTTACTTCCAGTAACTATATGCATGTGACAATAAACTTCCTTGTATCCTTGTATCCTTGTATCCTTTTAGTTGAATGTACTAAATCTGCAGCTGGTCCCTTAATCAATGCATGTCACTGTCTACTTGTATGACTTGCCCTCAACAAAAAAGAAATAATTGAACCATGGACACATTTCAATGGCAGTGCTATTTACAGTAGTAGTCATAGAACATCAGTTCACTGAATGGGCTTTACAGTGATGCTAACGGGGCAGGGGTGCTACATTGCCCATCTTTTCTAACCCATACACAATCACATATATTATTTTTCTTTCACAGAGCTACCATTCCTATTTTATTGTATTTTATGTTCCTATATTATGTACTCATGGGTTTGACTTAAAACCATAGAGGAGAGGATCTGACAGTGTCTAATGGGAAAATAAATGAATACTTTCCCTTTTCCTTTTTTAAGGAACTAGCTGTGATCAACCAGACAACAATTCAAGAAGTGAAAAGGGACATTGAGAGAAGTATTCAGGACGCAACCAAACCTAAAGAATTACAAGTTGATGTATGTCTCAGTGCTTTTTGTTAAGCTATTTTTCATTCTTTGAAATCCACATGTTGATTAGATATGAAGAGAGAATACATCTCATATCTTAAATATTTTTCAATCGAGTTCACTTACGTTAACCAATGAGGAGTCATCTTCAGGTGATGTCATCAATCTGAATTTCCAACAACCCCTTTTTAGGGATTTTTTGTTTGTGGGCCAGTGCCTATTGAAGTGTACAAAGCAAGAAAGTCATCCTTGTTCCAAACCATCACTCGAGAACGAAGCCTCTAACCCACGAGCGACCGATTCCTCCATACACTGTTCTGAGCCTTGCTGGCTTCCTCTTACAGCAGCTGCCAAGCCTCTACTGTTTTTTAAACACTACTAACCATGTTCCACAACCATCACTGACATGGATGGGCACAATCAGTGCATACCCTGCACTACCCTACCCTTCACATCCCCTTCACGCCATTTGACATATCACAGATGACTGAAAACAGGATAGATAGGTGTTTCTTCAGAACTCAACCTGGAGCTCACCTGAAGTGCACAATGGAAAAGTGCATAGACACAAGTTTTGAATTCAAAATTACATTTTGCAGTCAGAATCGCCTAACAGTCACAGTCATCAGGCTTGTGTTCTCTTACGTCCCCTCAAAGGTGGGCGTTTCTTGGATTCAATTTCTACTCCAAACGACGAGACCCTGTCAGTGTGCACTTCCACTTTCTGAGCCTACTGACCACAGCCTTGGTCAGTCCACATGAGGAAGTTTCAAACATGTCCACCCCTCTCAGGACAGTGGATAAACAGTGCAGAACGGCACAGTTTTGGCGGTGCCGTTGGCTTTTGGCGCTGAACACTTCTCCATTGTCGCCAATTAGGTGCTGTGGTATAAGTGTTCCCATTGGTTAATGTTAAAACTCAACTGGAAGAGTTCGCTGAAGGAGAACATGAGACGTTATCCCTTTCATACCTTATTGCAATCTGGACCTGGTCCAAAGGATCACTTCAGAAGTATTAGTGAGGATGACTTCCTCGTGCACCCATGAGAAAATCCCTAAAAAGGGTTGGTGAAGATTGGTTCAGATTGATGATGTCATTAAAGATGACTTCCCATTGGCTAACGTCTAAGAACTGAAATTATATTTGTTTTGCTGGGTGATGTGTGGATGTGTCACATAAAGTGTGTCAGATTTTTTTTTGTCATGGGCTGTTTTTCCCTTTAGTTCTTACTGTACATTTCAGTGTTAATAAAAGGCATATTCATATGTATACATGCAGTATGGATAAAATACTATATCTCATTTCTTTTTTAAGTTTTGGAAAGAGATCTTTGGGCTCAGAATACCTGCCCCATGGCAACAGAGCTGGGAGGAAACATTGAGCAGGCTGTTTTCTGAGACAATAAAAAAGGTAAGATTTTGAGTGAAAGTTTTACATAATATATATAAGTTATGTCATCACAGAAGAAGGCCATATATTTTGATTCATAATTGACATTAACAAACAATGCTGGCACAGTATCTATCTATAGTTCAGTTATGAGATATCTTGAAGTTAGCTTCATTCCCCAGCCTTCTACTGTGTTTGGTTTAGTGCTGTGATTTTAAACATGATGAAACACTTTTCTGTTTCTAACAGGCTAATCCCAAGGAACAAGTGAATTACTACTGTAACATTAGTGATATTGACTCTGTGATGGAAGAATGTCTATTTCAGTGTGCTGTAGAGTCTGTCAAAGACATGGTAAGGTGACCAGTTTTCAAACAGGAATCTTCATTCCGCAGACTATAATTTAACCGTCTCTATAGTCTCTGTTACTTGAAAATATGTTATAGGCCTACCTCTGTCACTTTTTTTTCTTTCAAAGGCAGAGAATCTTAAAGTGATCTCACAAAGCAAGAAATATGGAAAACCAATGTCTGCTATAATCTGTCACACCTGGAAATACCTGAAAGAAAAGACTATAGACTGGGAATATCTCCTCACTGATCCTCATTCTTTTGAGCTTCTCAGAATTCTTGGTAAAATAACAATTTCCTTTCAATCCTTTCAATGAAGCAACTGGATGAGACATGTCACACCTTGAAACATGCACAGCTGATCATGATTATGCGTTGAATAAGTAAACAATTTCCACAAACAATAGTGATCCATTGTTTGTGTAAATTGTTTACTTATTCAACGCATAATCATGATCAGCTGTGCATGTTTCAAAATTATGTGACATGTAGCTGTTTGCTATTGTTTGAGTGATGTTGCTTAGAAGTGTCTTTGCTATGACAATGAGACACTTTTCACATTTATTGAGAAATGAAACAACAAAAGATATTTCATCAGCACTGAATTATTTTAGCTTACAAGTAAAATGTTTTTGTTGTTGTTGTTACTTGTATTGCGAAACCCTCGTAACACTACAAAGTTTGTAAGTAATGCATAACTAAGTTATGCCTATACATAAGCTCTACCTTCACGTTTTGAAGAGTTCCCTGAAACATTTGTAGTTAGGTATACTTTCTGTAATATATACTGTATGTTCATACGGTTGGTTCGGACCAATGTTAAGCTGTAGCGTAACTCAGTTTTCAGATAAAACAGATGTTTTACATTACATTTACATGTATTAATTTGGCAGATTCGTTTATCCAAAGCAACAGCAACATCTGGACATCCAAATGAATAATTAATTTAATACTAACCATAGCTTCCTTTAATCTCAACTGAAGTCGAAAGTTATGTTTCAAAAAACGGGGGCGGATGTTTGGTCTGAGCTTTGGTGGGGCCACTACCCCCCCCCCCCCCCAAAAAAAAAAACTGATGCATATGCAGTAAAACATTTAGTCAAAACACCATGTCAAATTGACCTATAGCCCTGAATCTCCCCTATCTGAGCAACAACCTGGCCGGGGTTCCTCTGTCACTTTATAAATAAAATATTGATGTCATGAGCAGTGACATAGCACGACTCAAATCTCGAAGAAGACCAGTAGTATTCACTAGGTCTATAACTAGCTAACACTAAAAAAAACACCATGTCCTTATTCAAGTTCACCTGCTGCTGTGAGTGACCCTGCCACACTACCGCTGTCTGATAAAGGGAGCGGCTGGGTTGCTTTTTCTGTCATCTGACAAAGTAACAAATTGATTGCCATTATGAGTGAGAAAACGATTGGAAACAATGTTTTGCATTCGTGTTCTACCTCCAGCACGTCAAGCCTATACAAATGCATTTGTTTTCACTGACATCCTCGTGCCATTTTCATTCATTTTAGCAAACATTTATATCATTGCTGGTTAAAAGCATGCATTTCCTTTCCTTAGGGACTGTTCGTTATTTATTGAAGGGGCCACCAGAGGGATTTTTAGTGCGTCAGTCATAAGTTGCATGACCCTCCCTTGCCTGCAAGATATTTTTCAATGACCCTCCAACAGATTTTTCAAAAAAGCCATGACCTTCCCCTAACAACTGTTGATGTCTTCCGCACTCGCTGATTTGCGCTTTGAAGACACTCGGTCATATTGTTCTGGACTCAACCTCTGCTTTCTGATCTTACACATCACACTACACCAAGATGGTGACCATTTCAGTAGATTTACTCACTAACATTGTTGTGGAAACACAATAAGCATGGAAACTAAATGCACTTCATGCATAACTGCATTACTTCAAATACTAAGTTACTCCTTAATAAACTAGTATTCACATGAAATAAAACAATAAAACATTGAGACCATTCAACAAAGCACACTGGGTAATAACAAATTCAACACATGAACTGGTTGCTATGGACTCGTCTCTAGGCTTCCTCAGTCATTGTATATTTTAGCATAGAGGTAAAGTTGCCGAAGCTGAACATTATCCAAAACTCCATTTCTCAGACGAGCGTCAATTTGGGAGCTTGCAAACTACCACTCCTTCCTTCTCAAATGACTTGAAAATGTTGTTTGCACAATTTCACAAATAATCACAGGGACCGAAATGTACCTAACATGCCATTTTTTTCTGGGTTTATCGCATATTTTTACTTTCCCCCCGCTGTCTTTCCATTTTCCCGTAGAATATATCAATTCTCTCATAACATTAGCCCTGCCATCAGGCCTGTCTGTGTTGTCCTGTTGTTACCCCCTTGCCCTTCCAGCGAAACAGATCTCTTCAACTGATCGTTCTGCTTGCTTGAAGGCGAACTTAGAGTGATTTTAACCTATTTAAGTTAACGGTGTGGTTGTCATGAGAGCACGATTCATTGGCGCTTGCATAGTGTTCAGCCGTACGTGTGCACCTGCCGCTCAGCTCAGCTACTCAGCTACGAGTAGAGAAAGAATTTCCCCTGTTTGTATATTCACTCCAAGTTGGCCTACCATAACTTACCATCTCTACAGTGTAGACCATAAACTGGCTATAACCAAATGTATTTGTTCAACTTTATGAAGAAGAATTACGCAGTAGGCTACTTTGAACGTAACACATTTTTGTTTGCGCAGGAGAGAGAATGACAGCGATTAACAAATTGCAGTTGTGGCTGGTTACCAATAAATAGGCCTACTATATATTTTTTGCAAACAACAAAAACAGAAAGGATGGAGACAGCAAAGCTAGAGATGGGCAGGAACAAGTAGATATGCTTGTCAAAACTTTAGGAGCTGGATGAATGAAGCACAAGTATGCTTTACTAATGTTTAGCATGCACACTGTTTAAAGTTACACGGTAAACTAAAAGTAAACCAAAGGTAAATTTTGTCTTTTTAGGGCTGTATAAAGTTGACAAAATGAATATAGGCTGTTAGGCGTGAATAAAGTAGACTACTTTGTTGCTACTACTGCAACCCTTCCAAAGTTAATGGGGCCGAATGTTGACATTTTCCCGTATTTTGGGTGAGAATTCACCCAATTCTTGAATTTCCCCTGGGGATCAATAAATAAATAAATAAATCTATCTATCTATCTAGAAACCCTGGAAATCTCACTTATTTTCAATGTTCAATGTTGACAGCTATGGAACGAAAGAAAACATTATATGGCGCCAGAAATCACATCACAATCTAGTGCCTATGACCCTCAGTCTCCACTGAGTCTCTTCGAAAGCCACAGCGTGAGGCCTTTATTATGACCACCGCTAGCAATCTACTTCCTGAATTTTTGGTCAAAGATAAAAAAAACTGCATTTTTTTGGTTTCGGGGGGCCCATACCCCCCCGCGCTAGGCCCCCCGAAATCCAAAAAATGCAGTTTTTCCTTAATAAGTACCTGAACCGTGGCACAGAGGATGAAGACATTTTTATGGTATGTTGGTCTCAAGGGCCCACATCAACCCAGCCCATAATCACGCATGCATTTCCAGTATTGGCATTACGTAGTAGTTTGTCCACCAGATGGCGCATCGTTGCAATGAGACGTAATTTTGATGGAAGTTAATCTAAAGTGGGTTGGAAAGACAATAGACGCTTCCTACAACGACAACACAGAGTTTACCGCAGAGAACGTCTAATATTGATATGGATGATTAAGGATGATTTTCACATGAAATGTAATTCCCATTTCTTCTTGAAGCCGAAATAAATCTGAGAATGTTTATCGGACATGCTTGGTTTTTACTGCAGGTACATTAATCTTATACAAGTTATATCAATAGCCTAGGACCGTTAGCATTGGTTGAGTGATGGAGGCCAATTTGATTATTGGTGTATTTGTAGAAAACCATAAATGCGGTTACCAAGCAAATTGATATCAGCACTGTAATTGTATCTTTTGACTGTCATCTCATTCTTTTCTGACCAGCCTACTAACAGAAGCTAGCCACAATGCATTCGCTAACGTGATGGTTTTCTAATGGAAAATATACCTGAAAGATATATTTTTATAGAAAACCTGTCTATGAAGCATCCTAAACAGGCTGGGACATTTCTGCTTGCTAAATAGGTTTTTCTGCTGTCGATTCGCTCACAGTCCTTTGTGGCCTTGTCAGTGCTTTGTAAAATGTTGCATTAAGACCACAAACAGTCTCAAAAAGCATCTGAGCTAACGTTCATTCTCAAACACCGCTTCAATCCTCTATTTTCAAAGGTGTTTCAAGTAAGGAAGAGCATGGCTCAATGTAAAGTAACTAGTGCTGAGACGATGTAGGCTAATTGACTAGACTACTGCTCTGCTACCAGTCCACATTGATGGGGTCAATGTGGAGGTGGTTAGCACATACAAATATCTGGGTCTCCACCTGGACAATAAACTGGACTGGTCAGCCAACACTGATGCACTCTACAAGAAAGGGCAGAGCAGGCTGTACTTCCTGAGGAGGCTCTTTATTACTACTTTATTTACTACTTCCCCTGGGGATCAATAAAGTATCTATCTATCTATCTATCTATCTACTAGGCCCTACATAAATTTGTCAAAGTGAATCATTTGTGTCAACTCGTCACAATGTAGATTTATTACTGCACCAGTGATGATCTACATCTCCATTTAAACCAAATGTTGCACGTGCTACAAAAATCATTCTGTGCGATGGATGATTTACCAACATTATGTCTAATACAGTTTTGCCTATGGCTATACATGCGTGAGACTGAGACGCTTGTTCGTTTGTTTGAAGTGCGTGTTTAGGGTGTGAGAGGGGAATCAATGTGCTTGATTCCAGCTTGGTAGTTGTAGTCTATGCGATTAAAAAGCCTGTGTGTGTGTGAAGTATCCAAAAAATGATAACAATTTCATTATGGCTGCTTTAGCCAGATAGATAGATAGATAGATACTTTATTGATCCCCAGGGGAAATTCAAGGTCTCAGCAGCATACATACAACACAACCACATTCTTTAACATTACTCTTTCTGATAGATAGATAGATACTTTATTTCTGATAGATAGATAGATAGATACTTTATTGATCCCCAGGGGAAATTCAAGGTCTCAGCAGCATACATACAACACAACCACATTCTTTAACATTACTCTTTCTGATGTTAAAGAATGTGGTTGTGTTGTATGTATGCTGCTGAGACCTTGAATTTCCCCTGGGGATCAATAAAGTATCTATCTATCTATCTATCTATCTTAGCCACAGACCCACAGACAGATGCACTGGGTCCCATTTAGAAGTGGCCACTTCATTCGCTTAATTCACGCAGCTGCGTGAAATGTAGGCTATTACAACTTTTCGCCAAGAGGTGGCAGCTTAAGTCCGCTTGCTACTGTAAGCCAGGGGTTTTCAACCAGTGGTCTGCGGTCTGTGGTTTTGGCTAGTGCTACAAATCTATTCACCTTTACAGCGCCAGTAGGCTACTTGCTGTGCGGCCCGCACACACACACACACACATGCACAAAAGTTTCAAGAGTGGGGGATGGAGTAGAAGATACAAATTGATTGAGCGGTGGTCATATTTTGTACCGCTTTACTCCTACTCTGCAAGAAAGAAGGAAATGAGGGGTAAACGTGGTGTGCAGAGGGGTGCCCGAAATTTTGCTGTTTTCATGAATGCAAAAGTTGGGTGACCCCCCCTCCTAGAGAAAAAAAAGTTGGGTGACCCTCCCCTCAGCAAAGAATAAAAAGACATGGCCCCTTCAATAAATAACGAACAGTCCCTTAGTAACCATTGTCATAGTACACAAATCTGCTAGCGCGATATAGCTGAACTAGCTCGTATTTGGTTGATTCCAACGTCCATTTAATAGGCTATACACATACATGTATAGCACTGTCAACTAATTGTGTACCAAAAAAACGAATAATATTAATGGCATAATATTATGACTAGGCCTACACTTTGTTTGTAATAGCTTCTGATGTCTCCACCTTTCTTTTCTTGCCCGACATCCTCGAATCGACAGCCAAGCAAAGATTATAGAGCTAAGATCTTTGCAGCCAAGTGTGCCAAAAACTTCTAAGCGACAGCATAGGCTACAGGGAGCTAAGCCAATCAAAAAACAGACCTGTCTCAAAGATGTATTTTGGGGGGGCGGTACTGAAATTGGAAATTATTTAACCTTTTGTGTACCGCATGAGGAGTTTTTTTCCCCGTTTCAACGTGAATATTGGTGGGGACATTTCTGTCATTATTTGATATTGGTGTGAACACGTCTTTCGGTCCCCACGCAAATCTACGGCCATGTTTCCAAAGCCAGTTAAGCCAGTTCAGTATCCCGATAGCCCCAAACACATGGAGCAGTGCATCATAGACAAAGGAAGCATATGCTCTGAGAACAGAACACAGTTGCGTGTCAAGTGTAGCCAAGGGCCTGTCTACACAGAAACAACAAGTCACACATCCGCTTTCAACCTCTTTTACTCCCTGTATTTCTACATTTACAATTGTACTATTAGTACTCTCCTACCTATTCTGTTACATGACAAATGACACTTTGATTATGAGAAAAACATTTTATTGACATGAATGAAAACAAAACATAATATTCATCCATAACAAAAGTAAAACATTTTTCTGAAAGTTATGGATCTCTTGAGCATATCTTTTCAAGTTGGATGTGGTAACGCGATAAAACATGCATTTGGGCGTATTATATTATTTTACATGCATAGATTTTTCGAGTGGCTGTTTGGAGCGCTGGTCAGATTCCTCCTCGCTCGCAGCATTTTCTTCCATGCTTGGGGAGCAGTTTCCTCTGAGTGTGCACGCGCAGAGAGAATTTGTGTGCACACATTTAATATCTACGTGTGTGAAATAATATATAATATAATACACCCGAATGCATGTTTCATCGCGCAAGTGCTTTTTGCCACTATTGTGTCGCGATAGACCATCAATTCAAAATGCAGATTTCATGAAAAACAAAAGTTGTTTACCCTCCTAGGTGAGAGAATTTGCCCTCTAAGCTTGAACAAGCCAACAACTTAACAGTCTAACATGGCTAAATTTGTAATGCATGATCATTTATTGCTTATTTGTTTGCAAAGTCTTCTGGCCCAGAAAGAAAACCATGGTGGTTACGGATCATGGCTGAGGAGGAAAGGTACAGCTGGTAGAGTTGTGCAGTGAGTGAACTTCCCTCCCAACACTGAGATGTGGTGGCAAAGGCTGTGGTAGCTAGCTTCCTTACTAGCACACCATTTTCCAGTCCAAGATGCATAAAGTTTTCGGTGGCAACCCAGGGCTGGACAGCAGTCAAATGCATTGACCTTGGTATTAGAGAATTTATCTCTGTTGTCTGTGAACAGAAAGAAGATGGACAACATTTTACAAGATAAACAATATTTTACACAGAAATCCATTGGCAATGATGAGATTAATACAGATTATCTGTACCTATTTGCCATTTACTTTTTATGGGTCAAATTGGTATTGACACCATCTGTTTGCCATCCTGGTATGGGTAGACCTGGCCAGGTAGTCTATCCTTAAAGCGTTGTGCACCTTGGCACCGATATCAGTGCAACCACCCTGTTTTCTGCATTTGATTACCTTAGATTCCTTTGTTTCCAATACAACCGTATTATCGTTTTCGGGTCAAATGGCATTTTAAATGGGAGTCGTAGGGGCACTAGCCTATTATTTTGATGCATGAATCAATATCATCAAATAGTTCTGCCCCTACGACTCCCATTCAAAATGGCATTTGACCCAGAAACAACAATACAGTCAAGCTTAATGGTGGCGCTTCTGACTTAATTATGCTTTCAAACAAGTTTGACTCAGGTACATTCACAAAAAGACCCTAGATTGCATTTTGGCTTGAGTTATGCTTTAAGAGTAATGGGACAAGGTCCTGGATGAAGAATATTTACCTTTACTGCTGATTATTTGAGGCGTTCAGACATCTCGGTTTCAAAACTGTCCAGGAACACCTGTAAAAACATAGTTAGGCTACAGATTAAAACTAGGTAAATTACAAACACTACCATGAAATGAACTTGAATGCTCTGTCAAACACAAATAATTTAAAAAAATCTAAATCTATCGCATAAACCAAGGCATAATATCAATCATGTAGCCTAAGCTTCATAGCACTAACTTAGTAGAACACCAGGTTTAATTCCCCCTCTAATATCAATGGTGGAAAAAAACGTTCTACTTCATAAAATGCATGCAATTTGTCCTGTAGACTCATTTTAAAAGATGTCTCCACGATTAAAGAAAAAACAGCTACAATGTCATTAGCATGCCTAATGAATGTGAAGTGTGACTAGCCTAGCCTGTGAAGTGTGACTATCCTCCTTTCTGTGAGGTAGCCTACACCACACATAATATTAAAGAACATTGGTGAACTTTAGGCAAACGTTGCTTAATAAAGAACACCCTTTCTTCCATCATAGTTTGTCTAACGTTAGTGCTAGCCGACGCTTGTCAATAATCCCACAAACACAAAGCAGGCTAATGTAGTTTTCTTCTTGATAGGGATCTGGGTCGACTTGTATGACGTTAACGTTAGCTAAATTAGCTAACGTGATCTGGCATTGCTAGCTTGTACTAGCAAGGATAAAAACAAACTCTTGAAAGATTGCTAAGCCATCAATTTAACTTCTCCAAAGACTACCGAAGGTCATAAAGAGTAAGCTACATCAGAATCATTTAACAATATGCTTTGGGACTCACCTGATAACAAGGCCGTAGTCATGATGTCAACATTGGGGGGGACCAAATCTGTGATGGGGTCTGAGGGACCCCCAGACTCCCCCCCCCCCCCCCCCGGAGAGTTTTGTGAAAAGAGAAGGGTGGAGAAGAAGCAACTTCAATGGTCCATCCCTGGACCCGTGACTCCATTTGTGTTCAAAATGTATACTTACTAAGAAATTACAAACTAGAGTATCTTTTGATAACCTCTATATTACACAGAATGTGGTTCTTTGACTTATTACTTACACCTGAAGATTTTTTTAAACTAAGGCTTAGAGGTTTGGAGCCTAAGATTTTGTCTTTTAATTTAGATTTTATTATGCTGGCAGCTAATCACACAATTTTAACGTAGTTTGAAAGGGACAGGATTCAGGAATAGGCTACTAAGACAGGCCGCTCTTCTGTCTGACTCACCTCATGTTACCCCTGTATGCATTATAGACTGGCTTCTGACAGAAATTACGTTTTGTGCCAACATGTACATGTAGAAGGCCTACTACAGCCTTTAATTGGTGAATGGAGGTGCAAATTCCTTTCTTTGGTTATTGTCCGCGATTCACATTAACTAGGCTGTATTGTAAACGTCGCCACATTTGATCACGTTTTGCCTGCATGGATGCGCGATTGAGGACGCATCTAAATAATATGCAAGATGCAACAATCATTTCTAAGAGGCCTATACACGGTAATTTCTGGCATTACTACTAGCATATGAATGCATTATTTATGTTGAAAGACGTGAAAGAAATGACACAGGCTTGCACAAATTCATTATTTAAAATAAAACGTTTCACTTTCGCTATCATTGCGAGAATAGGATACAATATGGAAAATGTTCCCTTTCAGTCTGATCGGCTCCAAACATGTATGAGATTTCCTTAGCCTGGGCTACACCTTTCCGAGAAGTTTTGTGAAAATTGTTCCGGTAGCTTTTGCGATATTGTTGACAGCCCTACCTCACCTCAGTAGGGTGCAGTAAATGGAAGCTTTTATTAGCGCACGCCACTAACGAAAAACGGAAAATCACCAGGACAAACCACTCAGGGGTGTAGGCTACTCTGCAACCATAGGTCACTAATTTGTGCGTTATTTATGTTTGATTACATTTCAGATACGTGTTGGTTTCCTGTAGGCCTATAGCGCTTTATTCTTTTTTTATTTTTCTATATCCGAATATTGGGGGGGACATTTTGGTCATATTTGAATATTGGGGGGGACACGTCCCCCTCAATGTCTATGGTGACTACGGCCCTGCCTGATAACAAATAACTTGGCACTTTAGATCCAACTGGCTTCAGCCCTTGTTATCTCATATGATGAGTCCTTCTGGCTCTGTAGGACCAACGTCTCTGGCATGACTAGAATTTATGGTATCTTTAATTTGGACAAACCTGTAACCTTATACGGACGGTAAACGTATGCATTTTCTGGTCTCTACAGTCCATCTGTCTTGCAAATAAAGTTACAAGCATAGACTGTATAAAATAACGTTAATGTTTGCTCACACCACGTTTTGCTCGAAAGCTGCACAGATCCGCCCACTCCATTTCAAATTCAAACAACCATGTTATTGGTCAACTGGACTGCCTATACATTTAACTGTGTTGCCTATAAATTTAACAAAATGCCACATTCATCCTCTCACAACCTCTACTACATCACAAACGTATAGGCTACTTCCTTGCTAAGACACAAAATCAACAAAAGAAAAAATATTATTTGAGGACCAAAACTGATAGATCAGTGTGTCTAGGCTAGGTTATTGCACATTGCCATCCATGCGGCTGACGTATCAGGCCTAAAAGCTACACACATTAGTATTTTATTAAAATATACTTTCCATAAGTACACTATATTACAACTCTAAGTATTAGCAATTTAATACACTTAAACTAAATAAACTTCTTTACCATTTAAAATACACTAACAACAAAGTACACTTTTAAAAAGTACATTACCAAAACACTTTGAATATTGCACAATAAGTATATTTAATTTTAGTACACTGAAGTTGAACTTAATAACATCTACTTTGAAGTATACTTTCTAAAAGTACACATTAAACATACTTTACATAAAGTACAAAAAGTGTAAGCATACTTGCTTTATACTTCATGTACTTTAATCATATTTCTAACACACTAAAGTATACTACTTTTTTACCTGGGTGTATATCTTCCATTAGCAAACCATCGCGTTAGCGAATGATAGCTTGTGGATAACTAACTTAGTTCCTGTCAGTATGGTCAGAATAAAATGAAATGACAGTCAAAAGAGACAATTACACTGCTGTTATCAATTTGCTTGGTATAACCGCGTTTATGTTTCACAAATACACCAACAATCAACCTAGCCTCCATCACTCAACCAATGCTAACGGTAACATCATTTTACCTATGGATATAACATTAAAGGAACCATATGTAAGATTGTGGCCAAAACTGGTACTGCACTCACTTTCAAAATATTGAAGAGCGGTGTATCCCTCCCCCCTGACTCGGATGGTGAAACACTACTGACTTTGTGATTAGTAGATAGGTGGAGGGTGGCGCATCAGGCCAAAACACAACATGACATGACAAAACACAACATCAGTTGAGGGCTGCAACTTCACTTTTTAAATGACAATATCCTGGCCGGACTACTGTTGTCAGTGATATAAGTATTTGAAATAAACATGATTTCTTAATATCTAGTGACATATCAGGGCCATTTTATGATTAATTGAAATATTTTTCTTACATACGGTTCCTTTAAGCTGGTGTAAGATTAACATACCTGCAGTAAAAACCATGTCCAAAAAATGTCCGATAAACATTCTCAGGTTTATTTCGGCTTTAAGAAGAAATTTCATGTGAAAATCATCCTACCCTTATTAGACATTCTCTGCTGTAAGCTACTCTTGTAGGGAGCAGGTGAGTAACCAGTTGTAGTGATGCATGAGTCTTGCAGCAAGACACTGCGCCATGTGGTGGACAAACTATGTAACACCAATACTGGAAATGCAGTCTAAATGAAGGATATTCAGTTTCCCTTTACTGAATTTGTAATTAATTGTTGGCCGTTATAATTGCAGATACTGATAGTACAGTATGTGCGTGCCGGTGTGTGTGGGGGGGTGTTAATGGACATCAGTACAAGTACACAATGTAATTATGCTGTAGTTAGTACCATACCCAGACAACAAATTAGGTCTTGCCGACGTCGGGGCGCGTGTGCCTGCCCAACATAAAGTGCCACGGTGAGATGTCTTATGGAGATCGGTAGCTAATCGGCAAGATATCGGGAAGATGTCGGCATTAGAATTATCACCGACCGTGAGCCAACGTAAACCAAATGATCGCGACCGTGAGCCAACGTAAACCTGAAATAATTATTATGACCTATGCGGCGTGATCCCACTAGAGCGAGGAAAGCATTCGGTCGCCTCGCTCTCCCATTGACTTAAAGCAACACCAGAGAGTTTTTTGTACCTTAAAATAATGTTTCCAAAATCGTTTCAGTGGTTCATCAACTCGTAACAGGGTAAACGGCACTTCTGCATTCGCTTCGCTGCCCTCTATTGGCTATAACCGCACTATGTAAGTTTGCCAGATCGGGTAGCGGATCTGTAGTTCGATGGAATGAGACATAAGAAGCTACAAATTTGACTTGCATTTGATGTCGCAATACATCGTACCTTTTTATAAAATCATGCAACATATTCTACCTTGTCTGTGGACATCGTTATTTCCAAAGCCGGTGCTGGATAAACAAATAGTGCGTGCGACAGAGGAAAAGTTCTTTGGTGTTGCTTTAACACTGGAACAGCTGATTTTCGGCTGCATTGCTGGAAACGCCACAGCATGCTTGAAAATCATAACCTGACTCTCGCCAGATGAATTTCGTTCCGCTTAGCTCCGCCTAGATTCACTCACATCCATCTGGGACCTCTTCCATTGAGAGTGATTTCTGCACCAGATTTTATGTTAGAGCCAATCAGGACGCAGGGCGGGATTTATAGTTTTATAGATGTGACATAGCATAGAAGCGACTGTGAGACTGTTATCAGCGTCACGGGTTGGCTTCGATGTGAGTGGTTGAAGTAGCACGTCAATAGATGACGGACAAGTGGCTTATTCAATCATATGCAAGCATTTTTTGATTAGGCCCAGCTTTCTGAAGCAACACTCCAATGGATTGGTCCCAGATGGATGAGTGGAGTTAGGCGGAACGAAATTCATCTGGCGAGAGTCAGGTTATGAAAATCAGCCCTTCCAAAGTTAAGTCAAAGGGGCAGAGGCATCTGAATGCTTTTCGCCGCTCTAGTAGGATCCCACCGTTATATTAGGTCTTATTGATTTGTTTAGGCTAGCTGCTATCAGATCATTTCATACACAATCTGACAACCTGGGAAATGTCAGTTTAACAGAAAAAAAAGAATGGATCAGTGATTTTAAAATTAAGTTTGATGGTCATGCAAATTAGGCTACAGGAGATTTCCGGGAGAAATAACAAAACAGGAGGGCACCGAGATGACCGTGAACATTTATTTTTACTTTGTTTTTACAAAAGTAGTAACAAAACATTTATTTTAACACACTCACACATAGAACACTACAACACAAATAAGAAATTCCCTCCAAAATAGTCAGTCAGTCTAAAAGAAAATAGTCAGTCAGTTTAAAAGAAAAATAGTCAGTCAGTAAGTCAGTTCAGTACAGTCCAGTCAATTAGTTCATTTAAGATGCTTGCTCGCCCGCCTTTGCCGTCCCCCATTTCTGTCCCTGCTCAGCCGCAGCCAGTTTCTCACTGTCATTTCTACATCAGCCTCAGTGGAGTTTTGTTGGGCAGGAATTTTTAACACAGCACCTAAACAAAAAAAATAAAGCAACAGGGGGAAAAATAAGACAGTAGCACAAAAGTCTATATCTTCGTTTGATTGTTTCTATAAAGACAATTCAGAAAAGTCAAAGCATTTTACAAAAAAAAAACTAAAAAAATATACAAAATTATACAAAAAAAACAATTAACATGCAATGCTCATAATACAGTAGTGTACTGACAACAGTAGAGAGAACCTGTCCAAAATACCTGTGCATCCAGCAGGAGCTGATCTGGGAAATCTTTGACCTGTGGAAAACAGAAAAAATATAGGTGTTAACAAAAATACAATGTATGAAATGTGTCTTGTTTTTTAAAATATAAAAATGTGTGTGTGAGAGAAAGAGACTTCCTACCTAAATTAAAACCGAAACAGACAGCCAACTACTCTAGTGACTACTCTGCCTCAGCCTCTAGCCTACCATAACACAGAGTAAAAAGTATAGACACATAAAACACATCATACACTAAAATATGTCTTACTTTGAGGGATCCTGTGTGGAAGGTCTGGACAGGATAGAGGGGACACTTGAAACACAAAGATTAAAAAGGTTAAAACAAAGATTAATGATTCTTGCAGGTAATCAGTGTCAGATCATATCGGATTCAGTCAGAATGACGTATGAATGAGGCCTTTTTGCACTCTGCACAGCCTAGCTTACACGAGAGTGAGAGAGAGAGAGAGCGACTTTTCTTCCTCTAGTGACTATCAAGTTCAATCTCTATCAGCCTAGTAGTAGAAACATTGTCTTTAATCTAAAGATACCTGCTAGCTAGCCACCATGCTCTCGGGTCAAACTAACTTGACTGTATGTAGTTTTAGACTAAGACAGCTAGTCTGATTGCAGGAGAACAGACTAGATGTACAGGTCATGTAACCACACTGAGTGTCTGTGAGTGACACAGCTTTAATTGCTTACAAAGTTGCTTTACAGACTCTGTTCTGTGTCTGCGTGTTAATTAACTTACAGTACATTCAGGAGAGCACATCCCTTCATCACTTGGTGTCTCTTGCTGCCAATCATCCTGTGGCACTAGGAAATACAAATAACAGCATCACCCAGGTCCAACTAACAGAGCTGAACGAGTGACCCAACACCAGTGGTTCTCAAACTTTTTCTGTCATTTTTGTCATTCTCCATTTTGAATAGGACTGTGCTGTGTATTTTATGTGTGTGTGTGTGTGTGTGTGTGTGTGTGTGTGCCTGTGTCAGTGTGTTCTCCATCTGCATGCTAAATAGCTTATGTTCAGGAGAGCCCAGCCCTTCATATTTGGCTTCCTTCTGCCAATTAACAGGTGTCACTATGAAATGATAACATTAGATTGTGAAACTGCCAAACAGGAAGTAGGCTTTTTGCTCTCAAACTTTTCAAGTGTGCTTACAGCCTCAAGTTTAAAGACCCAATACATCACATATTTAACAGAAACTTACATTCAGTAAGAAGGTCCTCATTCACTGATGTAATCACTTAAATGGAAAAATACATTAATGTTGGTTACACACAGTTTGGATTCTGCTTTCCTTGCATACTGCTTTCCCTGCATATTGGTGTAGGTTTCCTCCTGCTGACTGGCCTCAAATGGCCCAGATCAAGCTTAATTTTAAAATCTGACCCTAAACCATTTGCTATTGAATTGCTCTGAAACTTTTACTACCTCAGTCTGATAGATAGATAGATAGATAGATAGATAGATAGATAGATAGATACTTTATTGATCCCCAAGGGGAAATTCAAGATATTCTGAGTAAGAAGTGCAGTATCATACATTACATGTAAAATATCTTACTATCGTTAGTCCTCTGAAGGAGCTCTGGAAGAGGGTGTGGAGGCTGCTGCAACAGTCCTTCGTTATTATCTGATGTCACTAGAAAATACAGAAAAACTCAATTATTGGAGCGAACAGTAAGTCAAGTTTAGATAACAATTAGATAAACTAACGTCAGTGGGCTGAGTAATTGCCACACATTTCTATAAGCAGCAACTCATCTTAACCGAGGTCAATATAAGAGGCTAACATTCACATACAGTATGTTAACAATAGGCTATTTACCGGGCCTGTTTTGTTACAAGTATGTCTAGGTGAGCCATGGGATAGAAAATGTTGAGAACCCCTGGTTTAGGCTAAATAATTGTGATTTCAATTTTGACCTAAATTATGGTTATTATTCCATTATTGAGCAGCACAGCAACGAAAACGCCAACAGCACAGCTGAGCTGTAGGCTACAATACATCCAGTAAAAAACAATTGCTGTTGGGAGTAACTGTACATTGCTGTGAAACAGACACACATAGTAAATGTAGGGAACAAACAGGGATATACATTTTGATTAAATAAGGGATTGATGAAGCAGTGGATTTCAGTATGTAAGGTAATGTTTGTGTAGTAGGCTAGGCTAGTTAGATCCATCTGCTCATATATTGTGTTCCTGATGACAAACTTCACATGACTGAGACCAAAGTGAACTTCAGCTAAGAACCAAATTATAGATTACATGTTAGGGTGATGATGGTCAAGGTTTTACTGTGTACCTGTGTTACAGCTGTAAACTGGGCAGGATCTGGAATATGAGTGGGGCTGAACATTGCCTGTGGAACAGATAATCATGTAGGGAGCATTAGTTTATAGACAATTTGAGGATCTTGCAATCAATACATAATATGACAAATATGTATTAGACCAGGTTGTGATCTAGGCTACTGTGCAATGTGAATGTAGAGGATGTTTTGTGAATGTACCGAGTCAAACTTTCGCTGAAAAGCATAATTACGTCCGAAGCGCCACTTTTAAGATTGCGTTGCGTTGTCGTTTTCAGGTGAAATGGCCTTTTGATGCTAGGGGTACTACTATTTTGATACATGATCGTGTCAAATCACTATATTAAAAACACTAAGCAGGCTGGACACAACATGAAACTTTAATCAAAGTCCAAACCCTTTCTTTTTAGTAAACTATGTGTACACGAACAATGTTCTCAATGCTCGAGTTCATGTGTAGAGACACTGATGATACTTCGGTCAAAGTTTCAAGTTGTGTCGAGCCTTCTTAGTGTTTTAAAAATAGCGATTTTGACACGATCATGTATCAAAATAGTAGTGCATTCAAAGGGCCAACTCACCCGAAAACGACAACTCAGAGAAGCTTAAAAGTGATGCCTCGGACGTAATTATGGTTTTAAACGAAAGTTTGATTCAGGTACATTCACAAAAACACCCTAGGATGCATTTTGGCAGCCAGCAGCACTTTTGGGGGGAAAAAAAGCGGGATCGGCAAAATGGTTCCTCACGGTTCCTCTGCTGATCTACGGAGTGTGCATGCATGTTGGAGTGGCTGTAGACTCATCCCGCCGATGGTTTACCCACCTAAACTGACAAGTTTTATTTGGCATGCAGGGGAAAAAACCCTTCCGATACTTTGCCGCTGGTGCCCTCCCATTGCCAACGTCGGTAAGACCGAACGTGCTGTCTGGGTAGCTAATTTTCTTCTATTGTCCCTATAGACAGATAAATAAAAAAACAACATAAAAACAAGTAACAAGCATACAACACCCTCATAGTTTGAGAGACAAGACAAAACACTAACAACAACAATCAAGACAAAATGTGAACATGTGATTGTCACACATAGTGAAATGTGTGAGGCGGTTTAAAAGTGAGTGTAGCTTTGATTTTCTAAAAGCCAGAATTTTAAATGAGTTTTAAAATGAATGTATGTGGGACGGTCCCTTATTGTGGGGGGCAGGTTATTTTATTTCCCCTTACTGACAAAACAGTTTGTCCAAATGTGGTGCGCCTAAAAGGTAGCCTATTACACAGTCCCCTTTGGTAGAGGCCCTTGTAGCCTACTACAACCACTTTCAATTCTTTGAAAAAAGTCATTCAGTGGGGGAGGGGTAAGATGATGTATAGCCTTACAGTGGGTTCTACAGTGGGCATCCCTTTCAAATGACCACTTCAGTCGCGCATTACGAGGCGTGACACTGCGTGAAGCTTTAGTACCACTTTCAGCCACTGTGCGTCGCTCTGCCACTGTACATCGCTCTGCCTGCCGCCCCTTCTGAAAAATAAGGAGGCTACCATTAAACATAATTGTTGCCGAGAGTAATCCCAGCCTACGAACTCAATGACAAAATAAATCATGCATAATTAAACATTACCTCGATTTAGGCTACTTGGGTATGGCTTTAAGAAGCCCTATGCAAGTCTGGTTATTCCTTCGCTGTTTCTGGGTTTTTGCCTGATTTTGGCTTGCATTTTTCACGACATAGCTCCCCATGCAGCTTCGGTAGCAAGTGACTGCTACGCTAAACCCCCACTAGCTAGCGAGCTAGCCATCAAGAAACCAAGCTAAACACATACAGGGCTCACAATAAAACGGTCGAGCAAACACATTGTTCAAGAGACTATCAAACCACATTACAAAAACGAAGTTCACCCAAGGGTAGGCTACTTACAATTTCAGCAGCAACAAAGCCAAGTCGGAGTCCGTATAGCTGTCTTCTTAGAAACTACAATCTTACTACATTTTCGAGGCCTTCCGCCGAGTCACATCCGGATTTTTTGTTGCATATTCTTGTTGCATATTCGGTTTTTCCGCGGAGAAGCACTAGGGGGAGACGAAGCACCCACCAAACGACCCAAAAAGTGTTGTAGAACCATCAGAACGACTCTCAACCTGCATAATTAAGGTCATTTTTGCTAAAATTGTTGCATAGGGCCTCTCTAAGGCTTGACTACACGGTGGTAACGAAAATCGAAATCTAAATTTGCTGTCTACATTATTGTCAGTGTTGGGGGTAACGCAACTAGGCCTACGCAAATCAAAACAGTGTCTTGTGTGATAATTGAGCCAGTAGAGAATAACTGTTCAGAATTAATCTGTAGCCTTGGGTAGGCTTCTGCAGAAAACAATGTTGTTGCCGATTTAATACTATCTGGCGACGTTTTTTAACAGGCTACGCAATAGAGGCTTAGACAACTATGACCCACGTTTTGGTTTCATAAATTAATTTGCCCTATGCAATGTAGTCAATTGACTGCTTGACATGTCATTTTTATTTTTCTGTACAATAAACAAATACATCTGCTTTATGCCGAAGAATTACGTTCATATTTGGCTGACTTCTACAGACGCGCAAAAAAACACTGCCAGGCCATCCTTAAAAAATATTTTTGTTTGCCGTAACCCAACCGACCCTGTCAATTTAGAACTGACCCAAATATTTATTTTTTTCCCCTTTTAGTCCGACCGACTTGCCGGTTGTAAACTTGAGTTAAGACCGACCAATTTTTTTTTACTCTAAACAACCAATACAAATAAAATGCTATTTATTTTAGTAGGCCTAAGTATTGTGAATATAAATTGCCTACATACAAACGTAGGATCTCTTAAATAAAACCCTGTGGCGTCATCTCTACACCATTGGTTTACGCATGTCATACTATGGCCTATACGCTTCGTTTCATTCACACAAACATCTCGACTCAACACTTATTACTTGGCACGAAGCTCTGAAAGAACTGTGCCCAGATCTTTTCCCATTCTTTCTCCCCTCTAGTCTAACGGTGACCGTGTTGAAGAATTGAAATTGGTTGAGGTCTATTCAGCATTTCTCAAAATATGGGCTTAACCCAGATTCGAACTCTTGGACAGGGGACTGATAACTGCTGCGTAACGGTGGCTGACATCAGCCGGCCTTAACACACTGCGCCACAGAATTGACGGCGTGAATGAATAGGGGATAAATAACAATAGAGTAAACAACTGTTTCACCAGCACATTTAAAGGACTTGACTAAAACCGTGCATAACTGGAAGTACACCTGTTATCTGAGCAGTCTGTATGTCCTCATTTTGCGAATGCGAGGACGATATGAGTCTGTTGCATTTCGTTAGATGTCCAAGTCACGCATAATGTTTGAAAACAACTGGCTCGTCATCACAATAATTTAACACACGACAGTTGGATACTTCATCATGTTCCCATGCCTACATTTTGGTGAGTAGCATAGAGATCGTTAAAACAATAAAGTATGGCTCTCCGTTTGGGACATCGAAAACTTTTTAATAGGGTAGACTACCGTCGGAGATGCTGACTGGCAAAGGCCTCGGGATAATATGTTATCTCTATCATCACTATCATCAGTCAATGCCCTTGATCAAAGTGGGGAATGAAAGAAAAAGTTTGAGAACCACTGGCTTAACAAGTTACCTGCAGTCTAGAACACACAGAATATTGCAACAGAAAGTTGCCTTTATAATCAACTATTTGTTCCAACAGCATTCAAACAAAGCCTTTATAAAAGTGAAAATATTCCATAAGAAGTAAAATACTGTTGTTTGTTTGTTTTCCAAAATAAGAATTTCACTTCACCATGCACCTTCGACAATGAATAGCTCATTACACTTATGTTACTGTTGAACGTAGGCCTAACTGGTATCATTACAAACATTCTTTTGTGTCCTAAAAACTGGCATTTTATGGCATTGTGTCATGTAAGGTCGTTGCAAAATCTAGAGAAATGTGTGAGGTGGTCAGCGGGGGACAATTGAGACACACATTGGATTGTGTTATTACTTGAACATTCCACACTATCCACAGCTGTGGTATCGGGGGCAGGAGGATTACTGTTAGCGCAGGCTTTATATAAAATTCTTCAACAGAAGGCCTGCCTCGAATGCAGGCTTGCCCAAAATAAAGGCCTGTGGTTCACCTTGATTGGCTGATGATTGTAACGCGGGAATGATTCCAAACACCTCCCTTACGATGAGTGGCAGGTGACAGGTCTGAGAATGTGTGCGCTACACAAGGATGGAAGATGATGAATAACTGAATAAAAAGGCCTAGCCTAAATGAATCAGGAGTAAGGCAAAACAAATAGCCTATAGTAGCCTAATGAAACATACGGATTGATGTAGTATCTTTGTAACATTATTAAATGAATCTGTTACTATGCCTATGCCTACGTTTGAAAAAGAGAACATTTTAATTTGATTCACAATAATGTTACATTTAATTTACATGTTGACAATGAGTAGCCTAGTTTTGGTTGTTGTTGGTGGCGTTATTGCATGTTAGTTATGCCTACAATGCAAAATTGCTTCCTCAGGATTGGAAGCTCCTGTAGCCGCATAGGATTTCAAAACAGGCGAAATGCCACAAAACCGGTTTGTGAATAGGTCTGTGAGTTAGGAGTCCTCTCGACTTCTTTTAAGCTTTCACAGCTGGTGGGAAGGTGTGATTTGTTGGGGGCAGGGCCGGATTAACTGGGCACAAATGTCTGATGACCCCCCCTGCCCCCCAGCCAACGTGAATCGGGTGGTCAGTTAATAGGCCTATATTGTGAAGATTTTTCTTGCCATCTAAGGCACGAGCACATCGGTGAGGCCAAGCCTCACCAAGTAGCCCGTTTGTTTACAACTAACATAACATTTAATTAAACTGCTTATAGGCTATGCCGAAATAGTTTTCAACATTTTGAATATTAGTGTCGGGTGAATTAGGAAATGTTCTCAAAGTAGCCTTGGGATCCCCCCCTGTCAAGCAATATAACCATACAAACGCGCGCACTCATTGTTTCAAAAGGAGTAATTTCGGCTTTGTCGGAACTGAAGAGCTGTGGAATGAAAATAAAATAACGCAACACAACACAGACCCTGCTTCTCTCGCGTCAGTCACTGAAATGAACGAAACACAGTACCTGCTTCTCTCGCGACAGACACTGACAGTAGCCTAAAATAAATGCATGGGGAAAAACACTTCCCCATGACAAAGACATCGTAAAACACTGAAAGTTAATATTTTGTCACTAGCAACATACATCTGTCCATTGTCAAATGTGTTACGTTCCAAGTAGCCTAGTGCATAATTCTGCTTCATAAAGTCGAACAAATACATTTGCTTCTTGAAATAAAGAAAAACTCCAAAGTGCTCAGGAATTGTAGAAAAAGATCTTGAAGGTGCTCTTTGGTGTGGGGAAAAAACACGAAAATGTCATCAAAAGAAAAGGGAGTCCAAGGCACTCTTCTTCAAAAGGTTATAAAAAGCCTTTATTTAAACATGGCTATTTTTTAAAAAAACATGATCTGGGCAGACACCCACGCGTAGCGGCACAGAGCCTTCTTCAGGGTATACTGCACGAACAAACAATTGCCTCTTTTGAGGTTATCTAATGACATACACCTGGACATCACAGGTAATGAATTCACATAGTTCTCAGGTAAACACTACATACAAGGGCCAGTAGGTGGCCCCACTGGTGTCACAAGGCAGTGAATAGCCAGGTAAAGAAGAAAAGAAGAAAAGAACCACTAGGTGGCAGCAGATTTAGGTTAGGACAGACATCAATACTTGAAAGTGAAAAGTCATTACAGATAAGGACTAAAATCTATCTCCTCATTTAATCCAGGGTATGTCATGGCCTGCAGAATATATATGTAGAAAGTTTCCCTTTGCAATAATGATTTTAACCTATCACCACCCCTGATATTCTTTTTTATTGTTTCTAGACCTTCAACCATTAGACCATCTGGATTGCTGTTATGTACTGTGTGAAAATGTTTCGCCATTGGATAATCCAAATTTACCTTTCTGATGGCATTTTTATGTTCAGAGACTATCTTTTAGACGCCTCTTGGTTCGGCCTATATAGAAACAGCCACATATACATGATAAACGGTACACCACAAAGGTGGTATTGCAGTTGATGAATGATTGTATGTTGTATGTTTTGTTAGATTTGAAATCAACAAATTGTTTACATTCTTTTATGTTAGAACAATGGTTGCAAAAACCACATTTGTATGTACCGGTTTTCTGTCTATGAAGCCAGGTAGTCTTTTTATTCACACTAAGGTGGCTAGGTACTAGTTTGTCTCGAAGGGTGGGGGCCCTCCTAAACGTAATTTTTGGGGGGACTGGAAACACTTCTCTCAAAATAGAGTCACTTTTCAACAGGTTCCAATTAGACAGAATTATCTTTTTAATCGGATTGGCAAGGCTGCTATATTTTGTTACAAAGTAAACTTGTTCTTGACTAGATGACTTTTTTTTCTTCTTTTTAAACAAATCTGTCCTCTGTTTGGAGAGAGCTTTTTCATTAGCAGACTGTACAACATCAGTTTGGTAGCCCCTCTGTATAAAGCGATGAGACATGATTTTGGCCTGCTTCTCATACTCTTGGTCTGAATCGCATATACGTCTCAGACGTTGGAATTGTCCAAAAGGTATGTTGTTTTTTAACCAGACTGGGTGAAAACTATCTGCTCTTAATATAGTGTTTCTATCAGTGATTTTGCGAAAAACTGTAGTATGGAGCCGGCCATCCTGTCCTTTTGAGATAGTTAAATCTAAAAAGTTAATAGTTGTCTTCGAATGTTCCATCGACAGTTTAACATTTCTGTCATTATTATTCAACATATCATGAAACATAAACAACTCGTCTTCAGAACCAGTCCAAATTAGGCAAACATCATCAATGTACCTCCCATACCATTTTATCTTATCACTGTAGACATTGTTGTAAACATATTCCTTCTCCCATAGGCCTAGGAAAAGATTGGCATAATTAGGGGCAAAACATGCCCCCATGGCAGTGCCACATACCTGAATATATAATTGGTCTTGAAACAAAAAGATGTTATTTTTCAATGTCCATTCAGTGAGTTTAATTAGGAAATCAGATGGAGGTAAGCAGTCTGCAGACCTGTTGGTTAAGAAGTAGTTTAAAGCTTTCAGTCCATCGTCATGAGTAATATTTGTGTATAAAGATTCTACATCCATAGTGACCAGATAAGAATCATCAGAAAGTCATATCATTCAAAATCTTTAAGACATGGGTAGTGTCCTGTATATAAGAAGGGAGCTGTTGGGCAAGAGGTTTTATATGAAAGTCTTTAAATTGGGAGGCAGGTTCTGTGAGAGACCCATTTGAGGATATAATGGGCCTTCCTGGTGGACATTCAAGGGACTTGTGCACTTTAGGGAGCATGTAAAATGTAGGTGTGCGGGGATGTTCACATAAGAGGAAGTCATGTTCTTGTTTTGAAATCCATCCAGCCACCATGGCTGTGGACAAAAATTCATTCAGTCTCTCTTTTGTGCGGTCCGTTGGGTTAAAAGACAGTTTTTTGTAAAAATCTGAGTTGTTCAATTGTCGTAGGGCTTCTTCAATGTATTTTTCTTTGTCCAGCACCACAACTGCGCCCCCCTTATCTGCTGGCTTTATGATTATTGAGTCATTTTTTGCTAAGTGATCAATGGCCAGTTTTTCTGATTTAGTCAGATTCTCCCTGACCTTCTGAGCAGAGGTGTTGAAAAGTTCTTCAATTTCATAATCCACTTTTTTTGTAAAGGCAGTTAAAGTGGCATTAGAAGCTGGGGGCATAAAATGTGATTTTGGTCTGAAATGGGAGCTTTGGACAGTTGAAACTCTTCTTTGGCTATGGTGGTGATACCAAGCTTGAAGGTCTAGAAACAATAAAAAAGAATATCAGGGGTGGTGATAGGTTAAAATCATTATTGCAAAGGGAAACTTTCTACATATATATTCTGCAGGCCATGACATACCCTGGATTAAATGAGGAGATAGATTTTAGTCCTTATCTGTAATGACTTTTCACTTTCAAGTATTGATGTCTGTCCTAACCTAAATCTGCTGCCACCTAGTGGTTCTTTTCTTCTTTTCTTCTTTACCTGGCTATTCACTGCCTTGTGACACCAGTGGGGCCACCTACTGGCCCTTGTATGTAGTGTTTACCTGAGAACTATGTGAATTCAGTATGTCATTAGATAACCTCAAAAGAGGCAATTGTTTGTTTGTGCAGTATACCCTGAAGAAGGCTCTGTGCCGCTATGCGTGGGTGTCTGCCCAGATCATGTTTTTTTAAAAAATAGCCATGTTTAAATAAAGGCTTTTTATAACCTTTTGAAGAAGAGTGCCTTGGACTCCCTTTTCTTTTGAATACATTTGCTTATTTCACAGAAAAATATAAATAGCCAGTTTAGGGTCTACAGTGCAGATTTGGTAAGTTATGGTAGGCCAACTTGGAGTTCTCTAGTAGCTGAGCCTGATGGTAGGCAGGTGCGCTCGTAGACATACGGCCAAACATGCAAGCGCCAATGAATCATGCTCTTACGACAATCACGCCGTTAAACTTAAATAGGTTAACATCACTCTAAGTTCGCCTTCAAGCAAGGAAAACGATGATTTGAAGACATCTGTTTCGTTGGAAGGGCAAGGGGGTAGCAACAGGGCAACACAGAGACAGGCCCGATGGCAGGGCTAATGTTATGAGAGTATTAAAATATGGGATATTCTACGGGAAAACATTAAAACGGCAAGACAGCGGGGGAAAGTTAAAATACGTGATAAACACGGGAAAAAGTTGGCATGCATTGTTTCGGTCCCCGTGCACAGGGATTATTTGTCATATTATTAACCACATATGATTATTTGTGAAATTGTGCAAACAGGTGCAACACATTTGAAAAGGAAGGACTGGTAGCATGCAAGCTCCCGGGAAAGATTGATTTAAGAACGTTATCACAGTGTGTCTTCGTGGCGCAAAACAGCGCGGGCGGAAGACAGCGACAATTGGCAGGGGAGGGTCATGTCTTTTTTGACAATTCTGTCGGAGGGTCATTGAACAATTTCTAGCAGGCAAGGGAGGGTCATGCAACTTTTGACTGAAGCACTCAAAATTTCATTGGTGGCCCCTTCAATAAATAACGAACAGTCCCTAGATTGCTGCTGGGCTATATGTCTTGGTTCATGTCTGTTAACAACTCATTGCCGTCAAACGCGTATCTCGCGGTTGCATCCATTACAAACAAACATGCAATGTGAACGTCTGGGATTGGGGAGAGCACTAAATGCTCTACTGAATAAGCACAAAGTCAAACCTTTAAATGAAAAACACTCTTTAATAATCTAAAAAATAAACCGCTAATGAAGTAAACTTGTGACCATCAAAAATCGTTTATCGCTGTAACTCTGTGATAACAGGACGTTACAGGAAGGCATTTGGCTGAGCAACGGAGGTTAATATGCTCTATATTTTGTCCAAATGATGTCTGTCTATCATCGTTGCACTCGGAGAAAACCAGAATGTTTAATTTGTCCTGCGTTTCTTCTACGGCTGCAAACGGGATTCACTCGCAGTTAACCAAATATTTCTTTATTAGGGCAGGGCAGGCATATTTCTGGCTATTAAATTATTTTTAAACCAGTCTGCTAAAGTCTGTAGTTAAGTCTGTGTAGGGGTTTCCAGGCTCCAATTCTTTTTATGAGACACCCTGCTCACTTGAGACATCTGCCGGTTGTTTGGGTTGTTGCAGCGTCACTGGAAAAATACAAATTAAAGTTGCGCGGACCGCGAGGGAAGTCACTGTTTTGAGTTAAGGCTAAATGTGTATTAAGCTTACTGAATAGCTTCCTAATGCTATTCGAAGCGTCAGTTTATTGCACATACTTTTATTTTGAATGGTCACTACATACCCGTGTTTGATGCCGTGATAAGTGACGTCGCTCAGTCTGCCACTTGTTGTTGTTTAGCTATGTGGCATTAGCCTATCGCTCGTTTCAATTTGGGACCTTGCAGTTGGAATTGTCGTTTGTTTAGTCAAAGTCTCAAGTCCAAGTCTCAAGTCCAAAGTAGCCTGGGCTATTCGAAGCGTCAGTTTTTTGCACATACTTTTATTTTGAGTGGTCACTATATACTCGTGTTTGTTGGGGTGTTGTTGCAAAATCCGCATAATCATTTTATGCAAGCAAACTGCATACAGGGAGTCTTTATTGTTGAGGTCAGACATGATAATCATCTTGCATCTTAACCCACAAGCGGTTCCCGAGTAATCCGTTTTTTAAATTGCGACTGACTATCATCAAAGTGAGACCTGTCAGTACACGATCCATGGGGTGAAGCTCCCCTGAAACGGGTTCCCTTGGAAACAGTGCAGTGCAGCGATAAATGTCCTACGTAAATAAGCATATTTTGAAATATGCATTCAAAAATATTCCAAATCGAGAGTGCACACCTTTGTGCCACGTGCGAGCCACATACGAAATCTTAGGTCAGTCTGACAAACGGTCAGCGAGATATGCGTGCCACAGACACACAGACATACAGACACACAGACGCTTCTTGCTTTATAGATAGATATATTGGGAATCAAATGAAAGCAAAGAAATTTTCACAATTGCTAAAACACATTTTTTTTTAAACCTGCCACCCTTTTTTTGTTTCATCTGTTTCATAATGTGCAGGAGCACATCAAAAGGATAAACTGCCCTTTGAGAGCAAACTGACTGCCCAAGCACAGGCACTGGTGAACAACACCAAAGACCTGCTGAGGAAGTTGCCTTGTGATCTTCATGCGCTGCCATCCAAACTGATACATCGTCTTTTGCATAATGGGTCTCTTTTAAGCACATGTAGATTACATTGTGGTGAGTGGGTGGTTGAATAAATTTCAAGTTTTGGGTAGATTACTAATTTATGTGCATGTATATAAACTAAAACTAAATGATGCCTTATGTCATTGCATTCCAGGAGATAGGTCAGGCTTTGACAATGCTTTGGAAAGTGCAAAAGCTAAATTTGAAACATTTATGCAAAGACAGAATCAAAGCAAGGCACTTCTTAAACTATGTAGTGGTGTTGATGGTAAGATTCCTTAAAATAGTAAGTATGGAATTGGTATCGATATCATTATTTTTAACTATGAATACTAACCATTTGTTTATCTCTTTGTTCAATACTTTTCAGTTGATGCAAGGAAAATCAAAGAGGCCTTAAAAGTTGACCTGACTAATGATGAAAAGCCTCTTGACCTTTTGATGGAACTATGGGTGGATGAGGGGAAAAAAGCTAAACAATGTATTAGCATTCAAGCATTTAAGAAGATCGAAGTTGCTTTCCAGAGTAGAGTCTTCAAAAAGCTGTGGGACTGTAATATGCAAAGAGAAACAGTTCCCAATCCTCCTCCAATATCACTGCACAAACTACATGAGATTTACACACACACCATAGACAAATTCACCAAGACCTATGAAGCTCTCAGAACCAGGTCCATGCAGGTGGAAGAATTTGATAAAATATTTAAGGAATATAAGGTGGACTTGATAGAAGATGAGCTAAAAGTAATGCAAAAATCATTAGGAGACAGTGCCCAGACTGAGTGGATCACAGACACTTGTGTCCATATCAAACGGTATCGAACACTGCAGGATGCCGTGGAACCAGCAAAGATAATATTTGCATTGCAGGAAGGCCTCAAGCTGACAGGAGACTTCAGCCCCCAAAGTGATTTTCAGGTAAATAGTCCCATTTTAAGCTTACCGTACATCCTCATGTGTGTTGCTGGATTTGATACAACATCAGCATTTCCAGTGAAAACGTCATTGTGAAAATCATCTCATGTTGGAATAACTGGTGGTAAACATGGGGGAAGTCTGCTAACAGAGTTGCCCAGTTGTGGGCTTGTTGTCACTATTGTCCTCATTCAAAGTCAACAGGAGTACGTAATTTCACATAAGCTCTAACGGGTCTGATTTAGCTTGACACATAATAATAATAATAATAATACATTTTATTCATAAGCGCCTTTCAAGTCACCCAAGGACACTGTAAAATTAAAAGGTTAATTATGTTAAACAGTACATACAGACAGACAAACACAGGGGACATTGTACAATTAAAAGTTGAAGACGCTACACACTGCATAAAAACAGAGGCACAGACACAGATGACACTGCACACCAGAGAACAACAATACACAGACACAGGGCAAAGTGATAAGAAGACATTGTAAGAAAAATAAAATGAAAATGAGAAACATAAAAAACAGCTATGAAGCAGTGAAATGGGTCAGGAGGTGGAGGGGAAAGCTATTCTGAATAGATGTGTTTTAAGCATGGTTTTGAAGGTAGAGAGTATTGTACAAATGCACAGCGTTAGTGGCAGGGGCATCTGTGGAACATAGAGTGTGGGATGCTGTGTACGGGGTTAGGAGATTTGAAAGATTGAGAGGGGCCAGATTGTGGAGAGATTTGTGTACACTTTATAAATAATCATAATCTATGAGGTTTGGGGTGATATGTTGTGGTGTTATTGTAATTTATAATTATTTTATTTAGTTCTAGGATTCTGGACAAAGCCATAGTCAATCAATGTTCCAACCAATTGTTGTTTGCTGTTGAGTGGCCTACCTTGGACAGTTCAGTGGTTTTAGCTTGTTTCTAGTGATTTGCTTTGGCCAACTTCTTCACAATTAATGAGTTGAAAACGCATCGTTTTGTCATGTAAGGGGCTTGTTCGTGTTGCACAGAACATTTAAAAGTTAATAGGCAAAAAAGGCACGTTTAGATTATGCCCCCAGACCTAGCATTGTAGCTGACTGAGAGTACTGGGGCCGGTTCCCCGATAACGCTCACTCTTAGCGCACTAAGAAGACTCGAAAGATATATCTTACCAAAGTTGCTTATGTTCCTAAGTGTGTTCCCGAAGTGTCCCTTAGGAAGCTTCTTAACACACTGCCTCTTACGTTCGACGTTACAAAAGCCCTGTCCCAAGTGAAGGTGCTGAATTAGTTGGCATCGATTGCTCAGGAATCCAGTTTCCACTTCACGCGAAGGTGCATGACGGCGTTAAGAAAGACAACACGTTCTATGCAAATGAAACATTCCTCAAACTATCCAGTAACATTTATTTTAACTTAGTTTAAGTTACCAGTAAAATATAGACTATTAAACGAATTGTCAGTAATATGTTCACACGATAAGTTGTGACGGGTAGACGAACCGGGTATCCCCCATCCACCCTCCTTATCCCGTTGTGCCACTTGTGCCGCTTCTTGACATGGGTTTAACGACTTTTATGACTTTTATGAATTATGTAATACACTTTTATATTAATTTTAAGGTACTTTACAATCAGAATTGATTGGCAAGCAGCTGCAGTTAATTCTGCATTTCTGTTTAATGCGGTATTGATTGCCATTGGTTAATGTTTTCAATAAAAAGCAACCTATCTAGATAGATAGATAGATACTTTATTGATCCCTAGGGGAAATTCAAGGTCACAGTAGCATACAGACAACATAGACACACACATTCACTAACAGCAGAAAAAGTAATTAAAAGTATATAATATGCAAAACACAACTAAGCAATAAGGACTGTAGAAGATAAAGAATATACTAAATATACTAAAATACAAATTATACTAAATAAAACTTAATCTAAATCAATTCTAAAAAACAGTATCCACATAGTGGGTGATTAATCAATCAGGTGCGCTTGCAATGACTGAAGCAGGGACTGAGCATGTGGTCCTCTGTGCATAAGGTAAGGTAAGGTGCTCTTTGTGAATGAGTGTCATGGTGATGGTGCAAATGAGTAAGTCAAACAGTGCAACAGTGCAAGAATAAAGTCTATATATATATATATAAATAACTATATTAAGAAAGTGTGGTCACAGTTCGGCTGTGGCATGGAGGGAGGGGTTGTGCATATATGTGCTAATAAAGCACGCAAACAGTGAGGCAGAAGACAATGGTAAAGTGGCTAGTGGACAGACAGTTCAAGACATGGAGGTGGTGAAGAGACAGACAGACTATGCGGAGAAGTCTATTTCTCCTCTTCCCTTAAGTGATGCATTGAACAGTTCAATGACCCTGGGAATGAATGACTTCTACAGTCTGTCTGTTGTGCAAGGCAGTGAGCGAGCCAGCTGATCAGGCTCTTCTGCTTAACAATAGTGCTGTGGAGTGGATGACACTCATTATCCAAGATGTTGATCAGTTTGTTCAGGGTCCTTTTGTCAGATATTGAAGTGATGCACTCCAGTTCAGCTCCCACTACAGAGGCAGCTTTCCTTACCAGCCTGTCAAGTCGCCCCGCATCCTTCTTCTTTGTGCTTCCTCCCCAACATACCACTGTATAGAAGAGGACGCTGGCAACAACAGACTGCTGCACACATTGAAGGAACGCAGCCTCCTCAGGAAGTACAGCCTGCTCTGCCCTTTCTTGTAGAGTGCGTCAGTGTTGGCTGACCAGTCCAGTTTATTGTCCAGGTGGAGACCCAGGTACTTGTAGGTGCTTACCACCTCGACATTGACCCCATCAACGGAGACTGGTAGCAGAGTGGGCTTAGACCTGCGGAAATCCACCACCATCTCCTCGGTCTTTGAAGTGTTGAGTTGGAGATGATTGAGTTTGCTCCATTGCACAAAGTCCTCCACCAGGCTCCTATACTCCTCCTCCTGCCCGTTCCTGATACACCCCACAATTGCAGTATCGTCAAAAAACTTCTGCATGTGGCATGACTCAGTGTTGTAGCAGAAGTCAGAAGTGTACAAGGTGAACAGGACTGGAGAGAGCACAGTTCCCTGTGGCGCTCCGGTGCTGCTGATCACAGTGTCAGAGAGACAGTTCTTCAATGATCAGAGAGATAAAGTTAGATACAGAATATGGTGGGGAAGCAACGTAAAAAAAGGGCAACAACTCGTCAGAGGAACTTGAAGTTTTGCTGGACGAGGTGAGCTTGCACAAGGTGACACTGTTTTCCTTTCGGAATAACTTGTGCAACAGCAACAAAAAAGAGCTATGGATCCAGCAGTTCCATAATGAGTTGTCTAGGGATTTTTTTTAATATAGCCACGTCAGGCAAAACGTCAGGCTTAAGTTTTGCCGAATAAAATTAACATGGACTAGATGGCTCCGCGGCCGGCGCCGTCTTTGATTCAATACAAGGACACGTTGGATCGCTGCCTTAGTTAGTCGCTTACTGGACACCACCATGCTTACCCATTTATAGATCTTAGCCATTTAGAGCCAAATTGTTTGCCAGCTTTTAATTATCAAAAGTGATTGCCAATTTAAACGCTTTAATGACATTATGAAATAGCCTAGTCTAATTACCACCATATTAGTTCTGATACCAAATAAAGTAAACTTCATAAGTAGGCCTGTATCCATTGCGAACATATTTTATTAGTCTTAAAATGTCCTTTAAAATGTCCTATAAAATCATCGTTGAGCCACAACATTGTCAACATACCATAGTTTGACTTGTACTGCGCTGTGCTGATTTCTAAAGACTGCTGCACAGTGGCGGCGACTAGCATCTTGAGCTCGAACAATGCTAAGAGAGAGCTTACGAATGGTCCAGACCAACCTTACGAACGTGTGACTTACAGAAGATATACTTAGCGTACGAACGCGTCGGGAATCGTGCCCGTTAAGAGAGAGATTAAGGAATAGGTTAAGAACTACATAGCGATAAGAACGTTTTAGGAGGAACCGGCCCCTGGCCATTAGCTGCAGGTACTCCAGTTCGGTAGCATTTTGGTCGTTTTTTTCCCTATCTACAGTACTCGGCGACGTCTAGCGATCAAGATCCATGTACAAATCGGCCAGGTTTCTCCTTTAATTCCCGTGAATGGCCATTAATTCTCATAATTTCCTTTATTTTAATGAAGGTTTCCAACATGGAATATTTCCAGAATTCCCCATCTTAACGTCCCATTGAAAGTTTCCAGAAAGTTTCCTGAAATGTAAAACTTATTGCCCACATGTTACTGATATCTACTCACCAGCAGAGCCACCATTTGTTTTTGGGACAAAAGGAGGAGCTTCAGGAGAATTTGATTTAAAAAAAAAAAAATACTATGATTGACAGGCCAGAAAGGTCCATTATACTTCAGTGAACTTTAAGTATACTTTTTGGTAAGGGAATTAACTACTGAACCACATTTTCTGCACTAGTTCATTAGTGAGAGCAAAAATGTTTCTACAAGTAAATGCCAAAATCAAGGACTGAAAAAAAGAATGATTTTTATTTTGGTTCGTTCTGAGCAAAAACATGATTTTTTCGTTCCTGTTCCAGTGTCCCGAAGCCTCTCCTCTAAATGGTAACCGGATATAATGTTATAGAAGAACGGTAATAACGTTCCTTTATTAGTGACATTGTCTTTACAAATTGATTTATGTTAAACTGTTAAAAAAAATTAAAAACATTGTGCATGAATTCAGGCGTGGGGCTAGATTTGAAAGTAGGCAAGTAGGCCTATATAATAAATAAATGTCTGGCACAGAATGTCAGGCACAGAAAATGTCCTTGCTTTAAACCCCAAAATGGAGGGGAATTCCCCCCTTAGGTTCTTCATGTAGGGGGGATTTATTTACACAATTGGGGGGGGGGGGGCGTCATCAGTGACATCATCGTCATCAGTAATATTGAATACTGTAGTGTGATCATTCACACCAGTGGCCATCCTAGATTCTGCTTGACTCTCCACACACACACAAGGAAAATGATTGCTTACAGTATGTCATATGTTAAACTATTACACTTAACCATATCTTGAATGTGGTGTGTAGGTCTAATTGAGTGCATATTGGTGATGTGTAGGTGTAATTGAGTGCCTGTCACTTTAAGAAATACGTGAGAGTAATTAGCCTCACGGTTTTAGGCTAGTGAATACAATTTGCGCATAGTGCATAAGGATATGTGGATGCAATTCATTATGTTTTCTATGTAATTCTAAAATAAATGTTCAAAAAACTAACAAGTCGAAGAAAATCTTTCTGGGATCATAGAAGAGATAAGTGTCTTGCAATGTTTATTAATGATTTTAGTAAGCACTACAACGTGACCTGAGCTAGTGGGACAGTTAGCAAGGAGCTCCCTCCAGATGTAAAAGTTTGCCATGGTTGAGTAGTCTATTTGCGTAAGCGCAAAGTGGTTCTCTCTGCGTGAAGCTATGTTCAATTCAATTCGGTAGTTGATCCGTCTGGTCAATAGCCCCGCATTCACGCCACTTCATGATTAGATTAACGTCATCAGACAGGCTGTAAAGTGTATGCAGGAATTTCTAGCATTATGATGGCTAGAGTTGCGGGACTTGAACAAATTATGTGCAATCCCACAGTGAAATTTAGGCCCTGAGCCCTGTAATAGCATAACCTATGTGTGGTGCTACCAGCTGCATGACAGGCCCATAGATATTTCCCTAGTGTCTCTGGTAGCCAATGTTATTTATTTCACACAATGTTTCTGTAATTTAGGCTACATACTTGGAAAAGGCAGTTAGATAGTGTTGGATATGAAAATCCTTTTTATCAACTAGTAGTTCTAGCTTATTATACAGGGGAGACACTGGTTTATAAAATCTGACTAAATTCATCCTATAAGAGGTCTGGGGAACACTGTGTGGGCAGGTGACTTGCCAAGCATATGGACTTTTGAATAATGTTCAAACAAAGGTTAATCGGAACGATAAATTATGTTATTAACTGGTTATTTAAATCCGGTTGATATTGAAAATAATGTTTTGACGGTACTAAAATTAAGGAGTTGGTCAAAAAAGTTCTCAGCCAAAGTCGGTGATTGGTCAGAAATTTTGGAGAGCTTTATTCACGGCACTGGAGATTTACGTCTGATGTTACAATAGTAACACTAATACAATAGTAATAGTTTTTAAACATGCTACATATGCCGGTGTTGCAAGTGTTTCGATTCACAATTCTAGGCTAGTAGGCATTTTAACATGCTCTAGCATTAGCTCCTGTCAGAGCAGCTTGATTAGCTGCTCCATTAGTTTGGGGTAACAGGCGAGTGACACGTAGGCCTAGTGCCACATCACTGGATAATGTAGTTTATTTAATTAGCCCCTTAGCGCACGCAGAACCTGAACTGGAGATGACAGAAAGGAGTACCGGCAACTTAGGAGAACTGTCGATACTCAAGAAAAGTGCAGGCCGCTTAAAGGGATACTCCACCATTTGGGGAATTACGCTCATTTTCCACCTCCACCCAACCCTTAGATGCTGCCCTACCAACACCTACACTCTTCCATGAGTGGGGTCAAAAATGAACCCAATTAGAATGAATGCGTTTTATGCTGTAAACTTAAAAAAATTCTTTCATTTTGGTTAAAAAATGAAATGATTTGATGATAATGATGAGAACAATAATAAGTGGGGGAAAAGTTCGTAGGAGTCGTGTAACTCCCTCTCAAGCACGGGCAGACACAAGTGGTTCCCTTTTACTGGTTTTAATGAAGTCTTCTCCATAGTCAAACCGTGAAAACTAATAATACACAGTATTAAACACATAAACTCATGTTAGCTTATTAGCACACACAGCAGTAAAATAACACGTATAGAAAATAAAATACAGACAGACAAATTACCTCGTTGGCTGCATGCTACGAAAGGAAATCATCTTGAAGCCTTCCTATCTTCAACATTAAACTGTTCTTCTTAACTTCAGTTAATTTAAAGCATGTACTGTAATACTTTCAACTGCGTGACCTTAAACTCAACAGCAACGCATACGGTGCCTGCATACTTCTCTCTCATTCACTCACGTTATAGCAGCTCAGTAGAGGTTTCAAAATAAAAGTCTCTTCTGTCTTACCAGATAAATCAATGTAAAATTACAAAATAAAACCTAAACAAATTATCTTATAAACTCAACATAATGGCAACAGTTACACTCCCACCAAATCACACCAGTCTTTATGTGGGATTTCTCTAAACACAACAGTTGCAATTGAACACTTCAAACATTCAATAAAACATTTCCTGTTATCAACCAGTATGGAATGTCAGGCTAAACATTAAACATATTATTCTGCTTCAAGCAAAGTAACAAGCTTGTGTACAGGTCTTTCAAGAAACACTGTCTTTGTTGTGGAATTACCTTTATCATCAAATGAGGTGTCACTAACCAACAATCTGACCTTTCTCACCCTATCATCTGACCCTGGATAAACTTCTGTTATTCTGGCCAGCTTCCATTCATTGCGTGGTGCGTGATCTTCTTGTAAAAGTACAATGTCATTCACCTTCAGGTTTCTTCTATTCTTCTGCCACTTCTGTCTTGGTTGTAAACTCAATAGATATTCCCTTTTCCATCGAATCCAAAATTCATTGGCCAAATATTGAACTCGACGCCACCTTTTTTGAAGATACAGATCTTCTCTCACAAACTGTCCAGGTGGAGGAAGCATTATGGTGGACTTCATCGTAAGAATGTGGTTTGGAGTCAAAGGTTCAGGTGCGGATGGGTCATTCAAATGTTCAGCGGTAAGTGGTCTGCTATTAACAATTGCCATTACCTCATATAAGAATGTCCTTAAAGAGGAGCTGTCAAGTCTTTGCGCTGACTGGTCGAGAATTGCAGTAAGAACACTCCTTATAGTTCTAATTTGTCTCTCCCAGACGCCGCCCATATGACTTGCCGCTGGAGGATTCATTAGAAATTCACATCCTAGAGCCTTCACTCTCTCTTCATCCATTCCTTTCATGAGTTCTGCAAACTCTCCTTGCACCAATAAAATTGGTTCCTTGGTCGCTTCGTAGCTGACGCACATTGCCTCTCATGGCAATGAACGCTCTCAAGGAATTGATAAATGCGTCAGTTGTCATGTCATCAAGCATTTCTATGTGTATGGCTCTCGAACATAGACAGGTAAGTAAGAGACCATATCTTTTAACATGTTTTCTTCCTTGTTTAACATAGATAAGACCAAAACAGTCTATGCCGGCGTAAGTGAATGGTGGAGTCGTTTCCATTCTATCTTGAGGTAAGTTACCCATTTTTTGTACTTCAGTACGTCTTCTGTACTTCCGACACTTGACACATTTGAAAATGTGTGACGATACTGCGCTGCTGCATCCTAGGATCCACCATCCATTAGCTCGCAGTTCGTTCACGGTTATTCCACGTCCCTGATGATGAACCCTTTCATGAAAGTGCTTGATAAGTAAGGCTGATATGTGACTATTCTTGGGAAGTATCGCTGGATGCTTGACGTGTGGATGTAACGAGGCTTGACTTAGGCGTCCTCCCACTCTTAAGGTACCTTCTTCATCCAAAATTGGACTTAACTTGTACAGCGTACTATGTTTGGTCTTGGCGACAACATTCCTTACTTTCAAGCTCTTTATCTCATCTGGGAATGCTTCTTCGAAAGGTGCCATGAATCCTAATGGATCGTACATCGAGGCTACAGTAGAGAGCACACCTCTTCTTGTTAATGGATTGGACTTTACTTGAACTCTGAACTTGAATGAGTCACATGTGATGCACCACTCTACTCCAAGCGCTCTCTCCATATGTGGTAGGCTTAAGGCCATATCTTGATCTTTGATTGTGGCACGTCCCTCCTCTGGGATGGATACCATCACATTGTTGTTATTGGAAATGAACTTATGGAGTTTTAACTTGCCAGTGCAACAAAGTTATCTTGATGGCTGAAGCTGGATGGCTTCCTCCTCAGTTTGGACACTTGCCAGACCATCGTCTACATAAAAATTTATTTGTATGAAGCGTATCGTATCTTCACTGTATTGATCTTGCCCTTGTGCTGCCAGATGTTTCAGGCCAAAGTTGGCACAGCCAGGAGACGAAGACGCTCCAAACAGGTGGACTTTCATCCTGTAGGTTGATGGTGTGGTTTCCAAATTGCCATTCTCCCACCAAAGGAATCGTAAGTAATCTTGGTCTTCTCTTTTCACATGAAACTGATGAAACATCCTTTCGATGTCACACATCACTGCTATGGAGCCTTTTCTGAATCTGCACAGGACACCCACCAGTGTATTTGTCAGGTCAGGTCCAGTGAGCAGATGGTCATTGAGAGATGTTTCTTGGAACTTGGCAGAACAGTCAAACACTACACGTATTTTCCCGGGTTTTTGTGGATGATAAACTCCATGGTGTGGAATATACCAAGCCGGACTGTTGTCAATTTCTTCCTCAGGGACCTTCTCTGCATCACCACGTGAAATGATGTCATCCATAAAGTTTACATAGTCTTTGTAGTATGTTTCATTCTTTTTTAGCCTCCTTTCAAGACAATTTAGGCAATGTATTGCACATATCTTATTGTTTGGTAGTTTTGGTCTTTCCTCTTTGAACGGTAATGGCATTTCATAATGACCATTGTCCTTTTGTGTTATGCCTTCTCTCATCTTTGACAGGAACTTGAGGTCATCCTGAGACACAGGATCCTCTTCTCCAGCTCTTTCTGAGAAGTCTGATTCGAGGACCTTTATGATGTCTAAAGGGGTAATTTCTTTAACTTTGGATCTGTTCACATAGTGCACTTCTGTTTTGAGATTGACAGAGGGCTCAACACCTGGTGTCACCTGTCTCACTACTATGCGATGGCTGATTCCGAAGGCATCACCATAATCTACACAGGGATTCCCATGGCTGACAATACTCCATCCAAGATCCGTGCGTTGTGCGTAAGGCTGATTTTCTTTGCCGGACACAACTTCTCGTGGCAGAAGGGCTTGTGAGCAGTTGTAACCAATGAGCAGACCTACTTCACAGTCTTGCAAAGGTGCTATATCTTCTTGGAGGTGCTCTAGATGGGACCAAGCCTTTGCAGTTTCATCAGTTGGTATGTGAGTTCTGTTAGCGGGAATAAATTCACGTGTGTAGGTTGGTGGTAAAGAGATCTTCTTACCGGAGTAAAAGCCACGGACTTGTAAGTTGTTCACTCTTTGAGAACTTACTACGGTAGTTCTTGATGTCATAGTAGAGAGTTTTAACTTGACTTGCTCTTTGTTGGCCTCCAAAGCTTCGGCTACTTCACTTAGAACAAAAGTTGTGTCGCTTTGAGAATCCAAGAGAGCATATACAAGGACTTCTTGTGCTGGTCGAGTTGCAGATGAAAGCCAGACAGGAATTATTGCAGAGGTCTGTGTATTAGCTTCATCCAGGATAACTCTATTTGAAGTAGCAACTGTGACTATTTCTTTATGTTGTGTTACTTGAGGCCTTTCTTTGTTCTTTTCTTGAGTTGTACTTGATTTCTCTTGACTTGGATTTTGCTTGGTTCGTGGTAGTCTTTGTTCTTCTTTGTGTCTCTCCTCATGCAGACAAGTAGGATGCCGCTTGTGGCATGCATCGCAAACACTCCTATTGTTGCAGCTCTTTGAGAGGTGACCAGACTTGAGGCAACCAAAGCATAGCCTTTCAGCTTGAACAAATTTCACTCTATCAGTGACTGAATTCTCCACAAACTTCCTGCATTTGTGTAAAGCATGCCCAGTCTTCTTACAGAAAATGCATGTCTTGATAGTCTCTTCATTAGAACTTGTAGTCAGTGTCTTTGCTTTAACATTTTGATGTCTTTGGTATTTTGGCTTGTCAGTTTCACTTTGCTTTAGTGATTGCAATGATGTAACCGGATTACAGGCAATTTTCGCTTCTCTTGTCAGAAATTTCACAAACTGGCTAAAGGAGGGGAACTGGCTGCTCTGTTCTTCTACTTCAATGACTTTCCTGTTCCATCTCGCAGTTAGCCAATCAGGTAACTTTGAAAGAATCTTTCTGTTTTCATTACAGTCGTTCAAGATTTGCAATGCCTGGATGTGGACCATGGCGGCCTCACAACTACGGAGAAAATCAACAAACTCTCTGAGCTCAAAGCTGTCTTTAGATCCCATCTTGGGCCATGCTTGGAGTTTGTCTCTGTATTCCTTTGCGATTGTGAATGGGTTTCCATATCTCTCTTCCAAAATCTTCCATGCAGCAACATAGGCAGATTCGGTTCCAAGTAGGAAATAGCCATCAAGTGCAGTCTTAGCTTGTCCACTTACATATCTACGGAGATAGTATATCTTCTCTTTGTCTTGGATATTCTTCTGGTCAATGAGTGTTTCAAATGAGAGTTTCCAGTCGCTGTACTTCAATGGATCCCCACTGAATATTGAAGGCTCAGGAACTGGGATTCTGTTGGCGCTTAAAGCATCTGCCAGTAGCTTGACAAGCTCAGCTGTACTTTCATTTGAGGAGATTGTCACAGCTTGTGGGACAGGAGATACAAACTGGGGCAGACGGCTTGTGGGACCTAGCAGCTGGTTATCTGCTACCATCTCATGGCTCAGTATGTCTTTCGGCTCTTCCTTTATGGCAAACCCCTGATCATACACCTGCATTCTTGCCTGCGCTGCACTGAGCTCTTTTACCGCCTCCAAATGCTTTATCTTTCTCCGTTTTTCCTCCAGAGTCCTTTGAAGAGCTGCATGTTCTTCTTCTAGTTGAGCTTTCATTTCAGCTTCCTCTTCCTCTTTCTTTATTCTTCTCCTTACCTCTTCTGCTTCTAGTTCTAGACGGCGCTTTACAACTGCTGCCTCTTGAGCAGCTATCTTTCTTTTAGCTTCTGCTTCTAGGCGCTGTATTTCCAATTGCTCTCTTTCTTGTTCTTGCAACACCTTCAGAACAGCTTGGCTTGCTGCAGCGTCAGCAGCAGCTTCTTGCCGTTTCACAGAAGACTTGCTTGATTGCTCCGATGCAGCTTTCAAGATCGAGGTGACAGAACCAACTTCACTTTTCTTTGAGTTCTAAAGAGAACCTGCTTCTGGCCAATCATGCTGTTCTTCTTCTGGAACCTTTCCACTCAGACGACTTGAGGCTCTGGAAACAATGAAGTTCGAAATCTCTACACACAGATCCACTCTCCGGCGAGTGTCTTGGTCTGGAGTTGAAACACTGCGTAGTTCATCATACACTCGCTGGATATCTGCAGAAAGGCCTCTGACATCACCAATAATGTCATTAAGGAGAGTATCTGATAAAGGCTCTGATGCTTGTGATAATGGCTGTTTAGAGAATTTAACTTGTGTTCTCCATTTGCTGTAAATATAGTTGAACTTTAGTTGAAGTGCTTTAATTTTGTTGTCTTGCATTTCTTTACCCTTGTCTATTAAAGTACGGATTCGTTCACCACGTCTTGGCTGCTCCACGTCCTCTTGCTGGACTTCAGCTTGAGCTAAAGGGTCTTGATTTACATCATCCCCAACACTGTCCCTTACCTGAGCTGTAGACTCACTAGACTCTGCCATAGTTGAATAACTTTCTTAAACTGACTACATAAATGTCAATATAAATGTACTGTAAATGTAACTTAAACAGAAAATGTAGCTAGGCTAATCTCAACATTACCTGCTACCAATTGCTAAATATAAATGTCTCTTAAATGTAAGTGTGTACGTTTAAACATAAAATTATTATCATAAGCTATGATTGTCAATAGCAATATTTCACTGAAGTAGGCCCTACTTCAAAAGGCACTTAGAAACTTGAAAATGTATAAACAAAATATCAATTCAATTAGACCACTTCTGGAGAACTCAAATATGAAATAGCAAATAGCCTTCACTTAACATTACCAAAAACTCACAGGGCAATTCCATGCAAAGGTCATCCTTACCATGGAAAAAAAAAGTTGTGCATACGCAAATAGAACTGTTGTTAAAATCTTCATTTAGGTCTATATTTGATTGTTTGTAACTGATCTGATTGAATTTGATGGTGAATGACACTCTTTTTACGTCATAAATATGGTGTGCAACCATACAGAAATAAGATATTTCACATGGTAATATTATACATATTTCAAAAGTGGATAAATGGACCCAATGTTCAAACAAATTGTGTCATTTGACAAATTCCAAATTGACAAGGGAATGGTAGAGTAATGTCTATGCTCAGCTTGCCTTTAAGACCACAACTCCTTACATTTGTAAGGCTTTTGTTTTTAAGTCAGCAAGTTCCATGGCCATGTCACATCCATAACGTTTTATAGGAAAAGTTTATGCTACACATACAGTGTTGATGCGACAATGTCCATAGTGTCTGTGCAAAGCTGATTTATATCAATGTAAAGTGTCATGACCAAATTGTGCCCCTTTCTTACTTTTAAAACCTTTAATGGTGCGTTATGGATGTGACGTTATGGATGTTACATAATGTGAATTTACAAGACTGGGGACTTTATTATACCTCAAAGCCGATAAAACGTCTGTTCTGGTGGCATGTCAGTTTCAACGCATTTCTACTTAGTGTTTACAATTGACATTTCAAAGATTATTAGGTTGATCAAAACCACAGGGAGGCCTTGCCTAACCATTAGCAAAACAAACATAGTATTAAAATACCTCCAGTGATTAGCCTAGCCATAGCCTATTTTCAAGTGGCCTAATCACGAAAATCTGAGCAATTATCTTCCTGTAACTGTCATACTAATGTTGTACAGTAACTGGATTATCGTTTTAGCTGGTGAAGATGGCTGACTTTGCAGCTGGAGTTAACATAGCAACATCCTTTTGTTGCAGATCTGTTCAGCTTGCCGTTCACGTCTGCTTAACACAGTTTAATTTTAAATGTGACGCGATATGACAGCATTTCAAGTGTCAGGTCCTCTGTAGCTACAGCTACCCACAGAGTAACATGAGTAAGGGCAGCAATAAACTAGATGTACCGCATAGCGGTACAAAATATGACCGCCTCTCAGATTCTCTTCGCAAAAATAAATCACGCTAGTCAATTTGTCTCCATCTCCTACTCCTGCAACTCATGTGCATGTAAATGTGTGCATATGTGAGTTTGCTTTTGTTTATAAGAGTGTGTGTGTGTGTCTGTGTGTGTGCATGTGCGTATGCGTGCCTGTGTTTGTGTGTTTATGTGTGTGCGTGTGTGTTTGCATGCCCACATGCGTATGCATGCCTGTGTGTGTGTGTTTATGTATCTGCATTCATGTGGGTGTGTGTGTGTGTGTGTGTGCTTGCCTGTCTCTATGTGTTTATGTATGTGTGTGTGCTTGCCTGTCTGTATGTGTGCAAGTGTACGTGCGTGTGTGTGCGTGTGTGTGCACATGTGCGTGTGTGTGCATGTGTGCGCGTGCATGTACTTTATGTGTGCAAATCACAAATGAGGTATGGGTTAGGTTGATGCAGGCTCTTGAGACTAACATACCATAAATATTTTGTCATCTTGGGTGCAACGGTTCAGGTAGGGCTAGTTATTTAGGGGAGTGGCCACCAAGTTTCATGTTCCCTGGTGTTTCAGTAACCCAGGAATCACTGACCAAAATTGATGACAGTAAAAAGAAAAAAATAAATTTCTTTTTTATATTTTAAATGACTTGTTGTCCGGATATTTCCTGTGGATCTTAGTGGGCACTGAGGAAGCAATAATTTCATCGCTAGTTTTTCATGATTACTATTTCAATTGTTTCATATCAAAATTCACTACTTAATTATGTGTTTTATGTAGTTTGTCGAGGACTGGTTCAGACACGTCACATCCATAACGTAAAACCGTCACATCCATAACGCCAGTTTTTCCTACATAATGCATTACGAAAATGACGCATAGTTTCAAAAACACACTTTTTGTGTTCATTCAAGTCTCCTTCATGGTACATATATCATAGTTTCAGCAGTTTCCTTCAAAATTCACAGAGTTTGTAGAAAACCTGTAATCTCTCACAAAAGTGTGTCCATTTCATGTCACATCCATAACGCTGATAAAATGCCTTGTATTCTTAGGATGAAATTGATTATATGAAATTTGAGGATTTCTCAGTATTCAGAGGACAGAGGTTGCATTAAAAGTTATGCAAATTAATTCACTGATACTAATTTTGCCCCCACTCTAAGGCATTTTGTTTACCAATATGAGTCCAACTGTCACATCCATAACGCTGGAACTGCCCCACACTTTAAATTTGCATATAGCATTGAATTTGACCATAAACTAAATGGCAAGCTTCAGTTAAACCTTTAGCTAAGCAGAAAAGTTGTAACCACATACAGCACAATAATTAAATCAGCTATCATTCACATGAACTTTAACAGCAACCTCTTATAAAGCCCTCTTAGCCCACTCTTGTTAGTGTCCAAGTTCGTTATGGCTTTGCCTTGAAACGTTGCTCTTCCAGCCCGTGTGTGTGTTTTAACTACGTGTTACAAGTACGTGTTTTTTACTCATCTGCCAGTCCTTCGACGACCATTCGATGCACCGTAGCCACCACGTTGAGATTAGCTCGCTAGTCCTTCAGCTTGCTGCATCACCCACTCGCGTCAATGAACAGTCCGAGTTTTCACTGTAACTCCCTCTCAAGCACGGGCAGACACAAGTGGTTTCCTTTTACTGGTTTTAATGAAGTCTTCTCCATAGTCAAACCGTGAAAACTAATAATACACAGTATTAAACACATAAACTCATGTTAGCTTATTAGCACACACAGCAGTAAAATAACACGTATAGAAAATAAAATACAGACAGACAAATTACCTCGTTGGCTGCATGCTACGAAAGGAAATCATCTTGAAGCCTTCCTATCTTCAACATTAAACTGTTCTTCTTAACTTCAGTTAATTTAAAGCATGTACTGTAATACTTTCAACTGCGTGACCTTAAACTCAACAGCAACGCATAGGGTGCCTGCATACTTCTCTCTCATTCACTCACGTTATAGCAGCTCAGTAGAGGTTTCAAAATAAAAGTCTCTTCTGTCTTACCAGATAAATCAATGTAAAATTACAAAATAAAACCTAAACAAATTATCTTATAAACTCAACATAATGGCAACAGTTACAAGTCGATTGCCGTCACGTGACATTTCAAAATTCCAACCTGTTAGTAAGCTAGGGTTTGCTGTTACATACAACTTCATTTCAATTTCGAAAGAAATACTGGACTATGTTTTTTTTTTTTTTTTTTAAACGGCGACGAAATTGTGAATTTCCAAAGCGTGTTACTTCACACTGCGCAATCGACTCCTACGGACTTTCCCCTAAAGATGGCAGCTGCAACAGCAACATTTCCGGAAAGGTACTGGCTTGATGAAATTCATTCTGGACTCTCTATCTGACCACATAAAGACCTCGGGATACTTCGGTTTGGCTTTAGGGACCCTCTACTCACTACCACGTAAGTGTAATGTTGTTTGGAACTGTAGAAGAGGTATAAAAATAGTGTTTTGTAGCGGCGAAATGACATGCCCGGGTCACTTCCAGGCTAACAAGTTTTGACTAATAACGGTAAAATAGAACTTTCTCAAAACACATCCGAATGACATGATTTTGATGTCAACTCAACGTATGTACTCCCAATCATCCGTAAATTGATCTAAAGTGCATTTTACTCCGGATAATACCTTTAAGAATTAAAGCCAACTTATTCATTTAAAACACCTATCCTTATAACATAACACTAACACAAAATTATTTATCTGGTTTTCAATGCATTACAAGTATCATACGTAACAAAAATCACATTTTAAAGTCAAGGCAACATTGTACCATTGCTGAATGAAAATCAATATTTTACAGATATGAAGTTATGATAATACATATTATCATATGAAATCATCCAAATCACTGTTATTTACTAGTTAAAAGCTCCATAAATCTCCCCAAACATTCTCAGGTACAGTATACACACACAACCACACACACATCCATGAGTTTGCACACTTACACCCATGCATACTCAGGCTACTGATGCACACTCATGCACACACACATTACAACATCCACTTTCCCTCTGAGACCTGCACCTGACTTTTTGAAAGTTTAGTAAGCAATTTGTCTCAAAAGAGGGGGATAGGCCTATAGCAAATAGAGGGATCAGTCAGGCCTCAAACTTGGAGCTACAGTTTACAGGGTAGCACGTCTGCAGCTTCACCACAACACCAAAAAGCCTTGGATGTTGGTATGGTAGTCAGGGCACATACTCAACTATAGTGATGGCATTCTATAAAACTTCATGAAGCACACTCATGCATTTCACATATACAGGTCCTTCACTTAGTATATTTGGTATGGCCATATGCAAGTCCGTTATGGTTCAATGTTGACTCAGGGCAACATGCAGTTTTTTGTAATTTCCTATGACACCTACATTGATATGTTATGAAAAGTTGTTGATAATACATCAGTAAATGTATACCTGATAGTCACAGTTCAAAGGTTAACCTTTGAAATTCCATAGAAAATGCTTGGGGTCATTTTTGACTCCACGTATGGAATTAATAATATGCAATTACTTAAAAAATATACCAATTAGATACAAATCGTATTTGAGGAATACATGGAAGATTAAACAATAAAAAATGTAAATGACCAAAAAAACAACCGCTGGGGTCTTTTTTGACCCCGCTTATGCATCTAAGGGTTAAACAGTTGATTTTTTACCTTAATTACCATAATTCCCCAAATGGTGGAGTATCCCTTTAAGAGTAAAGTGTAGAAGTGCCGGTAATGCATACCGGTGCATAACGGCCCACTTCAAGCACTGTTTATGGAATTACAAGATAACTAGTGAGATAACAAGTTTTGTCACTTGTCTTGTCAGTGTAACTTATCCTTGTTTTTTGCCGCCACAATTTGGTCTTCTCTAGAGAGAAGGTTTGTGTGCCTTTGAAATGTGTGATAGATAGTATGGTTCTGATGTAATAGGGGATCTCATTCCAGATGTTGGTGTATGAATGGAAAAAGAATCTCTGACCATAGTTGTTTTTGTAGGCAGGAGTTGGAAGAAGTGCTTGTGTGACTGATCTGGTAATGCGCTAGTAAGAGTCGGTGAGGGGCTGTTATATTGAATCTGAAAAAATAATGTAATAGCATGGTTGTTTATGTAGTTCTGAGAAGTCATGGCAATTGACTGTGAGTACAGTGCATTTGAGTGTATGAGTCCAATTAGGGAGATTACTATGGATTGTGTATAGGCTCTGTTGTATAGTCTTCATATTAATTCTTTGTGGAAAGAGACCAGATTGAGAGACAGTAGGATATTGTTGAAAGAATGATTGCATGTAGGTAGGTTTCAGAAAAAGTCGTAAATACTACTCACAGCTTGCACCATTCCCCCAGTACATGGTACATACTGTATGGATTTGTTTGCAAACTGGCAAAGCCATGAAGAGCCATGTCGAATGTCAAGGTGTTATAACAATTAAGAAACTTAAGAACAACCTTTTGGAACTATGCGCCTGGTGCAGAGAAGATTTTAAAGGGGGTTAAAATAGCAAAAAAGAAATCAGGCACGCCCCCACTCATCTCGCTTCAGACTATGCACTTAGAACACTTAAATAGGGCCTAATGGCCTCCCTAGCAGATTGACCTGCAGAGCAAGTTTTTCTGATTTTGCTGAAAAAGTTGACGTGTTCCTTTAACAATTAGCATCACTTTTTAACAGGATCACTGCTTTAACGTGAAATGCTTAAAGGATTTCACTGAGGAAATGGAGACCACTGGCTCCAAACTCAAAGTTCTTGATAACAGGGTTGTTTCCCTGTTGAATGAGTTGCTTAGCTGTGCGAAGAAGGACTTCATTGACTGGATTAGGTCGATTATAAAAGGTAATGTAAAACTTCATACAACACTACATAAACATGGACTTGAATACTGTTTATGTTATCACTGCCTTAAGTACAGAATATAAATAGAATATACTTGTCATGGGCTCTAATT